>NC_139828.1:35578455-36143438 GCF_963691815.1 Echiichthys vipera | reverse complement strand
CAGTTAAAGGCTTCAAAACCCTCATTTACAGCCTTTTCAGGCTCTGAAACGCTTAAAGCCACCTTCGCATGGAAGCGACTGTAACTCCGGTTCAGAAGCTTTCCCATACAAATCTCCCAGTAATACAGGTGCAAAGCAGCCTAACCATGAAGAATATGTGGTTGATTTCACTTTTCGATAGCATTGGGCCGATTTACAGGTGAAATGTCGTTTCCAGCCTTCAGGAGCAGTTAAAGGCTTCAAAACCCTCATTTACAGCCTTTTCAGGCTCTGAAACGCTTAAAGCCACCTTCGCATGGAAGCGACTGTAACTCCGGTTCAGAAGCTTTCCCATACAAATCTCCCAGTAATACAGGTGCAAAGCAGCCTAACCATGAAGAATATGTGGTTGATTTCACTTTTCGATAGCATTGGGCCGATTTACAGGTGAAATGTCGTTTCCAGCCTTCAGGAGCAGTTAAAGGCTTCAAAACCCTCATTTACAGCCTTTTCAGGCTCTGAAACGCTTAAAGCCACCTTCGCATGGAAGCGACTGTAACTCCGGTTCAGAAGCTTTCCCATACAAATCTCCCAGTAATACAGGTGCAAAGCAGCCTAACCACGAAGAATATGTGGTTGATTTCACTTTTCGATAGCATTGGGCCGATTTACAGGTGAAATGTCGTTTCCAGCCTTCCCGAGCAGTTAAAGGCTTCAAAACCCTCATTTACAGCCTTTTCAGGCTCTGAAACGCTTAAAGCCACCTTCGCATGGAAGCGACTGTAACTCCGGTTCAGAAGCTTTCCCATACAAATCTCCCAGTAATACAGGTGCAAAGCAGCCTAACCATGAAGAATATGTGGTTGATTTCACTTTTCGATAGCATTGGGCCGATTTACAGGTGAAATGTCGTTTCCAGCCTTCAGGAGCAGTTAAAGGCTTCAAAACCCTCATTTACAGCCTTTTCAGGCTCTGAAACGCTTAAAGCCACCTTCGCATGGAAGCGACTGTAACTCCGGTTCAGAAGCTTTCCCATACAAATCTCCCAGTAATACAGGTGCAAAGCAGCCTAACCATGAAGAATATGTGGTTGATTTCACTTTTCGATAGCATTGGGCCGATTTACAGGTGAAATGTCGTTTCCAGCCTTCAGGAGCAGTTAAAGGCTTCAAAACCCTCATTTACAGCCTTTTCAGGCTCTGAAACGCTTAAAGCCACCTTCGCATGGAAGCGACTGTAACTCCGGTTCAGAAGCTTTCCCATACAAATCTCCCAGTAATACAGGTGCAAAGCAGCCTAACCATGAAGAATATGTGGTTGATTTCACTTTTCGATAGCATTGGGCCGATTTACAGGTGAAATGTCGTTTCCAGCCTTCAGGAGCAGTTAAAGGCTTCAAAACCCTCATTTACAGCCTTTTCAGGCTCTGAAACGCTTAAAGCCACCTTCGCATGGAAGCGACTGTAACTCCGGTTCAGAAGCTTTCCCATACAAATCTCCCAGTAATACAGGTGCAAAGCAGCCTAACCATGAAGAATATGTGGTTGATTTCACTTTTCGATAGCATTGGGCCGATTTACAGGTGAAATGTCGTTTCCAGCCTTCAGGAGCAGTTAAAGGCTTCAAAACCCTCATTTACAGCCTTTTCAGGCTCTGAAACGCTTAAAGCCACCTTCGCATGGAAGCGACTGTAACTCCGGTTCAGAAGCTTTCCCATACAAATCTCCCAGTAATACAGGTGCAAAGCAGCCTAACCATGAAGAATATGTGGTTGATTTCACTTTTCGATAGCATTGGGCCGATTTACAGGTGAAATGTCGTTTCCAGCCTTCAGGAGCAGTTAAAGGCTTCAAAACCCTCATTTACAGCCTTTTCAGGCTCTGAAACGCTTAAAGCCACCTTCGCATGGAAGCGACTGTAACTCCGGTTCAGAAGCTTTCCCATACAAATCTCCCAGTAATACAGGTGCAAAGCAGCCTAACCATGAAGAATATGTGGTTGATTTCACTTTTCGATAGCATTGGGCCGATTTACAGGTGAAATGTCGTTTCCAGCCTTCAGGAGCAGTTAAAGGCTTCAAAACCCTCATTTACAGCCTTTACAGGCTCTGAAACGCTTAAAGCCACCTTCGCATGGAAGCGACTGTAACTCCGGTTCAGAAGCTTTCCCATACAAATCTCCCAGTAATACAGGTGCAAAGCAGCCTAACCATGAAGAATATGTGGTTGATTTCACTTTCGATAGCATTGGGCCGATTTACAGGTGAAATGTCGTTTCCAGCCTTCAGGAGCAGTTAAAGGCTTCAAAACCCTCATTTACAGCCTTTTCAGGCTCTGAAACGCTTAAAGCCACCTTCGCATGGAAGCGACTGTAACTCCGGTTCAGAAGCTTTCCCATACAAATCTCCCAGTAATACAGGTGCAAAGCAGCCTAACCATGAAGAATATGTGGTTGATTTCACTTTTCGATAGCATTGGGCCGATTTACAGGTGAAATGTCGTTTCCAGCCTTCAGGAGCAGTTAAAGGCTTCAAAACTCTCATTTACAGCCTTTTCAGGCTCTGAAACGCTTAAAGCCACCTTCGCATGGAAGCGACTGTAACTCCGGTTCAGAAGCTTTCCCATACAAATCTCCCAGTAATACAGGTGCAAAGCAGCCTAACCATGAAGAATATGTGGTTGATTTCACTTTTCGATAGCATTGGGCCGATTTACAGGTGAAATGTCGTTTCCAGCCTTCAGGAGCAGTTAAAGGCTTCAAAACCCTCATTTACAGCCTTTTCAGGCTCTGAAACGCTTAAAGCCACCTTCGCATGGAAGCGACTGTAACTCCGGTTCAGAAGCTTTCCCATACAAATCTCCCAGTAATACAGGTGCAAAGCAGCCTAACCATGAAGAATATGTGGTTGATTTCACTTTTCGATAGCATTGGGCCGATTTACAGGTGAAATGTCGTTTCCAGCCTTCAGGAGCAGTTAAAGGCTTCAAAACCCTCATTTACAGCCTTTTCAGGCTCTGAAACGCTTAAAGCCACCTTCGCATGGAAGCGACTGTAACTCCGGTTCAGAAGCTTTCCCATACAAATCTCCCAGTAATACAGGTGCAAAGCAGCCTAACCATGAAGAATATGTGGTTGATTTCACTTTTCGATAGCATTGGGCCGATTTACAGGTGAAATGTCGTTTCCAGCCTTCAGGAGCAGTTAAAGGCTTCAAAACCCTCATTTACAGCCTTTTCAGGCTCTGAAACGCTTAAAGCCACCTTCGCATGGAAGCGACTGTAACTCCGGTTCAGAAGCTTTCCCATACAAATCTCCCAGTAATACAGGTGCAAAGCAGCCTAACCATGAAGAATATGTGGTTGATTTCACTTTTCGATAGCATTGGGCCGATTTACAGGTGAAATGTCGTTTCCAGCCTTCAGGAGCAGTTAAAGGCTTCAAAACCCTCATTTACAGCCTTTTCAGGCTCTGAAACGCTTAAAGCCACCTTCGCATGGAAGCGACTGTAACTCCGGTTCAGAAGCTTTCCCATACAAATCTCCCAGTAATACATGTGCAAAGCAGCCTAACCATGAAGAATATGTGGTTGATTTCACTTTTCGATAGCATTGGGCCGATTTACAGGTGAAATGTCGTTTCCAGCCTTCAGGAGCAGTTAAAGGCTTCAAAACCCTCATTTACAGCCTTTTCAGGCTCTGAAACGCTTAAAGCCACCTTCGCATGGAAGCGACTGTAACTCCGGTTCAGAAGTTTTCCCATACAAATCTCCCAGTAATACAGGTGCAAAGCAGCCTAACCATGAAGAATATGTGGTTGATTTCACTTTTCGATAGCATTGGGCCGATTTACAGGTGAAATGTCGTTTCCAGCCTTCCCGAGCAGTTAAAGGCTTCAAAACCCTCATTTACAGCCTTTTCAGGCTCTGAAACGCTTAAAGCCACCTTCGCATGGAAGCGACTGTAACTCCGGTTCAGAAGCTTTCCCATACAAATCTCCCAGTAATACATGTGCAAAGCAGCCTAACCATGAAGAATATGTGGTTGATTTCACTTTTCGATAGCATTGGGCCGATTTACAGGTGAAATGTCGTTTCCAGCCTTCAGGAGCAGTTAAAGGCTTCAAAACCCTCATTTACAGCCTTTTCAGGCTCTGAAACGCTTAAAGCCACCTTCGCATGGAAGCGACTGTAACTCCAGTTCAGAAGTTTTCCCATACAAATCTCCCAGTAATACAGGTGCAAAGCAGCCTAACCATGAAGAATATGTGGTTGATTTCACTTTTCGATAGCATTGGGCCGATTTACAGGTGAAATGTCGTTTCCAGCCTTCAGGAACAGTTAAAGGCTTCAAAACCCTCATTTACAGCCTTTTCAGGCTCTGAAACGCTTAAAGCCACCTTCGCATGGAAGCGACTGTAACTCCGGTTCAGAAGCTTTCCCATACAAATCTCCCAGTAATACATGTGCAAAGCAGCCTAACCATGAAGAATATGTGGTTGATTTCACTTTTCGATAGCATTGGGCCGATTTACAGGTGAAATGTCGTTTCCAGCCTTCAGGAGCAGTTAAAGGCTTCAAAACCCTCATTTACAGCCTTTTCAGGCTCTGAAACGCTTAAAGCCACCTTCGCATGGAAGCGACTGTAACTCCGGTTCAGAAGCTTTCCCATACAAATCTCCCAGTAATACAGGTGCAAAGCAGCCTAACCATGAAGAATATGTGGTTGATTTCACTTTTCGATAGCATTGGGCCGATTTACAGGTGAAATGTCGTTTCCAGCCTTCAGGAGCAGTTAAAGGCTTCAAAACCCTCATTTACAGCCTTTTCAGGCTCTGAAACGCTTAAAGCCACCTTCGCATGGAAGCGACTGTAACTCCGGTTCAGAAGCTTTCCCATACAAATCTCCCAGTAATACATGTGCAAAGCAGCCTAACCATGAAGAATATGTGGTTGATTTCACTTTTCGATAGCATTGGGCCGATTTACAGGTGAAATGTCGTTTCCAGCCTTCCCGAGCAGTTAAAGGCTTCAAAACCCTCATTTACAGCCTTTTCAGGCTCTGAAACGCTTAAAGCCACCTTCGCATGGAAGCGACTGTAGCTCCGGTTCAGAAGCTTTCCCATACAAATCTCCCAGTAATACAGGTGCAAAGCAGCCTAACCATGAAGAATATGTGGTTGATTTCACTTTTCCATAGCATTGGGCCGATTTACAGGTGAAATGTCGTTTCCAGCCTTCAGGAGCAGTTAAAGGCTTCAAAACCCTCATTTACAGCCTTTTCAGGCTCTGAAACGCTTAAAGCCACCTTCGCATGGAAGCGACTGTAACTCCGGTTCAGAAGCTTTCCCATACAAATCTCCCAGTAATACATGTGCAAAGCAGCCTAACCATGAAGAATATGTGGTTGATTTCACTTTTCGATAGCATTGGGCCGATTTACAGGTGAAATGTCGTTTCCAGCCGTTCAGGAGCAGTTAAAGGCTTCAAAACCCTCATTTACAGCCTTTTCAGGCTCTGAAACGCTTAAAGCCACCTTCGCATGGAAGCGACTGTAACTCCGGTTCAGAACCTTTCCCATACAAATCTCCCAGTAATACAGGTGCAAAGCAGCCTAACCATGAAGAATATGTGGTTGATTTCACTTTTCGATAGCATTGGGCCGATTTACAGGTGAAATGTCGTTTCCAGCCTTCAGGAGCAGTTAAAGGCTTCAAAACCCTCATTTACAGCCTTTTCAGGCTCTGAAACGCTTAAAGCCACCTTCGCATGGAAGCGACTGTAACTCCGGTTCAGAAGCTTTCCCATACAAATCTCCCAGTAATACAGGTGCAAAGCAGCCTAACCATGAAGAATATGTGGTTGATTTCACTTTTCGATAGCATTGGGCCGATTTACAGGTGAAATGTCGTTTCCAGCCTTCCCGAGCAGTTAAAGGCTTCAAAACCCTCATTTACAGCCTTTTCAGGCTCTGAAACGCTTAAAGCCACCTTCGCATGGAAGCGACTGTAACTCCGGTTCAGAAGCTTTCCCATACAAATCTCCCAGTAATACAGGTGCAAAGCAGCCTAACCATGAAGAATATGTGGTTGATTTCACTTTTCGATAGCATTGGGCCGATTTACAGGTGAAATGTCGTTTCCAGCCTTCAGGAGCAGTTAAAGGCTTCAAAACCCTCATTTACAGCCTTTTCAGGCTCTGAAACGCTTAAAGCCACCTTCGCATGGAAGCGACTGTAACTCCGGTTCAGAAGCTTTCCCATACAAATCTCCCAGTAATACAGGTGCAAAGCAGCCTAACCATGAAGAATATGTGGTTGATTTCACTTTTCGATAGCATTGGGCCGATTTACAGGTGAAATGTCGTTTCCAGCCTTCAGGAGCAGTTAAAGGCTTCAAAACCCTCATTTACAGCCTTTTCAGGCTCTGAAACGCTTAAAGCCACCTTCGCATGGAAGCGACTGTAACTCCGGTTCAGAAGCTTTCCCATACAAATCTCCCAGTAATACAGGTGCAAAGCAGCCTAACCATGAAGAATATGTGGTTGATTTCACTTTTCGATAGCATTGGGCCGATTTACAGGTGAAATGTCGTTTCCAGCCTTCAGGAGCAGTTAAAGGCTTCAAAACCCTCATTTACAGCCTTTTCAGGCTCTGAAACGCTTAAAGCCACCTTCGCATGGAAGCGACTGTAACTCCGGTTCAGAAGCTTTCCCATACAAATCTCCCAGTAATACAGGTGCAAAGCAGCCTAACCATGAAGAATATGTGGTTGATTTCACTTTTCCATAGCATTGGGCCGATTTACAGGTGAAATGTCGTTTCCAGCCTTCAGGAGCAGTTAAAGGCTTCAAAACCCTCATTTACAGCCTTTACAGGCTCTGAAACGCTTAAAGCCACCTTCGCATGGAAGCGACTGTAACTCCGGTTCAGAAGCTTTCCCATACAAATCTCCCAGTAATACAGGTGCAAAGCAGCCTAACCATGAAGAATATGTGGTTGATTTCACTTTTCGATAGCATTGGGCCGATTTACAGGTGAAATGTCGTTTCCAGCCTTCAGGAGCAGTTAAAGGCTTCAAAACCCTCATTTACAGCCTTTTCAGGCTCTGAAACGCTTAAAGCCACCTTCGCATGGAAGCGACTGTAACTCCGGTTCAGAAGCTTTCCCATACAAATCTCCCAGTAATACAGGTGCAAAGCAGCCTAACCATGAAGAATATGTGGTTGATTTCACTTTTCGATAGCATTGGGCCGATTTACAGGTGAAATGTCGTTTCCAGCCTTCAGGAGCAGTTAAAGGCTTCAAAACTCTCATTTACAGCCTTTTCAGGCTCTGAAACGCTTAAAGCCACCTTCGCATGGAAGCGACTGTAACTCCGGTTCAGAAGCTTTCCCATACAAATCTCCCAGTAATACAGGTGCAAAGCAGCCTAACCATGAAGAATATGTGGTTGATTTCACTTTTCGATAGCATTGGGCCGATTTACAGGTGAAATGTCGTTTCCAGCCTTCAGGAGCAGTTAAAGGCTTCAAAACCCTCATTTACAGCCTTTTCAGGCTCTGAAACGCTTAAAGCCACCTTCGCATGGAAGCGACTGTAACTCCGGTTCAGAAGCTTTCCCATACAAATCTCCCAGTAATACAGGTGCAAAGCAGCCTAACCATGAAGAATATGTGGTTGATTTCAATTTTCGATAGCATTGGGCCGATTTACAGGTGAAATGTCGTTTCCAGCCTTCAGGAGCAGTTAAAGGCTTCAAAACCCTCATTTACAGCCTTTTCAGGCTCTGAAACGCTTAAAGCCACCTTCGCATGGAAGCGACTGTAACTCCGGTTCAGAAGCTTTCCCATACAAATCTCCCAGTAATACAGGTGCAAAGCAGCCTAACCATGAAGAATATGTGGTTGATTTCACTTTTCGATAGCATTGGGCCGATTTACAGGTGAAATGTCGTTTCCAGCCTTCAGGAGCAGTTAAAGGCTTCAAAACCCTCATTTACAGCCTTTTCAGGCTCTGAAACGCTTAAAGCCACCTTCGCATGGAAGCGACTGTAACTCCGGTTCAGAAGCTTTCCCATACAAATCTCCCAGTAATACATGTGCAAAGCAGCCTAACCATGAAGAATATGTGGTTGATTTCACTTTTCGATAGCATTGGGCCGATTTACAGGTGAAATGTCGTTTCCAGCCTTCAGGAGCAGTTAAAGGCTTCAAAACCCTCATTTACAGCCTTTTCAGGCTCTGAAACGCTTAAAGCCACCTTCGCATGGAAGCGACTGTAACTCCGGTTCAGAAGTTTTCCCATACAAATCTCCCAGTAATACAGGTGCAAAGCAGCCTAACCATGAAGAATATGTGGTTGATTTCACTTTTCGATAGCATTGGGCCGATTTACAGGTGAAATGTCGTTTCCAGCCTTCCCGAGCAGTTAAAGGCTTCAAAACCCTCATTTACAGCCTTTTCAGGCTCTGAAACGCTTAAAGCCACCTTCGCATGGAAGCGACTGTAACTCCGGTTCAGAAGCTTTCCCATACAAATCTCCCAGTAATACATGTGCAAAGCAGCCTAACCATGAAGAATATGTGGTTGATTTCACTTTTCGATAGCATTGCGCCGATTTACAGGTGAAATGTCGTTTCCAGCCTTCAGGAGCAGTTAAAGGCTTCAAAACCCTCATTTACAGCCTTTTCAGGCTCTGAAACGCTTAAAGCCACCTTCGCATGGAAGCGACTGTAACTCCGGTTCAGAAGTTTTCCCATACAAATCTCCCAGTAATACAGGTGCAAAGCAGCCTAACCATGAAGAATATGTGGTTGATTTCACTTTTCGATAGCATTGGGCCGATTTACAGGTGAAATGTCGTTTCCAGCCTTCCCGAGCAGTTAAAGGCTTCAAAACCCTCATTTACAGCCTTTTCAGGCTCTGAAACGCTTAAAGCCACCTTCGCATGGAAGCGACTGTAACTCCGGTTCAGAAGCTTTCCCATACAAATCTCCCAGTAATACATGTGCAAAGCAGCCTAACCATGAAGAATATGTGGTTGATTTCACTTTTCGATAGCATTGTGCCGATTTACAGGTGAAATGTCGTTTCCAGCCTTCAGGAGCAGTTAAAGGCTTCAAAACCCTCATTTACAGCCTTTTCAGGCTCTGAAACGCTTAAAGCCACCTTCGCATGGAAGCGACTGTAACTCCGCTTCAGAAGCTTTCCCATACAAATCTCCCAGTAATACAGGTGTAAAGCAGCCTAACCATGAAGAATATGTGGTTGATTTCACTTTTCCATAGCATTGGGCCGATTTACAGGTGAAATGTCGTTTCCAGCCTTCAGGAGCAGTTAAAGGCTTCAAAACCCTCATTTTCAGCCTTTTCAGGCTCTGAAACGCTTAAAGCCACCTTCGCATGGAAGCGACTGTAACTCCGCTTCAGAAGCTTTCCCATACAAATCTCCCAGTAATACAGGTGTAAAGCAGCCTAACCATGAAGAATATGTGGTTGATTTCACTTTTCCATAGCATTGGGCCGATTTACAGGTGAAATGTCGTTTCCAGCCTTCAGGAGCAGTTAAAGGCTTCAAAACCCTCATTTTCAGCCTTTTCAGGCTCTGAAACGCTTAAAGCCACCTTCGCATGGAAGCGACTGTAACTCCGCTTCAGAAGCTTTCCCATACAAATCTCCCAGTAATACAGGTGTAAAGCAGCCTAACCATGAAGAATATGTGGTTGATTTCACTTTTCCATAGCATTGGGCCGATTTACAGGTGAAATGTCGTTTCCAGCCTTCAGGAGCAGTTAAAGGCTTCAAAACCCTCATTTTCAGCCTTTTCAGGCTCTGAAACGCTTAAAGCCACCTTCGCATGGAAGCGACTGTAACTCCGCTTCAGAAGCTTTCCCATACAAATCTCCCAGTAATACAGGTGTAAAGCAGCCTAACCATGAAGAATATGTGGTTGATTTCACTTTTCGATAGCATTGGGCCGATTTACAGGTGAAATGTCGTTTCCAGCCTTCAGGAGCAGTTAAAGGCTTCAAAACCCTCATTTACAGCCTTTTCAGGCTCTGAAACGCTTAAAGCCACCTTCGCATGGAAGCGACTGTAACTCCGCTTCAGAAGCTTTCCCATACAAATCTCCCAGTAATACATGTGCAAAGCAGCCTAACCATGAAGAATATGTGGTTGCTTTCACTTTTCGATAGCATTGGGCCGATTTACAGGTGAAATGTCGTTTCCAGCCTTCCCGAGCAGTTAAAGGCTTCAAAACCCTCATTTACAGCCTTTTCAGGCTCTGAAACGCTTAAAGCCACCTTCGCATGGAAGCGACTGTAACTCCGGTTCAGAAGTTTTCCCATACAAATCTCCCAGTAATACAGGTGCAAAGCAGCCTAACCATGAAGAATATGTGGTTGATTTCACTTTTCGATAGCATTGGGCCGATTTACAGGTGAAATGTCGTATCCAGCCTTCCCGAGCAGTTAAAGGCTTCAAAACCCTCATTTACAGCCTTTTCAGGCTCTGAAACGCTTAAAGCCACCTTCGCATGGAAGCGACTGTAACTCCGGTTCAGAAGCTTTCCCATACAAATCTCCCAGTAATACAGGTGCAAAGCAGCCTAACCATGAAGAATATGTGGTTGATTTCACTTTTCGATAGCATTGGGCCGATTTACAGGTGAAATGTCGTTTCCAGCCTTCAGGAGCAGTTAAAGGCTTCAAAACCCTCATTTACAGCCTTTTCAGGCTCTGAAACGCTTAAAGCCACCTTTGCATGGAAGCGACTGTAACTCCGGTTCAGAAGCTTTCCCATACAAATCTCCCAGTAATACAGGTGCAAAGCAGCCTAACCATGAAGAATATGTGGTTGATTTCACTTTTCGATAGCATTGGGCCGATTTACAGGTGAAATGTCGTTTCCAGCCTTCAGGAGCAGTTAAAGGCTTCAAAACCCTCATTTACAGCCTTTTCAGGCTCTGAAACGCTTAAAGCCACCTTTGCATGGAAGCGACTGTAACTCCAGTTCAGAAGTTTTCCCATACAAATCTCCCAGTAATACAGGTGCAAAGCAGCCTAACCATGAAGAATATGTGGTTGATTTCACTTTTCGATAGCATTGGGCCGATTTACAGGTGAAATGTCGTTTCCAGCCTTCCCGAGCAGTTAAAGGCTTCAAAACCCTCATTTACAGCCTTTTCAGGCTCTGAAACGCTTAAAGCCACCTTCGCATGGAAGCGACTGTAACTCCGGTTCAGAAGCTTTCCCATACAAATCTCCCAGTAATACAGGTGCAAAGCAGCCTAACCATGAAGAATATGTGGTTGATTTCACTTTTCGATAGCATTGGGCCGATTTACAGGTGAAATGTCGTTTCCAGCCTTCAGGAGCAGTTAAAGGCTTCAAAACCCTCATTTTCAGCCTTTTCAGGCTCTGAAACGCTTAAAGCCACCTTCGCATGGAAGCGACTGTAACTCCGGTTCAGAAGCTTTCCCATACAAATCTCCCAGTAATACAGGTGCAAAGCAGCCTAACCATGAAGAATATGTGGTTGATTTCACTTTTCGATAGCATTGGGCCGATTTACAGGTGAAATGTCGTTTCCAGCCTTCAGGAGCAGTTAAAGGCTTCAAAACCCTCATTTACAGCCTTTTCAGGCTCTGAAACGCTTAAAGCCACCTTCGCATGGAAGCGACTGTAACTCCGGTTCAGAAGCTTTCCCATACAAATCTCCCAGTAATACAGGTGCAAAGCAGCCTAACCATGAAGAATATGTGGTTGATTTCACTTTTCGATAGCATTGGGCCGATTTACAGGTGAAATGTCGTTTCCAGCCTTCAGGAGCAGTTAAAGGCTTCAAAACCCTAATTTTCAGCCTTTTCAGGCTCTGAAACGCTTAAAGCCACCTTCGCATGGAAGCGACTGTAACTCCGGTTCAGAAGCTTTCCCATACAAATCTCCCAGTAATACAGGTGCAAAGCAGCCTAACCATGAAGAATATGTGGTTGATTTCACTTTTCGATAGCATTGGGCCGATTTACAGGTGAAATGTCGTTTCCAGCCTTCAGGAGCAGTTAAAGGCTTCAAAACCCTCATTTACAGCCTTTTCAGGCTCTGAAACGCTTAAAGCCACCTTCGCATGGAAGCGACTGTAACTCCGGTTCAGAAGCTTTCCCATACAAATCTCCCAGTAATACAGGTGCAAAGCAGCCTAACCATGAAGAATATGTGGTTGATTTCACTTTTCGATAGCATTGGGCCGATTTACAGGTGAAATGTCGTTTCCAGCCTTCAGGAGCAGTTAAAGGCTTCAAAACCCTCATTTACAGCCTTTTCAGGCTCTGAAACGCTTAAAGCCACCTTCGCATGGAAGCGACTGTAACTCCGGTTCAGAAGCTTTCCCATACAAATCTCCCAGTAATACAGGTGCAAAGCAGCCTAACCATGAAGAATATGTGGTTGATTTCACTTTTCGATAGCATTGGGCCGATTTACAGGTGAAATGTCGTTTCCAGCCTTCCCGAGCAGTTAAAGGCTTCAAAACCCTCATTTACAGCCTTTTCAGGCTCTGAAACGCTTAAAGCCACCTTCGCATGGAAGCGACTGTAACTCCGGTTCAGAAGCTTTCCCATACAAATCTCCCAGTAATACAGGTGCAAAGCAGCCTAACCATGAAGAATATGTGGTTGATTTCACTTTTCGATAGCATTGGGCCGATTTACAGGTGAAATGTTGTTTCCAGCCTTCAGGAGCAGTTAAAGGCTTCAAAACCCTCATTTACAGCCTTTTCAGGCTCTGAAACGCTTAAAGCCACCTTCGCATGGAAGCGACTGTAACTCCGGTTCAGAAGCTTTCCCATACAAATCTCCCAGTAATACAGGTGCAAATCAGCCTAACCATGAAGAATATGTGGTTGGTTTCACTTTTCGATAGCATTGGGCCGATTTACAGGTGAAATGTCGTTTCCAGCCTTCAGGAGCAGTTAAAGGCTTCAAAACCCTCATTTACAGCCTTTTCAGGCTCTGAAACGCTTAAAGCCACCTTCGCATGGAAGCGACTGTAACTCCGGTTCAGAAGCTTTCCCATACAAATCTCCCAGTAATACAGGTGCAAAGCAGCCTAACCATGAAGAATATGTGGTTGATTTCACTTTTCGATAGCATTGGGCCGATTTACAGGTGAAATGTCGTTTCCAGCCTTCAGGAGCAGTTAAAGGCTTCAAAACCCTCATTTACAGCCTTTTCAGGCTCTGAAACGCTTAAAGCCACCTTCGCATGGAAGCGACTGTAACTCCGGTTCAGAAGCTTTCCCATACAAATCTCCCAGTAATACAGGTGCAAAGCAGCCTAACCATGAAGAATATGTGGTTGATTTCACTTTTCGATAGCATTGGGCCGATTTACAGGTGAAATGTCGTTTCCAGCCTTCAGGAGCAGTTAAAGGCTTCAAAACCCTCATTTACAGCCTTTTCAGGCTCTGAAACGCTTAAAGCCACCTTCGCATGGAAGCGACTGTAACTCCGGTTCAGAAGCTTTCCCATACAAATCTCCCAGTAATACAGGTGCAAAGCAGCCTAACCATGAAGAATATGTGGTTGATTTCACTTTTCGATAGCATTGGGCCGATTTACAGGTGAAATGTCGTTTCCAGCCTTCAGGAGCAGTTAAAGGCTTCAAAACCCTCATTTACAGCCTTTACAGGCTCTGAAACGCTTAAAGCCACCTTCGCATGGAAGCGACTGTAACTCCGGTTCAGAAGCTTTCCCATACAAATCTCCCAGTAATACAGGTGCAAAGCAGCCTAACCATGAAGAATATGTGGTTGATTTCACTTTCGATAGCATTGGGCCGATTTACAGGTGAAATGTCGTTTCCAGCCTTCAGGAGCAGTTAAAGGCTTCAAAACCCTCATTTACAGCATTTTCAGGCTCTGAAACGCTTAAAGCCACCTTCGCATGGAAGCGACTGTAACTCCGGTTCAGAAGCTTTCCCATACAAATCTCCCAGTAATACAGGTGCAAAGCAGCCTAACCATGAAGAATATGTGGTTGATTTCACTTTTCGATAGCATTGGGCCGATTTACAGGTGAAATGTCGTTTCCAGCCTTCAGGAGCAGTTAAAGGCTTCAAAACTCTCATTTACAGCCTTTTCAGGCTCTGAAACGCTTAAAGCCACCTTCGCATGGAAGCGACTGTAACTCCGGTTCAGAAGCTTTCCCATACAAATCTCCCAGTAATACAGGTGCAAAGAAGCCTAACCATGAAGAATATGTGGCTGATTTCACTTATCGATAGCATTGGGCCGATTTACAGGTGAAATGTCGTTTCCAGCCTTCAGGAGCAGTTAAAGGCTTCAAAACCCTCATTTACAGCCTTTTCAGGCTCTGAAACGCTTAAAGCCACCTTCGCATGGAAGCGACTGTAACTCCGGTTCAGAAGCTTTCCCATACAAATCTCCCAGTAATACAGGTGCAAAGCAGCCTAACCATGAAGAATATGTGGTTGATTTCACTTTTCGATAGCATTGGGCCGATTTACAGGTGAAATGTCGTTTCCAGCCTTCCCGAGCAGTTAAAGGCTTCAAAACCCTCATTTACAGCCTTTTCAGGCTCTGAAACGCTTAAAGCCACCTTCGCATGGAAGCGACTGTAACTCCGGTTCAGAAGCTTTCCCATACAAATCTCCCAGTAATACAGGTGCAAAGCAGCCTAACCATGAAGAATATGTGGTTGATTTCACTTTTCGATAGCATTGGGCCGATTTACAGGTGAAATGTCGTTTCCAGCCTTCAGGAGCAGTTAAAGGCTTCAAAACCCTCATTTTCAGCCTTTTCAGGCTCTGAAACGCTTAAAGCCACCTTCGCATGGAAGCGACTGTAACTCCGGTTCAGAAGCTTTCCCATACAAATCTCCCAGTAATACAGGTGCAAAGCAGCCTAACCATGAAGAATATGTGGTTGATTTCACTTTTCGATAGCATTGGGCCGATTTACAGGTGAAATGTTGTTTCCAGCCTTCAGGAGCAGTTAAAGGCTTCAAAACCCTCATTTACAGCCTTTTCAGGCTCTGAAACGCTTAAAGCCACCTTCGCATGGAAGCGACTGTAACTCCGGTTCAGAAGCTTTCCCATACAAATCTCCCAGTAATACAGGTGCAAAGGAGCCTAACCATGAATAATATGTGGTTGATTTCACTTTTCGATAGCATTGGGCCGATTTACAGGTGAAATGTCGTTTCCAGCCTTCAGGAGCAGTTAAAGGCTTCAAAACCCTCATTTACAGCCTTTTCAGGCTCTGAAACGCTTAAAGCCACCTTCGCATGGAAGCGACTGTAACTCCGGTTCAGAAGCTTTCCCATACAAATCTCCCAGTAATACAGGTGCAAAGCAGCCTAACCATGAAGAATATGTGGTTGATTTCACTTTTCGATAGCATTGGGCCGATTTACAGGTGAAATGTCGTTTCCAGCCTTCAGGAGCAGTTAAAGGCTTCAAAACCCTCATTTACAGCCTTTTCAGGCTCTGAAACGCTTAAAGCCACCTTCGCATGGAAGCGACTGTAACTCCGGTTCAGAAGCTTTCCCATACAAATCTCCCAGTAATACAGGTGCAAAGCAGCCTAACCATGAAGAATATGTGGTTGATTTCACTTTCGATAGCATTGGGCCGATTTACAGGTGAAATGTCGTTTCCAGCCTTCAGGAGCAGTTAAAGGCTTCAAAACCCTCATTTACAGCCTTTTCAGGCTCTGAAACGCTTAAAGCCACCTTCGCATGGAAGCGACTGTAACTCCGGTTCAGAAGCTTTCCCATACAAATCTCCCAGTAATACAGGTGCAAAGCAGCCTAACCATGAAGAATATGTGGTTGATTTCACTTTTCGATAGCATTGGGCCGATTTACAGGTGAAATGTCGTTTCCAGCCTTCAGGAGCAGTTAAAGGCTTCAAAACCCTCATTTACAGCCTTTTCAGGCTCTGAAACGCTTAAAGCCACCTTCGCATGGAAGCGACTGTAACTCCGGTTCAGAAGCTTTCCCATACAAATCTCCCAGTAATACAGGTGCAAAGCAGCCTAACCATGAAGAATATGTGGTTGATTTCACTTTTCGATAGCATTGGGCCGATTTACAGGTGAAATGTCGTTTCCAGCCTTCAGGAGCAGTTAAAGGCTTCAAAACCCTCATTTACAGCCTTTTCAGGCTCTGAAACGCTTAAAGCCACCTTCGCATGGAAGCGACTGTAACTCCGGTTCAGAAGCTTTCCCATACAAATCTCCCAGTAATACAGGTGCAAAGCAGCCTAACCATGAAGAATATGTGGTTGATTTCACTTTTCGATAGCATTGGGCCGATTTACAGGTGAAATGTCGTTTCCAGCCTTCAGGAGCAGTTAAAGGCTTCAAAACCCTCATTTACAGACTTTTCAGGCTCTGAAACGCTTAAAGCCACCTTCGCATGGAAGCGACTGTAACTCCGGTTCAGAAGCTTTCCCATACAAATCTCCCAGTAATACAGGTGCAAAGCAGCCTAACCATGAAGAATATGTGGTTGATTTCACTTTTCGATAGCATTGGGCCGATTTACAGGTGAAATGTCGTTTCCAGCCTTCAGGAGCAGTTAAAGGCTTCAAAACCCTCATTTACAGACTTTTCAGGCTCTGAAACGCTTAAAGCCACCTTCGCATGGAAGCGACTGTAACTCCGGTTCAGAAGCTTTCCCATACAAATCTCCCAGTAATACAGGTGCAAAGCAGCCTAACCATGAAGAATATGTGGTTGATTTCACTTTTCGATAGCATTGGGCCGATTTACAGGTGAAATGTCGTTTCCAGCCTTCAGGAGCAGTTAAAGGCTTCAAAACCCTCATTTACAGCCTTTTCAGGCTCTGAAACGCTTAAAGCCACCTTCGCATGGAAGCGACTGTAACTCCGGTTCAGAAGCTTTCCCATACAAATCTCCCAGTAATACAGGTGCAAAGCAGCCTAACCATGAAGAATATGTGGTTGATTTCACTTTTCGATAGCATTGGGCCGATTTACAGGTGAAATGTCGTTTCCAGCCTTCAGGAGCAGTTAAAGGCTTCAAAACCCTCATTTACAGCCTTTTCAGGCTCTGAAACGCTTAAAGCCACCTTCGCATGGAAGCGACTGTAACTCCGGTTCAGAAGCTTTCCCATACAAATCTCCCAGTAATACAGGTGCAAAGCAGCCTAACCATGAAGAATATGTGGTTGATTTCACTTTTCGATAGCATTGGGCCGATTTACAGGTGAAATGTCGTTTCCAGCCTTCCCGAGCAGTTAAAGGCTTCAAAACCCTCATTTACAGCCTTTTCAGGCTCTGAAACGCTTAAAGCCACCTTCGCATGGAAGCGACTGTAACTCCGGTTCAGAAGCTTTCCCATACAAATCTCCCAGTAATACAGGTGCAAAGCAGCCTAACCATGAAGAATATGTGGTTGATTTCACTTTTCGATAGCATTGGGCCGATTTACAGGTGAAATGTCGTTTCCAGCCTTCAGGAGCAGTTAAAGGCTTCAAAACCCTCATTTACAGCCTTTTCAGGCTCTGAAACGCTTAAAGCCACCTTCGCATGGAAGCGACTGTAACTCCGGTTCAGAAGCTTTCCCATACAAATCTCCCAGTAATACAGGTGCAAAGCAGCCTAACCATGAAGAATATGTGGTTGATTTCACTTTTCGATAGCATTGGGCCGATTTACAGGTGAAATGTCGTTTCCAGCCTTCCCGAGCAGTTAAAGGCTTCAAAACCCTCATTTACAGCCTTTTCAGGCTCTGAAACGCTTAAAGCCACCTTCGCATGGAAGCGACTGTAACTCCGGTTCAGAAGCTTTCCCATACAAATCTCCCAGTAATACAGGTGCAAAGCAGCCTAACCATGAAGAATATGTGGTTGATTTAACTTTTCGATAGCATTGGGCCGATTTACAGGTGAAATGTCGTTTCCAGCCTTCAGGAGCAGTTAAAGGCTTCAAAACCCTCATTTACAGCCTTTTCAGGCTCTGAAACGCTTAAAGCCACCTTCGCATGGAAGCGACTGTAACTCCGGTTCAGAAGCTTTCCCATACAAATCTCCCAGTAATACAGGTGCAAAGCAGCCTAACCATGAAGAATATGTGGTTGATTTCACTTTTCGATAGCATTGGGCCGATTTACAGGTGAAATGTCGTTTCCAGCCTTCAGGAGCAGTTAAAGGCTTCAAAACCCTCATTTACAGCCTTTTCAGGCTCTGAAACGCTTAAAGCCACCTTCGCATGGAAGCGACTGTAACTCCGGTTCAGAAGCTTTCCCATACAAATCTCCCAGTAATACAGGTGCAAAGCAGCCTAACCATGAAGAATATGTGGTTGATTTCACTTTTCGATAGCATTGGGCCGATTTACAGGTGAAATGTCGTTTCCAGCCTTCCCGAGCAGTTAAAGGCTTCAAAACCCTCATTTACAGCCTTTTCAGGCTCTGAAACGCTTAAAGCCACCTTCGCATGGAAGCGACTGTAACTCCGGTTCAGAAGCTTTCCCATACAAATCTCCCAGTAATACAGGTGCAAAGCAGCCTAACCATGAAGAATATGTGGTTGATTTAACTTTTCGATAGCATTGGGCCGATTTACAGGTGAAATGTCGTTTCCAGCCTTCAGGAGCAGTTAAAGGCTTCAAAACCCTCATTTACAGCCTTTTCAGGCTCTGAAACGCTTAAAGCCACCTTCGCATGGAAGCGACTGTAACTCCGGTTCAGAAGCTTTCCCATACAAATCTCCCAGTAATACAGGTGCAAAGCAGCCTAACCATGAAGAATATGTGGTTGATTTCACTTTTCGATAGCATTGGGCCGATTTACAGGTGAAATGTCGTTTCCAGCCTTCAGGAGCAGTTAAAGGCTTCAAAACCCTCATTTACAGCCTTTTCAGGCTCTGAAACGCTTAAAGCCACCTTCGCATGGAAGCGACTGTAACTCCGGTTCAGAAGCTTTCCCATACAAATCTCCCAGTAATACAGGTGCAAAGCAGCCTAACCATGAAGAATATGTGGTTGATTTCACTTTTCGATAGCATTGGGCCGATTTACAGGTGAAATGTCGTTTCCAGCCTTCAGGAGCAGTTAAAGGCTTCAAAACCCTCATTTACAGCCTTTTCAGACTCTGAAACGCTTAAAGCCACCTTCGCATGGAAGCGACTGTAACTCCGGTTCAGAAGCTTTCCCATACAAATCTCCCAGTAATACAGGTGCAAAGCAGCCTAACCATGAAGAATATGTGGTTGATTTCACTTTTCGATAGCATTGGGCCGATTTACAGGTGAAATGTCGTTTCCAGCCTTCAGGAGCAGTTAAAGGCTTCAAAACCCTCATTTACAGCCTTTTCAGGCTTTGAAACGCTTAAAGCCACCTTCGCATGGAAGCGACTGTAACTCCGGTTCAGAAGCTTTCCCATACAAATCTCCCAGTAATACAGGTGCAAAGCAGCCTAACCATGAAGAATATGTGGTTGATTTCACTTTTCGATAGCATTGGGCCGATTTACAGGTGAAATGTCGTTTCCAGCCTTCAGGAGCAGATAAAGGCTTCAAAACCCTCATTTACAGCCTTTTCAGGCTCTGAAACGCTTAAAGCCACCTTCGCATGGAAGCGACTGTAACTCCGGTTCAGAAGCTTTCCCATACAAATCTCCCAGTAATACAGGTGCAAAGCAGCCTAACCATGAAGAATATGTGGTTGATTTCACTTTTCGATAGCATTGGGCCGATTTACAGGTGAAATGTCGTTTCCAGCCTTCAGGAGCAGTTAAAGGCTTCAAAACCCTCATTTACAGCCTTTTTAGGTTCTGAAACGCTTAAAGCCACCTTTGCATGGAAGCGACTGTAACTCCGGTTCAGAAGCTTTCCCATACAAATCTCCCAGTAATACAGGTGCAAAGCAGCCTAACCATGAAGAATATGTGGTTGATTTCACTTTTCGATAGCATTGGGCCGATTTACAGGTGAAATGTCGTTTCCAGCCTTCAGGAGCAGTTAAAGGCTTCAAAACCCTCATTTACAGCCTTTTCAGGCTGTGAAACGCTTAAAGCCACCTTCGCATGGAAGCGACTGTAACTCCGGTTCCGAAGCTTTCCCATACAAATCTCCCAGTAATACAGGTGCAAAGCAGCCTAACCATGAAGGAATATGTGGTTGATTTCACTTTTCGATAGCATTGGGCCGATTTACAGGTGAAATGTCGTTTCCAGCCTTCAGGAGCAGTTAAAGGCTTCAAAACCCTCATTTACAGCCTTTTCAGGCTCTGAAACGCTTAAAGCCACCTTCGCATGGAAGCGACTGTAACTCCGGTTCAGAAGCTTTCCCATACAAATCTCCCAGTAATACAGGTGCAAAGCAGCCTAACCATGAAGAATATGTGGTTGATTTCACTTTTCGATAGCATTGGGCCGATTTACAGGTGAAATGTCGTTTCCAGCCTTCAGGAGCAGTTAAAGGCTTCAAAACCCTCATTTACAGCCTTTTCAGGCTCTGAAACGCTTAAAGCCACCTTCGCATGGAAGCGACTGTAACTCCGGTTCAGAAGCTTTCCCATACAAATCTCCCAGTAATACAGGTGCAAAGCAGCCTAACCATGAAGAATATGTGGTTGATTTCACTTTTCGATAGCATTGGGCCGATTTACAGGTGAAATGTCGTTTCCAGCCTTCAGGAGCAGTTAAAGGCTTCAAAACCCTCATTTACAGCCTTTTCAGGCTCTGAAACGCTTAAAGCCACCTTCGCATGGAAGCGACTGTAACTCCGGTTCAGAAGCTTTCCCATACAAATCTCCCAGTAATACAGGTGCAAAGCAGCCTAACCATGAAGAATATGTGGTTGATTTCACTTTTCGATAGCATTGGGCCGATTTACAGGTGAAATGTCGTTTCCAGCCTTCAGGAGCAGTTAAAGGCTTCAAAACCCTCATTTACAGCCTTTTCAGGCTCTGAAACGCTTAAAGCCACCTTCGCATGGAAGCGACTGTAACTCCCGTTCAGAAGCTTTCCCATACAAATCTCCCAGTAATACAGGTGCAAAGCAGCCTAACCATGAAGAATATGTGGTTGATTTCACTTTTCGATAGCATTGGGCCGATTTACAGGTGAAATGTCGTTTCCAGCCTTCAGGAGCAGTTAAAGGCTTCAAAACCCTCATTTACAGCCTTTTCAGGCTCTGAAACGCTTAAAGCCACCTTCGCATGGAAGCGACTGTAACTCCGGTTCAGAAGCTTTCCCATACAAATCTCCCAGTAATACAGGTGCAAAGCAGCCTAACCATGAAGAATATGTGGTTGATTTCACTTTTCGATAGCATTGGGCCGATTTACAGGTGAAATGTCGTTTCCAGCCTTCAGGAGCAGTTAAAGGCTTCAAAACCCTCATTTACAGCCTTTTCAGACTCTGAAACGCTTAAAGCCACCTTCGCATGGAAGCGACTGTAACTCCGGTTCAGAAGCTTTCCCATACAAATCTCCCAGTAATACAGGTGCAAAGCAGCCTAACCATGAAGAATATGTGGTTGATTTCACTTTTCGATAGCATTGGGCCGATTTACAGGTGAAATGTCGTTTCCAGCCTTCAGGAGCAGTTAAAGGCTTCAAAACCCTCATTTACAGCCTTTTCAGGCTTTGAAACGCTTAAAGCCACCTTCGCATGGAAGCGACTGTAACTCCGGTTCAGAAGC
Source organism: Echiichthys vipera (assembly GCF_963691815.1). Lineage (NCBI taxonomy): Eukaryota > Metazoa > Chordata > Actinopteri > Perciformes > Trachinidae > Echiichthys > Echiichthys vipera. The sequence goes on along the minus strand of NC_139828.1, from coordinate 36,121,775 downwards.
TTACCCATACAAATCTCCCAGTAATAAAGGTGCAAAGCAGCCTAACCATGAAGAATATGTGGTTGATTTCACTTTTCGATAGCATTGGGCCGATTTACAGGTGAAATGTCGTTTCCAGCCTTCAGGAGCAGATAAAGGCTTCAAAACCCTCATTTACAGCCTTTTCAGGCTCTGAAACGCTTAAAGCCACCTTCGCATGGAAGCGACTGTAACTCCGGTTCAGAAGCTTTCCCATACAAATCTCCCAGTAATACAGGTGCAAAGCAGCCTAACCATGAAGAATATGTGGTTGATTTCACTTTTCGATAGCATTGGGCCGATTTACAGGTGAAATGTCGTTTCCAGCCTTCAGGAGCAGTTAAAGGCTTCAAAACCCTCATTTACAGCCTTTTTAGGCTCTGAAACGCTTAAAGCCACCTTTGCATGGAAGCGACTGTAACTCCGGTTCAGAAGCTTTCCCATACAAATCTCCCAGTAATACAGGTGCAAAGCAGCCTAACCATGAAGAATATGTGGTTGATTTCACTTTTCGATAGCATTGGGCCGATTTACAGGTGAAATGTCGTTTCCAGCCTTCAGGAGCAGTTAAAGGCTTCAAAACCCTCATTTACAGCCTTTTCAGGCTGTGAAACGCTTAAAGCCACCTTCGCATGGAAGCGACTGTAACTCCGGTTCAGAAGCTTTCCCATACAAATCTCCCAGTAATACAGGTGCAAAGCAGCCTAACCATGAAGAATATGTGGTTGATTTCACTTTTCGATAGCATTGGGCCGATTTACAGGTGAAATGTCGTTTCCAGCCTTCAGGAGCAGTTAAAGGCTTCAAAACCCTCATTTACAGCCTTTTCACGCTCTGAAACGCTTAAAGCCACCTTCGCATGGAAGCGACTGTAACTCCGGTTCAGAAGCTTTCCCATACAAATCTCCCAGTAATACAGGTGCAAAGCAGCCTAACCATGAAGAATATGTGGTTGATTTCACTTTTCGATAGCATTGGGCCGATTTACAGGTGAAATGTCGTTTCCAGCCTTCAGGAGCAGTTAAAGGCTTCAAAACCCTCATTTACAGCCTTTTCAGGCTCTGAAACGCTTAAAGCCACCTTCGCATGGAAGCGACTGTAACTCCGGTTCAGAAGCTTTCCCATACAAATCTCCCAGTAATACAGGTGCAAAGCAGCCTAACCATGAAGAATATGTGGTTGATTTCACTTTTCGATAGCATTGGGCCGATTTACAGGTGAAATGTCGTTTCCAGCCTTCAGGAGCAGTTAAAGGCTTCAAAACCCTCATTTACAGCCTTTTCAGGCTCTGAAACGCTTAAAGCCACCTTCGCATGGAAGCGACTGTAACTCCGGTTCAGAAGCTTTCCCATACAAATCTCCCAGTAATACAGGTGCAAAGCAGCCTAACCATGAAGAATATGTGGTTGATTTCACTTTTCCATAGCATTGGGCCGATCTACAGGTAAAATGTCGTTTCCAGCCTTAAGGAGCAGTTAAAGGCTTCAAAACCCTCATTTACAGCCTTTTCAGGCTCTGAAACGCTTAAAGCCACCTTCGCATGGAAGCGACTGTAACTCCGGTTCAGAAGCTTTCCCATACAAATCTCCCAGTAATACAGGTGCAAAGCAGCCTAACCATGAAGAATATGTGGTTGATTTCACTTTTCGATAGCATTGGGCTGATTTACAGGTGAAATGTCGTTTCCAGCCTTCAGGAGCAGTTAAAGGCTTCAAAACCCTCATTTACAGCCTTTTCAAGGCTCTGAAACGCTTAAAGCCACCTTCGCATGGAAGCGACTGTAACTCCGGTTCAGAAGCTTTCCCATACAAATCTCCCAGTAATACAGGTGCAAAGCAGCCTAACCATGAAGAATATGTGGTTGATTTCACTTTTCGATAGCATTGGGCCGATTTACAGGTGAAATGTCGTTTCCAGCCTTCAGGAGCAGTTAAAGGCTTCAAAACCCTCATTTACAGCCTTTTCAGGCTCTGAAACGCTAAAAGCCACCTTCGCATGGAAGCGACTGTAACTCCGCTTCAGAAGCTTTCCCATACAAATCTCCCAGTAATAAAGGTGCAAAGCAGCCTAACCATGAAGAATATGTGGTTGATTTCACTTTTCGATAGCATTTGGCCGATTTACAGGTGAAATGTCGTTTCCAGCCTTAAGGAGCAGTTAAAGGCTTCAAAACCCTCATTTACAGCCTTTTCAGGCTCTGAAACGCTTAAAGCCACCTTCGCATGGAAGCGACTGTAACTCCGCTTCAGAAGCTTTCCCATACAAATCTCCCAGTAATACAGGTGCAAAGCAGCCTAACCATGAATAATATGTGGTTGATTTCACTTTTCGATAGCATTTGGCCGATTTACAGGTGAAATGTCGTTTCTAGCCTTAAGGAGCAGTTAAAGGCTTCAAAACCCTCATTTACAGCCTTTTCAGGCTCTGAAACGCTTAAAGCCACCTTCGCATGGAAGCGACTGTAACTCCGCTTCAGAAGCTTTCCCATACAAATCTCCCAGTAATACAGGTGCAATTCAGCCTAACCATGAAGAATATGTGGTTGATTTCACTTTTCGATAGCATTTGGCCGATTTACAGGTGAAATGTCGTTTCCAGCCTTAAGGAGCAGTTAAAGGCTTCAAAACCCTCATTTACAGCCTTTTCACGCTCTGAAACGCTTAAAGCCACCTTCGCATGGAAGCGACTGTAACTCCGCTTCAGAAGCTTTCCCATACAAATCTCCCAGTAATACAGGTGCAAAGCAGCCTAACCATGAAGAATATGTGGTTGATTTCACTTTTCGATAGCATTTGGCCGATTTACAGGTGAAATGTCGTTTCCAGCCTTAAGGAGCAGTTAAAGGCTTCAAAACCCTCATTTACAGCCTTTTCAGGCTCTGAAACGCTTAAAGCCACCTTCGCATGGAAGCGACTGTAACTCCGGTTCAGAAGCTTTCCCATACAAATCTCCCAGTAATACAGGTGCAAAGCAGCCTAACCATGAAGAATATGTGGTTGATTTCACTTTTCGATAGCATTGGGCCGATTTACAGGTGAAATGTCGTTTCCAGCCTTCAGGAGCAGTTAAAGGCTTCAAAACCCTCATTTACAGCCTTTTCAGGCTCTGAAACGCTTAAAGCCACCTTCGCATGGAAGCGACTGTAACTCCGGTTCAGAAGCTTTCCCATACAAATCTCCCAGTAATACAGGTGCAAAGCAGCCTAACCATGAAGAATATGTGGTTGATTTCACTTTTCGATAGCATTGGGCCGATTTACAGGTGAAATGTCGTTTCCAGCCTTCAGGAGCAGTTAAAGGCTTCAAAACCCTCATTTACAGCCTTTTCAGGCTCTGAAACGCTTAAAGCCACCTTCGCATGGAAGCGACTGTAACTCCGGTTCAGAAGCTTTCCCATACAAATCTCCCAGTAATACAGGTGCAAAGCAGCCTAACCATGAAGAATATGTGGTTGATTTCACTTTTCCATAGCATTGGGCCGATCTACAGGTAAAATGTCGTTTCCAGCCTTAAGGAGCAGTTAAAGGCTTCAAAACCCTCATTTACAGCCTTTTCAGGCTCTGAAACGCTTAAAGCCACCTTCGCATGGAAGCGACTGTAACTCCGGTTCAGAAGCTTTCCCATACAAATCTCCCAGTAATACAGGTGCAAAGCAGCCTAACCATGAAGAATATGTGGTTGATTTCACTTTTCGATAGCATTGGGCTGATTTACAGGTGAAATGTCGTTTCCAGCCTTCAGGAGCAGTTAAAGGCTTCAAAACCCTCATTTACAGCCTTTTCAAGGCTCTGAAACGCTTAAAGCCACCTTCGCATGGAAGCGACTGTAACTCCGGTTCAGAAGCTTTCCCATACAAATCTCCCAGTAATACAGGTGCAAAGCAGCCTAACCATGAAGAATATGTGGTTGATTTCACTTTTCGATAGCATTGGGCCGATTTACAGGTGAAATGTCGTTTCCAGCCTTCAGGAGCAGTTAAAGGCTTCAAAACCCTCATTTACAGCCTTTTCAGGCTCTGAAACGCTAAAAGCCACCTTCGCATGGAAGCGACTGTAACTCCGCTTCAGAAGCTTTCCCATACAAATCTCCCAGTAATAAAGGTGCAAAGCAGCCTAACCATGAAGAATATGTGGTTGATTTCACTTTTCGATAGCATTTGGCCGATTTACAGGTGAAATGTCGTTTCCAGCCTTAAGGAGCAGTTAAAGGCTTCAAAACCCTCATTTACAGCCTTTTCAGGCTCTGAAACGCTTAAAGCCACCTTCGCATGGAAGCGACTGTAACTCCGCTTCAGAAGCTTTCCCATACAAATCTCCCAGTAATACAGGTGCAAAGCAGCCTAACCATGAATAATATGTGGTTGATTTCACTTTTCGATAGCATTTGGCCGATTTACAGGTGAAATGTCGTTTCTAGCCTTAAGGAGCAGTTAAAGGCTTCAAAACCCTCATTTACAGCCTTTTCAGGCTCTGAAACGCTTAAAGCCACCTTCGCATGGAAGCGACTGTAACTCCGCTTCAGAAGCTTTCCCATACAAATCTCCCAGTAATACAGGTGCAATTCAGCCTAACCATGAAGAATATGTGGTTGATTTCACTTTTCGATAGCATTTGGCCGATTTACAGGTGAAATGTCGTTTCCAGCCTTAAGGAGCAGTTAAAGGCTTCAAAACCCTCATTTACAGCCTTTTCACGCTCTGAAACGCTTAAAGCCACCTTCGCATGGAAGCGACTGTAACTCCGCTTCAGAAGCTTTCCCATACAAATCTCCCAGTAATACAGGTGCAAAGCAGCCTAACCATGAAGAATATGTGGTTGATTTCACTTTTCGATAGCATTTGGCCGATTTACAGGTGAAATGTCGTTTCCAGCCTTAAGGAGCAGTTAAAGGCTTCAAAACCCTCATTTACAGCCTTTTCAGGCTCTGAAACGCTTAAAGCCACCTTCGCATGGAAGCGACTGTAACTCCGGTTCAGAAGCTTTCCCATACAAATCTCCCAGTAATACAGGTGCAAAGCAGCCTAACCATGAAGAATATGTGGTTGATTTCACTTTTCGATAGCATTGGGCCGATTTACAGGTGAAATGTCGTTTCCAGCCTTCAGGAGCAGTTAAAGGCTTCAAAACCCTCATTTACAGCCTTTTCAGGCTCTGAAACGCTTAAAGCCACCTTCGCATGGAAGCGACTGTAACTCCGGTTCAGAAGCTTTCCCATACAAATCTCCCAGTAATACAGGTGCAAAGCAGCCTAACCATGAAGAATATGTGGTTGATTTCACTTTTCGATAGCATTGGGCCGATCTACAGGTAAAATGTCGTTTCCAGCCTTAAGGAGCAGTTAAAGGCTTCAAAACCCTCATTTACAGCCTTTTCAGGCTCTGAAACGCTTAAAGCCACCTTTGCATGGAAGCGACTGTAACTCCGGTTCAGAAGCTTTCCCATACAAATCTCCCAGTAATACAGGTGCAAAGCAGCCTAACCATGAAGAATATGTGGTTGATTTAACTTTTCGATAGCATTGGGCTGATTTACAGGTGAAATGTCGTTTCCAGCCTTCAGGAGCAGTTAAAGGCTTCAAAACCCTCATTTACAGCCTTTTCAAGGCTCTGAAACGCTTAAAGCCACCTTCGCATGGAAGCGACTGTAACTCCGGTTCAGAAGCTTTCCCATACAAATCTCCCAGTAATACAGGTGCAAAGCAGCCTAACCATGAAGAATATGTGGTTGATTTCACTTTTCGATAGCATTGGGCCGATTTACAGGTGAAATGTCGTTTCCAGCCTTCAGGAGCAGTTAAAGGCTTCAAAACCCTCATTTACAGCCTTTTCAGGCTGTGAAACGCTAAAAGCCACCTTCGCATGGGAGCGACTGTAACTCCGCTTCAGAAGCTTTCCCATACAAATCTCCCAGTAATACAGGTGCAAAGCAGCCTAACCATGAAGAATATGTGGTTGATTTCACTTTTCGATAGCATTTGGCCGATTTACAGGTGAAATGTCGTTTCCAGCCTTAAGGAGCAGTTAAAGGCTTCAAAACCCTCATTTACAGCCTTTTCAGGCTCTGAAACGCTTAAAGCCACCTTCGCATGGAAGCGACTGTAACTCCGCTTCAGAAGCTTTCCCATACAAATCTCCCAGTAATACAGGTGCAAAGCAGCCTAACCATGAATAATATGTGGTTGATTTCACTTTTCGATAGCATTTGGCCGATTTACAGGTGAAATGTCGTTTCTAGCCTTAAGGAGCAGTTAAAGGCTTCAAAACCCTCATTTACAGCCTTTTCAGGCTCTGAAACGCTTAAAGCCACCTTCGCATGGAAGCGACTGTAACTCCGCTTCAGAAGCTTTCCCATACAAATCTCCCAGTAATACAGGTGCAATTCAGCCTAACCATGAAGAATATGTGGTTGATTTCACTTTTCGATAGCATTTGGCCGATTTACAGGTGAAATGTCGTTTCCAGCCTTAAGGAGCAGTTAAAGGCTTCAAAACCCTCATTTACAGCCTTTTCAGGCTCTGAAACGCTTAAAGCCACCTTCGCATGGAAGCGACTGTAACTCCGCTTCAGAAGCTTTCCCATACAAATCTCCCAGTAATACAGGTGCAAAGCAGCCTAACCATGAATAATATGTGGTTGATTTCACTTTTCGATAGCATTTGGCCGATTTACAGGTGAAATGTCGTTTCTAGCCTTAAGGAGCAGTTAAAGGCTTCAAAACCCTCATTTACAGCCTTTTCAGGCTCTGAAACGCTTAAAGCCACCTTCGCATGGAAGCGACTGTAACTCCGCTTCAGAAGCTTTCCCATACAAATCTCCCAGTAATACAGGTGCAATTCAGCCTAACCATGAAGAATATGTGGTTGATTACACTTTTCGATAGCATTTGGCCGATTTACAGGTGAAATGTCGTTTCCAGCCTTAAGGAGCAGTTAAAGGCTTCAAAACCCTCATTTACAGCCTTTTCAGGCTCTGAAACGCTTAAAGCCACCTTCGCATGGAAGCGACTGTAACTCCGCTTCAGAAGCTTTCCCATACAAATCTCCCAGTAATACAGGTGCAAAGCAGCCTAACCATGAAGAATATGTGGTTGATTTCACTTTTCGATAGCATTTGGCCGATTTACAGGTGAAATGTCGTTTCCAGCCTTAAGGAGCAGTTAAAGGCTTCAAAACCCTCATTTACAGCCTTTTCAGGCTCTGAAACGCTTAAAGCCACCTTCGCATGGAAGCGACTGTAACTCCGGTTCAGAAGCTTTCCCATACAAATCTCCCAGTAATACAGGTGCAAAGCAGCCTAACCATGAAGAATATGTGGTTGATTTCACTTTTCGATAGCATTTGGCCGATTTACAGGTGAAATGTCGTTTCCAGCCTTAAGGAGCAGTTAAAGGCTTCAAAACCCTCATTTACAGCCTTTTCAGGCTCTGAAACGCTTAAAGCCACCTTTGCATGGAAGCGACTGTAACTCCGCTTCAGAAGCTTTCCCATACAAATCTCCCAGTAATACAGGTGCAAAGCAGCCTAACCATGAAGAATATGTGGTTGATTTCACTTTTCGATAGCATTTGGCTGATTTACAGGTGAAATGTCGTTTCCAGCCTTAAGGAGCAGTTAAAGGCTTCAAAACCCTCATTTACAGCCTTTTCAGGCTCTGAAACGCTTAAAGCCACCTTCGCATGGAAGCGACTGTAACTCCGCTTCAGAAGCTTTCCTATACAAATCTCCCAGTAATACAGGTGCAAAGCAGCCTAACCATGAAGAATATGTGGTTGATTTCACTTTTCGATAGCATTTGGCCAATTTACAGGTGAAATGTCGTTTCCAGCCTTAATGAGCAGTTAAAGGCTTCAAAACCCTGATTTACAGCCTTTTCAGGCTCTGAAACGCTTAAAGCCACCTTCGCATGGAAGCGACTGTAACTCCGCTTCAGAAGCTTTCCTATACAAATCTCCCAGTAATACAGGTGCAAAGCAGCCTAACCATGAAGAATATGTGGTTGATTTCACTTTTCGATAGCATTTGGCCAATTTACAGGTGAAATGTCGTTTCCAGCCTTAAGGAGCAGTTAAAGGCTTCAAAACCCTCATTTACAGCCTTTTCAGGCTCTGAAACGCTTAAAGCCACCTTCGCATGGAAGCGACTGTAATTCCGCTTCAGAAGCTTTCCCATACAAATCTCCCAGTAATACAGGTGCAAAGCAGCCTAACCATGAAGAATATGTGGTTGATTTCACTTTTCGATAGCATTTGGCCAATTTACAGGTGAAATGTCGTTTCCAGCCTTAAGGAGCAGTTAAAGGCTTCAAAACCCTCATTTACAGCCTTTTCAGGCTCTGAAACGCTTAAAGCCACCTTCGCATGGAAGCGACTGTAACTCCGCATCAGAAGCTTTCCCATACAAATCTCCCAGTAATACAGGTGCAAAGCAGCCTAACCATGAAGAATATGTGGTTGATTTCACTTTTCGATAGCATTTGGCCGATTTACAGGTGAAATGTCGTTTCCAGCTTTAAGGAGCAGTTAAAGGCTTCAAAGCCCTCATTTACAGCCTTTTCAGGCTCTGAAACGCTTAAAGCCACCTTTGCATGGAAGCGACTGTAACTCCGCTTCAGAAGCTTTCCCATACAAATCTCCCAGTAATACAGGTGCAAAGCAGCCTAACCATGAAGAATATGTGGTTGATTTCACTTTTCGATAGCATTTGGCTGATTTACAGGTGAAATGTCGTTTCCAGCCTTAAGGAGCAGTTAAAGGCTTCAAAACCCTCATTTACAGCCTTTTCAGGCTCTGAAACGCTTAAAGCCACCTTCGCATGGAAGCGACTGTAACTCCGCTTCAGAAGCTTTCCTATACAAATCTCCCAGTAATACAGGTGCAAAGCAGCCTAACCATGAAGAATATGTGGTTGATTTCACTTTTCGATAGCATTTGGCCAATTTACAGGTGAAATGTCGTTTCCAGCCTTAAGGAGCAGTTAAAGGCTTCAAAACCCTCATTTACAGCCTTTTCAGGCTCTGATACGCTTAAAGCCACCTTCGCATGGAAGCGACTGTAACTCCGCTTCAGAAGCTTTCCCATACAAATCTCCCAGTAATACAGGTGCAAAGCAGCCTAACCATGAAGAATATGTGGTTGATTTCACTTTTCGATAGCATTTGGCTGATTTACAGGTGAAATGTCGTTTCCAGCCTTAAGGAGCAGTTAAAGGCTTCAAAACCCTCATTTACAGCCTTTTCAGGCTCTGAAACACTTAAAGCCACATTCGCATGGAAGCGACTGTAACTCCGCTTCAGAAGCTTTCCTATACAAATCTCCCAGTAATACAGGTGCAAAGCAGCCTAACCATGAAGAATATGTGGTTGATTTCACTTTTCGATAGCATTTGGCCAATTTACAGGTGAAATGTCGTTTCCAGCCTTCAGGAGCAGTTAAAGGCTTCAAAACCCTCATTTACAGCCTTTTCAGGCTCTGATACGCTTAAAGCCACCTTCGCATGGAAGCGACTGTAACTCCGCTTCAGAAGCTTTCCCATACAAATCTCCCAGTAATACAGGTGCAAAGCAGCCTAACCATGAAGAATATGTGGTTGATTTCACTTTCCGATAGCATTTGGCCAATTTACAGGTGAAATGTCGTTTCCAGCCTTAAGGAGCAGTTAAAGGCTTCAAAACCCTCATTTACAGCCTTTTCAGGCTCTGATACGCTTAAAGCCACCTTCGCATGGAAGCGACTGTAACTCCGCTTCAGAAGCTTTCCCATACAAATCTCCCAGTAATACAGGTGCAAAGCAGCCTAACCATGAAGAATATGTGGTTGATTTCACTTTTCGATAGCATTTGGCCAATTTACAGGTGAAATGTCGTTTCCAGCCTTAAGGAGCAGTTAAAGGCTTCAAAACCCTCATTTACAGCCTTTCCAGGCTCTGATACGCTTAAAGCCACCTTCGCATGGAAGCGACTGTAACTCCGCTTCAGAAGCTTTCCCATACAAATCTCCCAGTAATACAGGTGCAAAGCAGCCTAACCATGAAGAATATGTGGTTGATTTCACTTTCCAATAGCATTTGGCCAATTTACAGGTGAAATGTCGTTTCCAGCCTTAAGGAGCAGTTAAAGGCTTCAAAACCCTCATTTACAGCCTTTTCAGGCTCTGATACGCTTAAAGCCACCTTCGCATGGAAGCGACTGTAACTCCGCTTCAGAAGCTTTCCCATACAAATCTCCCAGTAATACAGGTGCAAAGCAGCCTAACCATGAAGAATATGTGGTTGATTTCACTTTTCGATAGCATTTGGCCAATTTACAGGTGAAATGTCGTTTCCAGCCTTAAGGAGCAGTTAAAGGCTTCAAAACCCTCATTTACAGCCTTTTCAGGCTCTGATACGCTTAAAGCCACCTTCGCATGGAAGCGACTGTAACTCCGCTTCAGAAGCTTTCCCATACAAATCTCCCAGTAATACAGGTGGAAAGCAGCCTAACCATGAAGAATATGTGGTTGATTTCACTTTCCAATAGCATTTGGCCAATTTACAGGTGAAATGTCGTTTCCAGCCTTAAGGAGCAGTTAAAGGCTTCAAAACCCTCATTTACAGCCTTTTCAGGCTCTGATACGCTTAAAGCCACCTTCGCATGGAAGCGACTGTAACTCCGCTTCAGAAGCTTTCCCATACAAATCTCCCAGTAATACAGGTGCAAAGCAGCCTAACCATGAATAATATGTGGTTGATTTCACTTTTCGATAGCATTTGGCCGATTTACAGGTGAAATGTCGTTTCCAGCCTTAAGGAGCAGTTAAAGGCTTCAAAACCCTCATTTACAGCCTTTTCAGGCTCTGAAACGCTTAAAGCCACCTTCGCATGGAAGCGACTGTAACTCCGCTTCAGAAGCTTTCCCATACAAATCTCCCAGTAATACAGGTGCAAAGCAGCCTAACCATGAAGAATATGTGGTTGATTTCACTTTTCGATAGCATTTGGCTGATTTACAGGTAAATGTCGTTTCCAGCCTTAAGGAGCAGTTAAAGGCTTCAAAACCCTCATTTACAGCCTTTTCAGGCTCTGAAACGCTTAAAGCCACCTTCGCATGGAAGCGACTGTAACTCCGCTTCAGAAGCTTTCCTATACAAATCTCCCAGTAATACAGGTGCAAAGCAGCCTAACCATGAAGAATATGTGGTTGATTTCACTTTCCGATAGCATTTGGCCAATTTACAGGTGAAATGTCGTTTCCAGCCTTAAGGAGCAGTTAAAGGCTTCAAAACCCTCATTTACAGCCTTTTCAGGCTCTGATACGCTTAAAGCCACCTTCGCATGGAAGCGACTGTAACTCCGCTTCAGAAGCTTTCCCATACAACAGTAATACAGGTGCAAAGCAGCCTAACCATGAAGAATATGTGGTTGATTTCACTTTTCGATAGCATTTGGCTGATTTACAGGTGAAATGTCGTTTCCAGCCTTAAGGAGCAGTTAAAGGCTTCAAAACCCTCATTTACAGCCATTTCAGGCTCTGAAACACTTAAAGCCACCTTCGCATGGAAGCGACTGTAACTCCGCTTCAGAAGCTTTCCCATACAAATCTCCCAGTAATACAGGTGCAAAGCAGCCTAACCATGAAGAATATGTGGTTGATTTCACTTTCCGATAGCATTTGGCCAATTTACAGGTGAAATGTCGTTTCCAGCCTTAAGGAGCAGTTAAAGGCTTCAAAACCCTCATTTACAGCCTTTTCAGGCTCTGATACGCTTAAAGCCACCTTCGCATGGAAGCGACTGTAACTCCGCTTCAGAAGCTTTCCCATACAAATCTCCCAGTAATACAGGTGCAAAGCAGCCTAACCATGAAGAATATGTGGTTGATTTCACTTTTCGATAGCATTTGGCCAATTTACAGGTGAAATGTCGTTTCCAGCCTTAAGGAGCAGTTAAAGGCTTCAAAACCCTCATTTACAGCCTTTTCAGGCTCTGAAACGCTTAAAGCCACCTTCGCATGGAAGCGACTGTAATTCCGCTTCAGAAGCTTTCCCATACAAATCTCCCAGTAATACAGGTGCAAAGCAGCCTAACCATGAAGAATATGTGGTTGATTTCACTTTTCGATAGCATTTGGCCAATTTACAGGTGAAATGTCGTTTCCAGCCTTAAGGAGCAGTTAAAGGCTTCAAAACCCTCATTTTCAGCCTTTTCAGGCTCTGAAACGCTTAAAGCCACCTTCGCATGGAAGCGACTGTAACTCCGCTTCAGAAGCTTTCCCATACAAATCTCCCAGTAATACAGGTGCAAAGCAGCCTAACCATGAAGAATATGTGGTTGATTTCACTTTTCGATAGCATTTGGCCGATTTACAGGTGAAATGTCGTTTCCAGCTTTAAGGAGCAGTTAAAGGCTTCAAAGCCCTCATTTACAGCCTTTTCAGGCTCTGAAACGCTTAAAGCCACCTTTGCATGGAAGCGACTGTAACTCCGCTTCAGAAGCTTTCCCATACAAATCTCCCAGTAATACAGGTGCAAAGCAGCCTAACCATGAAGAATATGTGGTTGATTTCACTTTTCGATAGCATTTGGCTGATTTACAGGTGAAATGTCGTTTCCAGCCTTAAGGAGCAGTTAAAGGCTTCAAAACCCTCATTTACAGCCTTTTCAGGCTCTGAAACGCTTAAAGCCACCTTCGCATGGAAGCGACTGTAACTCCGCTTCAGAAGCTTTCCTATACAAATCTCCCAGTAATACAGGTGCAAAGCAGCCTAACCATGAAGAATATGTGGTTGATTTCACTTTTCGATAGCATTTGGCCAATTTACAGGTGAAATGTCGTTTCCAGCCTTCAGGAGCAGTTAAAGGCTTCAAAACCCTCATTTACAGCCTTTTCAGGCTCTGATACGCTTAAAGCCACCTTCGCATGGAAGCGACTGTAACTCCGCTTCAGAAGCTTTCCCATACAAATCTCCCAGTAATACAGGTGCAAAGCAGCCTAACCATGAAGAATATGTGGTTGATTTCACTTTCCGATAGCATTTGGCCAATTTACAGGTGAAATGTCGTTTCCAGCCTTAAGGAGCAGTTAAAGGCTTCAAAACCCTCATTTACAGCCTTTTCAGGCTCTGATACGCTTAAAGCCACCTTCGCATGGAAGCGACTGTAACTCCGCTTCAGAAGCTTTCCCATACAAATCTCCCAGTAATACAGGTGCAAAGCAGCCTAACCATGAAGAATATGTGGTTGATTTCACTTTTCGATAGCATTTGGCCAATTTACAGGTGAAATGTCGTTTCCAGCCTTAAGGAGCAGTTAAAGGCTTCAAAACCCTCATTTACAGCCTTTCCAGGCTCTGATACGCTTAAAGCCACCTTCGCATGGAAGCGACTGTAACTCCGCTTCAGAAGCTTTCCCATACAAATCTCCCAGTAATACAGGTGCAAAGCAGCCTAACCATGAAGAATATGTGGTTGATTTCACTTTTCGATAGCATTTGGCCAATTTACAGGTGAAATGTCGTTTCCAGCCTTAAGGAGCAGTTAAAGGCTTCAAAACCCTCATTTACAGCCTTTTCAGGCTCTGAAACGCTTAAAGCCACCTTCGCATGGAAGCGACTGTAATTCCGCTTCAGAAGCTTTCCCATACAAATCTCCCAGTAATACAGGTGCAAAGCAGCCTAACCATGAAGAATATGTGGTTGATTTCACTTTTCGATAGCATTTGGCCAATTTACAGGTGAAATGTCGTTTCCAGCCTTAAGGAGCAGTTAAAGGCTTCAAAACCCTCATTTTCAGCCTTTTCAGGCTCTGAAACGCTTAAAGCCACCTTCGCATGGAAGCGACTGTAACTCCGCTTCAGAAGCTTTCCCATACAAATCTCCCAGTAATACAGGTGCAAAGCAGCCTAACCATGAAGAATATGTGGTTGATTTCACTTTTCGATAGCATTTGGCCGATTTACAGGTGAAATGTCGTTTCCAGCTTTAAGGAGCAGTTAAAGGCTTCAAAGCCCTCATTTACAGCCTTTTCAGGCTCTGAAACGCTTAAAGCCACCTTTGCATGGAAGCGACTGTAACTCCGCTTCAGAAGCTTTCCCATACAAATCTCCCAGTAATACAGGTGCAAAGCAGCCTAACCATGAAGAATATGTGGTTGATTTCACTTTTCGATAGCATTTGGCTGATTTACAGGTGAAATGTCGTTTCCAGCCTTAAGGAGCAGTTAAAGGCTTCAAAACCCTCATTTACAGCCTTTTCAGGCTCTGAAACGCTTAAAGCCACCTTCGCATGGAAGCGACTGTAACTCCGCTTCAGAAGCTTTCCTATACAAATCTCCCAGTAATACAGGTGCAAAGCAGCCTAACCATGAAGAATATGTGGTTGATTTCACTTTTCGATAGCATTTGGCCAATTTACAGGTGAAATGTCGTTTCCAGCCTTCAGGAGCAGTTAAAGGCTTCAAAACCCTCATTTACAGCCTTTTCAGGCTCTGATACGCTTAAAGCCACCTTCGCATGGAAGCGACTGTAACTCCGCTTCAGAAGCTTTCCCATACAAATCTCCCAGTAATACAGGTGCAAAGCAGCCTAACCATGAAGAATATGTGGTTGATTTCACTTTCCGATAGCATTTGGCCAATTTACAGGTGAAATGTCGTTTCCAGCCTTAAGGAGCAGTTAAAGGCTTCAAAACCCTCATTTACAGCCTTTTCAGGCTCTGATACGCTTAAAGCCACCTTCGCATGGAAGCGACTGTAACTCCGCTTCAGAAGCTTTCCCATACAAATCTCCCAGTAATACAGGTGCAAAGCAGCCTAACCATGAAGAATATGTGGTTGATTTCACTTTTCGATAGCATTTGGCCAATTTACAGGTGAAATGTCGTTTCCAGCCTTAAGGAGCAGTTAAAGGCTTCAAAACCCTCATTTACAGCCTTTCCAGGCTCTGATACGCTTAAAGCCACCTTCGCATGGAAGCGACTGTAACTCCGCTTCAGAAGCTTTCCCATACAAATCTCCCAGTAATACAGGTGCAAAGCAGCCTAACCATGAAGAATATGTGGTTGATTTCACTTTCCAATAGCATTTGGCCAATTTACAGGTGAAATGTCGTTTCCAGCCTTAAGGAGCAGTTAAAGGCTTCAAAACCCTCATTTACAGCCTTTTCAGGCTCTGATACGCTTAAAGCCACCTTCGCATGGAAGCGACTGTAACTCCGCTTCAGAAGCTTTCCCATACAAATCTCCCAGTAATACAGGTGCAAAGCAGCCTAACCATGAAGAATATGTGGTTGATTTCACTTTTCGATAGCATTTGGCCAATTTACAGGTGAAATGTCGTTTCCAGCCTTAAGGAGCAGTTAAAGGCTTCAAAACCCTCATTTACAGCCTTTTCAGGCTCTGATACGCTTAAAGCCACCTTCGCATGGAAGCGACTGTAACTCCGCTTCAGAAGCTTTCCCATACAAATCTCCCAGTAATACAGGTGGAAAGCAGCCTAACCATGAAGAATATGTGGTTGATTTCACTTTCCGATAGCATTTGGCCAATTTACAGGTGAAATGTCGTTTCCAGCCTTAAGGAGCAGTTAAAGGCTTCAAAACCCTCATTTACAGCCTTTTCAGGCTCTGAAACGCTTAAAGCCACCTTCGCATGGAAGCGACTGTAACTCCGCTTCAGAAGCTTTCCCATACAAATCTCCCAGTAATACAGGTGCAAAGCAGCCTAACCATGAATAATATGTGGTTGATTTCACTTTTCGATAGCATTTGGCCGATTTACAGGTGAAATGTCGTTTCCAGCCTTAAGGAGCAGTTAAAGGCTTCAAAACCCTCATTTACAGCCTTTTCAGGCTCTGAAACGCTTAAAGCCACCTTCGCATGGAAGCGACTGTAACTCCGCTTCAGAAGCTTTCCCATACAAATCTCCCAGTAATACAGGTGCAAAGCAGCCTAACCATGAAGAATATGTGGTTGATTTCACTTTTCGATAGCATTTGGCTGATTTACAGGTAAATGTCGTTTCCAGCCTTAAGGAGCAGTTAAAGGCTTCAAAACCCTCATTTACAGCCTTTTCAGGCTCTGAAACGCTTAAAGCCACCTTCGCATGGAAGCGACTGTAACTCCGCTTCAGAAGCTTTCCTATACAAATCTCCCAGTAATACAGGTGCAAAGCAGCCTAACCATGAAGAATATGTGGTTGATTTCACTTTTCGATAGCATTTGGCCAATTTACAGGTGAAATGTCGTTTCCAGCCTTAAGGAGCAGTTAAAGGCTTCAAAACCCTCATTTACAGCCTTTTCAGGCTCTGATACGCTTAAAGCCACCTTCGCATGGAAGCGACTGTAACTCCGCTTCAGAAGCTTTCCCATACAACAGTAATACAGGTGCAAAGCAGCCTAACCATGAAGAATATGTGGTTGATTTCACTTTTCGATAGCATTTGGCTGATTTACAGGTGAAATGTCGTTTCCAGCCTTAAGGAGCAGTTAAAGGCTTCAAAACCCTCATTTACAGCCATTTCAGGCTCTGAAACACTTAAAGCCACCTTCGCATGGAAGCGACTGTAACTCCGCTTCAGAAGCTTTCCCATACAAATCTCCCAGTAATACAGGTGCAAAGCAGCCTAACCATGAAGAATATGTGGTTGATTTCACTTTCCGATAGCATTTGGCCAATTTACAGGTGAAATGTCGTTTCCAGCCTTAAGGAGCAGTTAAAGGCTTCAAAACCCTCATTTACAGCCTTTTCAGGCTCTGATACGCTTAAAGCCACCTTCGCATGGAAGCGACTGTAACTCCGCTTCAGAAGCTTTCCCATACAAATCTCCCAGTAATACAGGTGCAAAGCAGCCTAACCATGAAGAATATGTGGTTGATTTCACTTTTCGATAGCATTTGGCTGATTTACAGGTGAAATGTCGTTTCCAGCCTTAAGGAGCAGTTAAAGGCTTCAAAACCCTCATTTACAGCCTTTTCAGGCTCTGATACGCTTAAAGCCACCTTCGCATGGAAGCGACTGTAACTCCGCTTCAGAAGCTTTCCCATACAAATCTCCCAGTAATACAGGTGCAAAGCAGCCTAACCATGAAGAATATGTGGTTGATTTCACTTTTCGATAGCATTTGGCTGATTTACAGGTGAAATGTCGTTTCCAGCCTTAAGGAGCAGTTAAAGGCTTCAAAACCCTCATTTACAGCCTTTTCAGGCTCTGAAACACTTAAAGCCACATTCGCATGGAAGCGACTGTAACTCCGCTTCAGAAGCTTTCCTATACAAATCTCCCAGTAATACAGGTGCAAAGCAGCCTAACCATGAAGAATATGTGGTTGATTTCACTTTTCGATAGCATTTGGCCAATTTACAGGTGAAATGTCGTTTCCAGCCTTCAGGAGCAGTTAAAGGCTTCAAAACCCTCATTTACAGCCTTTTCAGGCTCTGATACGCTTAAAGCCACCTTCGCATGGAAGCGACTGTAACTCCGCTTCAGAAGCTTTCCCATACAACAGTAATACAGGTGCAAAGCAGCCTAACCATGAAGAATATGTGGTTGATTTCACTTTTCGATAGCATTTGGCTGATTTACAGGTGAAATGTCGTTTCCAGCCTTAAGGAGCAGTTAAAGGCTTCAAAACCCTCATTTACAGCCTTTTCAGGCTCTGAAACGCTTAAAGCCACCTTCGCATGGAAGCGACTGTAACTCCGCTTCAGAAGCTTTCCTATACAAATCTCCCAGTAATACAGGTGCAAAGCAGCCTAACCATGAAGAATATGTGGTTGATTTCACTTTTCGATAGCATTTGGCCAATTTACAGGTGAAATGTCGTTTCCAGCCTTAAGGAGCAGTTAAAGGCTTCAAAACCCTCATTTACAGCCTTTTCAGGCTCTGATACGCTTAAAGCCACCTTCGCATGGAAGCGACTGTAACTCCGCTTCAGAAGCTTTCCCATACAAATCTCCCAGTAATACAGGTGCAAAGCAGCCTAACCATGAAGAATATGTGGTTGATTTCACTTTTCGATAGCATTTGGCTGATTTACAGGTGAAATGTCGTTTCCAGCCTTAAGGAGCAGTTAAAGGCTTCAAAACCCTCATTTACAGCCTTTTCAGGCTCTGAAACACTTAAAGCCACATTCGCATGGAAGCGACTGTAACTCCGCTTCAGAAGCTTTCCTATACAAATCTCCCAGTAATACAGGTGCAAAGCAGCCTAACCATGAAGAATATGTGGTTGATTTCACTTTTCGATAGCATTTGGCCAATTTACAGGTGAAATGTCGTTTCCAGCCTTCAGGAGCAGTTAAAGGCTTCAAAACCCTCATTTACAGCCTTTTCAGGCTCTGATACGCTTAAAGCCACCTTCGCATGGAAGCGACTGTAACTCCGCTTCAGAAGCTTTCCCATACAAATCTCCCAGTAATACAGGTGCAAAGCAGCCTAACCATGAAGAATATGTGGTTGATTTCACTTTTCGATAGCATTTGGCTGATTTACAGGTGAAATGTCGTTTCCAGCCTTAAGGAGCAGTTAAAGGCTTCAAAACCCTCATTTAAAGCCATTTCAGGCTCTGAAACACTTAAAGCCACCTTCGCATGGAAGCGACT
Organism: Echiichthys vipera; assembly: GCF_963691815.1. Classification (NCBI taxonomy): domain Eukaryota; kingdom Metazoa; phylum Chordata; class Actinopteri; order Perciformes; family Trachinidae; genus Echiichthys; species Echiichthys vipera. Next base: position 36,103,197 of record NC_139828.1, on the reverse strand, counting down.
GTAACTCCGCTTCAGAAGCTTTCCCATACAAATCTCCCAGTAATACAGGTGCAAAGCAGCCTAACCATGAAGAATATGTGGTTGATTTCACTTTCCGATAGCATTTGGCCAATTTACAGGTGAAATGTCGTTTCCAGCCTTAAGGAGCAGTTAAAGGCTTCAAAACCCTCATTTACAGCCTTTTCAGGCTCTGATACGCTTAAAGCCACCTTCGCATGGAAGCGACTGTAACTCCGCTTCAGAAGCTTTCCCATACAAATCTCCCAGTAATACAGGTGCAAAGCAGCCTAACCATGAAGAATATGTGGTTGATTTCACTTTTCGATAGCATTTGGCCAATTTACAGGTGAAATGTCGTTTCCAGCCTTAAGGAGCAGTTAAAGGCTTCAAAACCCTCATTTACAGCCTTTTCAGGCTCTGAAACGCTTAAAGCCACCTTCGCATGGAAGCGACTGTAATTCCGCTTCAGAAGCTTTCCCATACAAATCTCCCAGTAATACAGGTGCAAAGCAGCCTAACCATGAAGAATATGTGGTTGATTTCACTTTTCGATAGCATTTGGCCAATTTACAGGTGAAATGTCGTTTCCAGCCTTAAGGAGCAGTTAAAGGCTTCAAAACCCTCATTTACAGCCTTTTCAGGCTCTGAAACGCTTAAAGCCACCTTCGCATGGAAGCGACTGTAACTCCGCTTCAGAAGCTTTCCTATACAAATCTCCCAGTAATACAGGTGCAAAGCAGCCTAACCATGAAGAATATGTGGTTGATTTCACTTTTCGATAGCATTTGGCCAATTTACAGGTGAAATGTCGTTTCCAGCCTTAAGGAGCAGTTAAAGGCTTCAAAACCCTCATTTACAGCCTTTTCAGGCTCTGATACGCTTAAAGCCACCTTCGCATGGAAGCGACTGTAACTCCGCTTCAGAAGCTTTCCCATAAAAATCTCCCAGTAATACAGGTGCAAAGCAGCCTAACCATGAAGAATATGTGGTTGATTTCACTTTTCGATAGCATTTGGCTGATTTACAGGTGAAATGTCGTTTCCAGCCTTAAGGAGCAGTTAAAGGCTTCAAAACCCTCATTTACAGCCTTTTCAGGCTCTGAAACACTTAAAGCCACATTCGCATGGAAGCGACTGTAACTCCGCTTCAGAAGCTTTCCTATACAAATCTCCCAGTAATACAGGTGCAAAGCAGCCTAACCATGAAGAATATGTGGTTGATTTCACTTTTCGATAGCATTTGGCCAATTTACAGGTGAAATGTCGTTTCCAGCCTTCAGGAGCAGTTAAAGGCTTCAAAACCCTCATTTACAGCCTTTTCAGGCTCTGATACGCTTAAAGCCACCTTCGCATGGAAGCGACTGTAACTCCGCTTCAGAAGCTTTCCCATACAAATCTCCCAGTAATACAGGTGCAAAGCAGCCTAACCATGAAGAATATGTGGTTGATTTCACTTTCCGATAGCATTTGGCCAATTTACAGGTGAAATGTCGTTTCCAGCCTTAAGGAGCAGTTAAAGGCTTCAAAACCCTCATTTACAGCCTTTTCAGGCTCTGATACGCTTAAAGCCACCTTCGCATGGAAGCGACTGTAACTCCGCTTCAGAAGCTTTCCCATACAAATCTCCCAGTAATACAGGTGCAAAGCAGCCTAACCATGAAGAATATGTGGTTGATTTCACTTTCCGATAGCATTTGGCCAATTTACAGGTGAAATGTCGTTTCCAGCCTTAAGGAGCAGTTAAAGGCTTCAAAACCCTCATTTACAGCCTTTCCAGGCTCTGATACGCTTAAAGCCACCTTCGCATTGAAGCGACTGTAACTCCGCTTCAGAAGCTTTCCCATACAAATCTCCCAGTAATACAGGTGCAAAGCAGCCTAACCATGAAGAATATGTGGTTGATTTCACTTTCCGATAGCATTTGGCCAATTTACAGGTGAAATGTCGTTTCCAGCCTTAAGGAGCAGTTAAAGGCTTCAAAACCCTCATTTACAGCCTTTTCAGGCTCTGATACGCTTAAAGCCACCTTCGCATGGAAGCGACTGTAACTCCGCTTCAGAAGCTTTCCCATACAAATCTCCCAGTAATACAGATGCAAAGCAGCCTAACCATGAAGAATATGTGGTTGATTTCACTTTTCGATAGCATTTGGCCAATTTACAGGTGAAATGTCGTTTCCAGCCTTAAGGAGCAGTTAAAGGCTTCAAAACCCTCATTTACAGCCTTTTCAGGCTCTGATACGCTTAAAGCCACCTTCGCATGGAAGCGACTGTAACTCCGCTTCAGAAGCTTTCCCATACAAATCTCCCAGTAATACAGGTGGAAAGCAGCCTAACCATGAAGGATATGTGGTTGATTTGACTTTCCGATAGCATTTGGCCAATTTACAGGTGAAATGTCGTTTCCAGCCTTAAGGAGCAGTTAAAGGCTTCAAAACCCTCATTTACAGCCTTTTCAGGCTCTGAAACGCTTAAAGCCACCTTCGCATGGAAGCGACTGTAACTCCGCTTCAGAAGCTTTCCCATACAAATCTCCCAGTAATACAGGTGCAAAGCAGCCTAACCATGAATAATATGTGGTTGATTTCACTTTTCGATAGCATTTGGCTGATTTACAGGTGAAATGTCGTTTCCAGCCTTAAGGAGCAGTTAAAGGCTTCAAAACCCTCATTTACAGCCTTTTCAGGCTCTGAAACGCTTAAAGCCACCTTCGCATGGAAGCGACTGTAACTCCGCTTCAGAAGCTTTCCTATACAAATCTCCCAGTAATACAGGTGCAAAGCAGCCTAACCATGAAGAATATGTGGTTGATTTCACTTTTCGATAGCATTTGGCCAATTTACAGGTGAAATGTCGTTTCCAGCCTTAAGGAGCAGTTAAAGGCTTCAAAACCCTCATTTACAGCCTTTTCAGGCTCTGATACGCTTAAAGCCACCTTCGCATGGAAGCGACTGTAACTCCGCTTCAGAAGCTTTCCCATACAAATCTCCCAGTAATACAGGTGCAAAGCAGCCTAACCATGAAGAATATGTGGTTGATTTCACTTTTCGATAGCATTTGGCTGATTTACAGGTGAAATGTCGTTTCCAGCCTTAAGGAGCAGTTAAAGGCTTCAAAACCCTCATTTACAGCCATTTCAGGCTCTGAAACACTTAAAGCCACCTTCGCATGGAAGCGACTGTAACTCCGCTTCAGAAGCTTTCCCATACAAATCTCCCAGTAATACAGGTGCAAAGCAGCCTAACCATGAAGAATATGTGGTTGATTTCACTTTCCGATAGCATTTGGCCAATTTACAGGTGAAATGTCGTTTCCAGCCTTAAGGAGCAGTTAAAGGCTTCAAAACCCTCATTTACAGCCTTTTCAGGCTCTGATACGCTTAAAGCCACCTTCGCATGGAAGCGACTGTAACTCCGCTTCAGAAGCTTTCCCATACAAATCTCCCAGTAATACAGGTGCAAAGCAGCCTAACCATGAAGAATATGTGGTTGATTTCACTTTTCGATAGCATTTGGCCAATTTACAGGTGAAATGTCGTTTCCAGCCTTAAGGAGCAGTTAAAGGCTTCAAAACCCTCATTTACAGCCTTTCCAGGCTCTGATACGCTTAAAGCCACCTTCGCATTGAAGCGACTGTAACTCCGCTTCAGAAGCTTTCCCATACAAATCTCCCAGTAATACAGGTGCAAAGCAGCCTAACCATGAAGAATATGTGGTTGATTTCACTTTCCGATAGCATTTGGCCAATTTACAGGTGAAATGTCGTTTCCAGCCTTAAGGAGCAGTTAAAGGCTTCAAAACCCTCATTTACAGCCTTTTCAGGCTCTGATACGCTTAAAGCCACCTTCGCATGGAAGCGACTGTAACTCCGCTTCAGAAGCTTTCCCATACAAATCTCCCAGTAATACAGATGCAAAGCAGCCTAACCATGAAGAATATGTGGTTGATTTCACTTTTCGATAGCATTTGGCCAATTTACAGGTGAAATGTCGTTTCCAGCCTTAAGGAGCAGTTAAAGGCTTCAAAACCCTCATTTACAGCCTTTTCAGGCTCTGATACGCTTAAAGCCACCTTCGCATGGAAGCGACTGTAACTCCGCTTCAGAAGCTTTCCCATACAAATCTCCCAGTAATACAGGTGGAAAGCAGCCTAACCATGAAGAATATGTGGTTGATTTCACTTTCCGATAGCATTTGGCCAATTTACAGGTGAAATGTCGTTTCCAGCCTTAAGGAGCAGTTAAAGGCTTCAAAACCCTCATTTACAGCCTTTTCAGGCTCTGAAACGCTTAAAGCCACCTTCGCATGGAAGCGACTGTAACTCCGCTTCAGAAGCTTTCCCATACAAATCTCCCAGTAATACAGGTGCAAAGCAGCCTAACCATGAATAATATGTGGTTGATTTCACTTTTCGATAGCATTTGGCCGATTTACAGGTGAAATGTCGTTTCCAGCCTTAAGGAGCAGTTAAAGGCTTCAAAACCCTCATTTACAGCCTTTTCAGGCTCTGAAACGCTTAAAGCCACCTTCGCATGGAAGCGACTGTAACTCCGCTTCAGAAGCTTTCCCATACAAATCTCCCAGTAATACAGGTGCAAAGCAGCCTAACCATGAAGAATATGTGGTTGATTTCACTTTCCGATAGCATTTGGCCAATTTACAGGTGAAATGTCGTTTCCAGCCCTAAGGAGCAGTTAAAGGCTTCAAAACCCTCATTTACAGCCTTTTCAGGCTCTGATACGCTTAAAGCCACCTTCGCATGGAAGCGACTGTAACTCCGCTTCAGAAGCTTTCCCATACAAATCTCCCAGTAATACAGGTGCAATTCAGCCTAACCATGAAGAATATGTGGTTGATTTCACTTTTCGATAGCATTTGGCCGATTTACAGGTGAAATGTCGTTTCCAGCTTTAAGGAGCAGTTAAAGGCTTCAAAGCCCTCATTTACAGCCTTTTCAGGCTCTGAAACGCTTAAAGCCACCTTTGCATGGAAGCGACTGTAACTCCGCTTCAGAAGCTTTCCCATACAAATCTCCCAGTAATACAGGTGCAAAGCAGCCTAACCATGAAGAATATGTGGTTGATTTCACTTTTCGATAGCATTTGGCTGATTTACAGGTGAAATGTCGTTTCCAGCCTTAAGGAGCAGTTAAAGGCTTCAAAACCCTCATTTACAGCCTTTTCAGGCTCTGAAACGCTTAAAGCCACCTTCGCATGGAAGCGACTGTAACTCCGCTTCAGAAGCTTTCCTATAAAAATCTCCCAGTAATACAGGTGCAAAGCAGCCTAACCATGAAGAATATGTGGTTGATTTCACTTTTCGATAGCATTTGGCCAATTTACAGGTGAAATGTCGTTTCCAGCCTTAAGGAGCAGTTAAAGGCTTCAAAACCCTCATTTACAGCCTTTTCAGGCTCTGATACGCTTAAAGCCACCTTCGCATGGAAGCGACTGTAACTCCGCTTCAGAAGCTTTCCCATACAAATCTCCCAGTAATACAGGTGCAAAGCAGCCTAACCATGAAGAATATGTGGTTGATTTCACTTTTCGATAGCATTTGGCCAATTTACAGGTGAAATGTCGTTTCCAGCCTTAAGGAGCAGTTAAAGGCTTCAAAACCCTCATTTACAGCCATTTCAGGCTCTGAAACACTTAAAGCCACATTCGCATGGAAGCGACTGTAACTCCGCTTCAGAAGCTTTCCTATACAAATCTCCCAGTAATACAGGTGCAAAGCAGCCTAACCATGAAGAATATGTGGTTGATTTCACTTTTCGATAGCATTTGGCCAATTTACAGGTGAAATGTCGTTTCCAGCCTTCAGGAGCAGTTAAAGGCTTCAAAACCCTCATTTACAGCCTTTTCAGGCTCTGTTACGCTTAAAGCCACCTTCGCATGGAAGCGACTGTAACTCCGCTTCAGAAGCTTTCCCATACAAATCTCCCAGTAATACAGGTGCAAAGCAGCCTAACCATGAAGAATATGTGGTTGATTTCACTTTCCGATAGCATTTGGCCAATTTACAGGTGAAATGTCGTTTCCAGCCATAAGGAGCAGTTAAAGGCTTCAAAACCCTCATTTACAGCCTTTTCAGGCTCTGATACGCTTAAAGCCACCTTCGCATGGAAGCGACTGTAACTCCGCTTCAGAAGCTTTCCCATACAAATCTCCCAGTAATACAGGTGCAAAGCAGCCTAACCATGAAGAATATGTGGTTGATTTCACTTTTCGATAGCATTTGGCCAATTTACAGGTGAAATGTCGTTTCCAGCCTTAAGGAGCAGTTAAAGGCTTCAAAACCCTCATTTACAGCCTTTCCAGGCTCTGAAACGCTTAAAGCCACCTTCGCATGGAAGCGACTGTAACTCCGCTTCAGAAGCTTTCCCATACAAATCTCCCAGTAATACAGGTGCAAAGCAGCCTAACCATGAAGAATATGTGGTTGATTTCACTTTCCGATAGCATTTGGCCAATTTACAGGTGAAATGTCGTTTCCAGCCTTAAGGAGCAGTTAAAGGCTTCAAAACCCTCATTTACAGCCTTTTCAGGCTCTGAAACACTTAAAGCCACATTCGCATGGAAGCGACTGTAACTCCGCTTCAGAAGCTTTCCTATACAAATCTCCCAGTAATACAGGTGCAAAGCAGCCTAACCATGAAGAATATGTGGTTGATTTCACTTTTCGATAGCATTTGGCCAATTTACAGGTGAAATGTCGTTTCCAGCCTTCAGGAGCAGTTAAAGGCTTCAAAACCCTCATTTACAGCCTTTTCAGGCTCTGATACGCTTAAAGCCACCTTCGCATGGAAGCGACTGTAACTCCGCTTCAGAAGCTTTCCCATACAAATCTCCCAGTAATACAGGTGCAAAGCAGCCTAACCATGAAGAATATGTGGTTGATTTCACTTTCCGATAGCATTTGGCCAATTTACAGGTGAAATGTCGTTTCCAGCCTTAAGGAGCAGTTAAAGGCTTCAAAACCCTCATTTACAGCCTTTTCAGGCTCTGATACGCTTAAAGCCACCTTCGCATGGAAGCGACTGTAACTCCGCTTCAGAAGCTTTCCCATACAAATCTCCCAGTAATACAGGTGCAAAGCAGCCTAACCATGAAGAATATGTGGTTGATTTCACTTTTCGATAGCATTTGGCCAATTTACAGGTGAAATGTCGTTTCCAGCCTTAAGGAGCAGTTAAAGGCTTCAAAACCCTCATTTACAGCCTTTCCAGGCTCTGATACGCTTAAAGCCACCTTCGCATGGAAGCGACTGTAACTCCGCTTCAGAAGCTTTCCCATACAAATCTCCCAGTAATACAGGTGCAAAGCAGCCTAACCATGAAGAATATGTGGTTGATTTCACTTTCCGATAGCATTTGGCCAATTTACAGGTGAAATGTCGTTTCCAGCCTTAAGGAGCAGTTAAAGGCTTCAAAACCCTCATTTACAGCCTTTTCAGGCTCTGATACGCTTAAAGCCACCTTCGCATGGAAGCGACTGTAACTCCGCTTCAGAAGCTTTCCCATACAAATCTCCCAGTAATACAGGTGCAAAGCAGCCTAACCATGAAGAATATGTGGTTGATTTCACTTTTCGATAGCATTTGGCCAATTTACAGGTGAAATGTCGTTTCCAGCCTTAAGGAGCAGTTAAAGGCTTCAAAACCCTCATTTACAGCCTTTTCAGGCTCTGAAACGCTTAAAGCCACCTTCGCATGGAAGCGACTGTAACTCCGCTTCAGAAGCTTTCCCATACAAATCTCCCAGTAATACAGGTGCAAAGCAGCCTAACCATGAATAATATGTGGTTGATTTCACTTTTCGATAGCATTTGGCCGATTTACAGGTGAAATGTCGTTTCCAGCCTTAAGGAGCAGTTAAAGGCTTCAAAACCCTCATTTACAGCCTTTTCAGGCTCTGAAACGCTTAAAGCCACCTTCGCATGGAAGCGACTGTAACTCCGCTTCAGAAGCTTTCCCATACAAATCTCCCAGTAATACAGGTGCAAAGCAGCCTAACCATGAAGAATATGTGGTTGATTTCACTTTCCGATAGCATTTGGCCAATTTACAGTTGAAATGTCGTTTCCAGCCCTAAGGAGCAGTTAAAGGCTTCAAAACCCTCATTTACAGCCTTTTCAGGCTCTGATACGCTTAAAGCCACCTTCGCATGGAAGCGACTGTAACTCCGCTTCAGAAGCTTTCCCATACAAATCTCCCAGTAATACAGGTGCAATTCAGCCTAACCATGAAGAATATGTGGTTGATTTCACTTTTCGATAGCATTTGGCCGATTTACAGGTGAAATGTCGTTTCCAGCTTTAAGGAGCAGTTAAAGGCTTCAAAGCCCTCATTTACAGCCTTTTCAGGCTCTGAAACGCTTAAAGCCACCTTTGCATGGAAGCGACTGTAACTCCGCTTCAGAAGCTTTCCCATACAAATCTCCCAGTAATACAGGTGCAAAGCAGCCTAACCATGAAGAATATGTGGTTGATTTCACTTTTCGATAGCATTTGGCTGATTTACAGGTGAAATGTCGTTTCCAGCCTTAAGGAGCAGTTAAAGGCTTCAAAACCCTCATTTACAGCCTTTTCAGGCTCTGAAACGCTTAAAGCCACCTTCGCATGGAAGCGACTGTAACTCCGCTTCAGAAGCTTTCCTATACAAATCTCCCAGTAATACAGGTGCAAAGCAGCCTAACCATGAAGAATATGTGGTTGATTTCACTTTTCGATAGCATTTGGCCAATTTCCAGGTGAAATGTCGTTTCCAGCCTTAAGGAGCAGTTAAAGGCTTCAAAACCCTCATTTACAGCCTTTTCAGGCTCTGATACGCTTAAAGCCACCTTCGCATGGAAGCGACTGTAACTCCGCTTCAGAAGCTTTCCCATACAAATCTCCCAGTAATACAGGTGCAAAGCAGCCTAACCATGAAGAATATGTGGTTGATTTCACTTTCCGATAGCATTTGGCCAATTTACAGGTGAAATGTCGTTTCCAGCCTTAAGGAGCAGTTAAAGGCTTCAAAACCCTCATTTACAGCCTTTTCAGGCTCTGATACGCTTAAAGCCACCTTCGCATGGAAGCGACTGTAACTCCGCTTCAGAAGCTTTCCCATACAAATCTCCCAGTAATACAGGTGCAAAGCAGCCTAACCATGAAGAATATGTGGTTGATTTCACTTTTCGATAGCATTTGGCCAATTTACAGGTGAAATGTCGTTTCCAGCCTTAAGGAGCAGTTAAAGGCTTCAAAACCCTCATTTACAGCCTTTCCAGGCTCTGATACGCTTAAAGCCACCTTCGCATGGAAGCGACTGTAACTCCGCTTCAGAAGCTTTCCCATACAAATCTCCCAGTAATACAGGTGCAAAGCAGCCTAACCATGAAGAATATGTGGTTGATTTCACTTTCCGATAGCATTTGGCCAATTTACAGGTGAAATGTCGTTTCCAGCCTTAAGGAGCAGTTAAAGGCTTCAAAACCCTCATTTACAGCCTTTTCAGGCTCTGATACGCTTAAAGCCACCTTCGCATGGAAGCGACTGTAACTCCGCTTCAGAAGCTTTCCCATACAAATCTCCCAGTAATACAGGTGCAAAGCAGCCTAACCATGAAGAATATGTGGTTGATTTCACTTTTCGATAGCATTTGGCCAATTTACAGGTGAAATGTCGTTTCCAACCTTAAGGAGCAGTTAAAGGCTTCAAAACCCTCATTTACAGCCTTTTCAGGCTCTGATACGCTTAAAGCCACCTTCGCATGGAAGCGACTGTAACTCCGCTTCAGAAGCTTTCCCATACAAATCTCCCAGTAATACAGGTGGAAAGCAGCCTAACCATGAAGAATATGTGGTTGATTTCACTTTCCGATAGCATTTGGCCAATTTACAGGTGAAATGTCGTTTCCAGCCTTAAGGAGCAGTTAAAGGCTTCAAAACCCTCAGTTACAGCCTTTTCAGGCTCTGAAACGCTTAAAGCCACCTTCGCATGGAAGCGACTGTAACTCCGCTTCAGAAGCTTTCCCATACAAATCTCCCAGTAATACAGGTGCAAAGCAGCCTAACCATGAATAATATGTGGTTGATTTCACTTTTCGATAGCATTTGGCCGATTTACAGGTGAAATGTCGTTTCCAGCCTTAAGGAGCAGTCAATGGCTTCAGAACCTCATTTACAGCCTTTTCAGGCTCTAAAACGCTTAAAGTCACCTTCGCATGGAAGCGACTGTAACTCCGCTTCAGAAGCTTTCCCATACAAATCTCCCAGTAATACAGGTGCAAAGCAGCCTAACCATGAAGAATATGTGGTTGATTTCACTTTTCGATAGCATTTGGCCGATTTACAGGTGAAATGTCGTTTCCAGCCTTAAGGAGCAGTTAAAGGCTTCAAAACCCTCATTTACAGCCTTTTCAGGCTCTGAAACGCTTAAAGCCACCTTCGCATGGAAGCGACTGTAACTCCGCTTCAGAAGCTTTCCCATACAAATCTCCCAGTAATACAGGTGCAAAGCAGCCTAACCATGAAGAATATGTGGTTGATTTCACTTTTCGATAGCATTTGGCCAATTTACAGGTGAAATGTCGTTTCCAGCCTTAAGGAGCAGTTAAAGGCTTCAAAACCCTCATTTACAGCCTTTTCAGGCTCTGAAACGCTTAAAGCCAGCTTCGCATGGAAATGACTGTAACTCCGCTTCAGAAGCTTTCCCATACAAATCTCCCAGTAATACAGGTGCAAAGCATACAAATCTCCCAGTAATACAGGTGCAAAGCAGCCTAACCATGAAGAATATGTGGTTGATTTCACTTTTCGATAGCATTTGGCCGATTTACAGGTGAAATGTCGTTTCCAGCCTTAAGGAGCAGTTAAAGGCTTCAAAACCCTCATTTACAGCCTTTTCAGGCTCTGAAACGCTTAAAGCCACTTTCGCATGGAAGCGACTGTAACTCCGCTTCAGAAGCTTTCCCATACAAATCTCCCAGTAATACAGGTGCAAAGCAGCCTAACCATGAAGAATATGTGGTTGATTTCACTTTTCGATAGCATTTGGCCAATTTACAGGTGAAATGTCGTTTCCAGCCTTAAGGAGCAGTTAAAGGCTTCAAAACCCTCATTTACAGCCTTTTCAGGCTCTGAAACGCTTAAAGCCACCTTCGCATGGAAGCGACTGTAACTCCGCTTCAGAAGCTTTCCCATACAAATCTCCCAGTAATACAGGTGCAAAGCAGCCTAACCATGAAGAATATGTGGTTGATTTCACTTTTCGATAGCATTTGGCCGATTTACAGGTGAAATGTCGTTTCCAGCCTTAAGGAGCAGTTAAAGGCTTCAAAACCCTCATTTACAGCCTTTTCAGGCTCTGAAACGCTTAAAGCCTCCTTCGCATGGAAACGACTGTAACTCCGGTTCAGAAGCTTTCCCATACAAATTTCCCAGTAATACAGGTGCAAGGCAGCCTAACCATGAAGAATATGTGGTTGATTTCACTTTTCGATAGCATTTGTCGGTTTACAGGTGAAATGTCGTTTCCAGCCTTAAGGAGCAGTTAAAGGCTTCAAAACCCTCATTTACAGCCTTTTCAGGCTCTGAAACGCTTAAAGCCACCTTCGCATGGAAGCGACTGTAACTCCGCTTCAGAAGCTTTCCCATACAAATCTCCCAGTAATACAGGTGCAAGGCAGCCTAACCATGAAGAATATGTGGTTGATTTCACTTTTCGATAGCATTTGTCGGTTTACAGGTGAAATGTCGTTTCCAGCCTTAAGGAGCAGTTAAAGGCTTCAAAACCCTCATTTACAGCCTTTTCAGGCTCTGAAACGCTTAAAGCCACCTTTGCATGGAAGCGACTGTAACTCCGCTTCAGAAGCTTTCCCATACAAATCTCCCAGTAATACAGGTGCAAGGCAGCCTAACCATGAAGAATATGTGGTTGATTTCACTTTTCGATAGCATTTGGCCGATTTACAGGTGAAATGTCGTTTCCAGCCTTAAGGAGCAGTTAAAGGCTTCAAAACCCTCATTTACAGCCTTTTCAGGCTCTGAAACGCTTAAAGCCACCTTCGCATGGAAGCAACTGTAACTCCGGTTCAGAAGCTTTCCCATACAAATCTCCCAGTAATACAGGTGCAAAGCAGCCTAACCATGAAGAATATGTGGTTGATTTCACTTTTCGATAGCATTTGTCGGTTTACAGGTGAAATGTCGTTTCCAGCCTTAAGGAGCAGTTAAAGGCTTCAAAACCCTCATTTACAGCCTTTTCAGGCTCTGAAACGCTTAAAGCCTCCTTCGCATGGAAGCGACTGTAACTCCGGTTCAGAAGCTTTCCCATACAAATCTCCCAGTAATACAGGTGCAAGGCAGCCTAACCATGAAGAATATGTGGTTGATTTCACTTTTCGATAGCATTTGGCCGATTTACAGGTGAAATGTCGTTTCCAGCCTTAAGGAGCAGTTAAAGGCTTCAAAACCCTCATTTACAGCCTTTTCAGGCTCTGAAACGCTTAAAGCCACCTTCGCATGGAAGCAACTGTAACTCCGGTTCAGAAGCTTTCCCATACAAATCTCCCAGTAATACAGGTGCAAAGCAGCCTAACCATGAAGAATATGTGGTTGATTTCACTTTTCGATAGCATTTGGCCAATTTACAGGTGAAATGTCGTTTCCAGCCTTAAGGAGCAGTTAAAGGCTTCAAAACCCTCATTTACAGCCTTTTCAGGCTCTGAAACGCTTAAAGCCACCTTCGCATGGAAGCGACTGTAACTCCGCTTCAGAAGCTTTTCCATACAAATTTTCCAGTAATACAGGTGCAAAGCAGCCTAACCATGAAGAATATGTGGTTGATTTCACTTTTCGATAGCATTTGGCCGATTTACAGGTGAAATGTCGTTTCCAGCCTTAAGGAGCAGTTAAAGGCTTCAAAACCCTCATTTACAGCCTTTTCAGGCTCTGAAACGCTTAAAGCCACCTTCGCATGGAAGCGACTGTAACTCCGGTTCAGAAGCTTTCCCATACAAATCTCCCAGTAATACAGGTGCAAAGCAGCCTAACCATGAAGAATATGTGGTTGATTTCACTTTTCGATAGCATTTGGCCAATTTACAGGTGAAATGTCGTTTCCAGCCTTAAGGAGCAGTTAAAGGCTTCAAAACCCTCATTTACAGCCTTTTCAGGCTCTGAAACGCTTAAAGCCTCCTTCGCATGGAAGCGACTGTAACTCCGGTTCAGAAGCTTTCCCATACAAATTTCCCAGTAATACAGGTGCAAGGCAGCCTAACCATGAAGAATATGTGGTTGATTTCACTTTTCGATAGCATTTGTCGGTTTACAGGTGAAATGTCGTTTCCAGCCTTAAGGAGCAGTTAAAGGCTTCAAAACCCTCATTTACAGCCTTTTCAGGCTCTGAAACGCTTAAAGCCACCTTCGCATGGAAGCGACTGTAACTCCGGTTCAGAAGCTTTCCCATACAAATTTCCCAGTAATACAGGTGCAAGGCAGCCTAACCATGAAGAATATGTGGTTGATTTCACTTTTCGATAGCATTTGTCGGTTTACAGGTGAAATGTCGTTTCCAGCCTTAAGGAGCAGTTAAAGGCTTCAAAACCCTCATTTACAGCCTTTTCAGGCTCTGAAACGCTTAAAGCCACCTTCGCATGGAAGCGACTGTAACTCCGCTTCAGAAGCTTTCCCATACAAATCTCCCAGTAATACAGGTGCAAGGCAGCCTAACCATGGAGAATATGTGGTTGATTTCACTTTTCGATAGCATTTGGCCGATTTACAGGTGAAATGTCGTTTCCAGCCTTAAGGAGCAGTTAAAGGCTTCAAAACCCTCATTTACAGCCTTTTCAGGCTCTGAAACGCTTAAAGCCTCCTTCGCATGGAAGCGACTGTAACTCCAGTTCAGAAGCTTTCCCATTCAAATCTCCCAGTAATACAGGTGCAAGGCAGCCTAACCATGAATAATATGTGGTTGATTTCACTTTTCGATAGCATTTGGCCGATTTACAGGTGAAATGTCGTTTCCAGCCTTAAGGAGCAGTTAAAGGCTTCAAAACCCTCATTTACAGCCTTTTCAGGCTCTGAAACGCTTAAAGCCACCTTCGCATGGAAGCGACTGTAACTCCGGTTCAGAAGCTTTCCCATACAAATTTCCCAGTAATACAGGTGCAAGGCAGCCTAACCATGAAGAATATGTGGTTGATTTCACTTTTCGATAGCATTTGTCGGTTTACAGGTGAAATGTCGTTTCCAGCCTTAAGGAGCAGTTAAAGGCTTCAAAACCCTCATTTACAGCCTTTTCAGGCTCTGAAACGCTTAAAGCCACCTTCGCATGGAAGCGACTGTAACTCCGCTTCAGAAGCTTTCCCATACAAATCTCCCAGTAATACAGGTGCAAGGCAGCCTAACCATGAAGAATATGTGGTTGATTTCACTTTTCGATAGCATTTGGCCGATTTACAGGTGAAATGTCGTTTCCAGCCTTAAGGAGCAGTTAAAGGCTTCAAAACCCTCATTTACAGCCTTTTCAGGCTCTGAAACGCTTAAAGCCACCTTCGCATGGAAGCAACTGTAACTCCGGTTCAGAAGCTTTCCCATACAAATCTCCCAGTAATACAGGTGCAAAGCAGCCTAACCATGAAGAATATGTGGTTGATTTCACTTTTCGATAGCATTTGTCGGTTTACAGGTGAAATGTCGTTTCCAGCCTTAAGGAGCAGTTAAAGGCTTCAAAACCCTCATTTACAGCCTTTTCAGGCTCTGAAACGCTTAAAGCCTCCTTCGCATGGAAGCGACTGTAACTCCAGTTCAGAAGCTTTCCCATTCAAATCTCCCAGTAATACAGGTGCAAGGCAGCCTAACCATGAAGAATATGTGGTTGATTTCACTTTTCGATAGCATTTGGCCGATTTACAGGTGAAATGTCGTTTCCAGCCTTAAGGAGCAGTTAAAGGCTTCAAAACCCTCATTTACAGCCTTTTCAGGCTCTGAAACGCTTAAAGCCACCTTCGCATGGAAGCAACTGTAACTCCGGTTCAGAAGCTTTCCCATACAAATCTTCCAGTAATACAGGTGCAAGGCAGCCTAACCATGAAGAATATGTGGTTGATTTCACTTTTCGATAGCATTTGGCCGATTTACAGGTGAAATGTCGTTTCCAGCCTTAAGGAGCAGTTAAAGGCTTCAAAACCCTCATTTACAGCCTTTTCAGGCTCTGAAACGCTTAAAGCCACCTTCGCATGGAAGCGACTGTAACTCCGGTTCAGAAGCTTTCCCATACAAATCTCCCAGTAATACAGGTGCAAAGCAGCCTAATCATGAAGAATATGTGGTTGATTTCACTTTTCGATAGCATTTGGCCGATTTACAGGTGAAATGTCGTTTCCAGCCTTAAGGAGCAGTTAAAGGCTTCAAAACCCTCATTAATTTCCTGGAACTGTTATTTAACATTGTAGAACAGTGACTTCATATTCTAGGAAATAACCATAACAATATAGAACTGTAACTTAACATTCTAGAACTTTGACATAACATTCTAGAATTGTGATTTTACATTCCTGAACTGACCTTCTCTGGAAACCGATGTCCAATGATGTCCTCCCAAGATCATATTAGTATGAACTCTAGTGAATAACATAATGCAGGATTAAAGCAATGATATGTCCGTGTGTACTTAACATACTAGGCATGTGACTTAACATTTGAGAATTGAAAGTTAATATTCTAGAACTTTGACTTAACATTCTAGACCTGTGTCTTAACCATCTAGATCTGTAACTTAACCTTCGACAACATTGACTTGACATTCTAGAACTGTAACTTAACATTCTAGGATGTTTACTTAACATAAAACAACTTTGACTTAACATTCTAGAACTGTGATTTTACATTCTAGAATTGTTACTTAACATTCTAGAACCGTTAATTAACATTCTAGTACTGTGACTTAACATTCTAGAACTTTGACTTTTCGTGCTAGAATTGTAATTTAACATTCTTCAACTTACCTTTTCTAGAAACCAATGTCCCATGATGTCTTTTACCAAGATCAGATTAATATGAACTCTAGGGAATAGCATAATGCAGGATTAAAGCAATGATATGTCCGTGTGCACTCAACATACCAGGTGTGTGACTTAATATTTAAGAATTGTAACTTAACATTCTATAACTATAACTTAACATTATAGGATTGTTACTTTACATTCTATAACTTTTACTTAACATTCTAAAACTTTGAGTTAACATTCTAGAACTGTGATTTTACATTCTAGAATGGTTACTTAACATTCTAGAACTTTGACTGAACATTCAAGAACTGCGATTTAACATTCTAGAATTGTGATGTAACATCATTGAACTAAACTTCTCTGGAAACCAATGTCCCATGATGTCTTTTGCCAAGATCAGATTAACATGAACTCTAGATAATAGCATAATGATGGATCAAAAGAATATGTTAATGTGCACTTAGCATACTAGGTATGTGACTTAATATTTGAGAATTGTAACTTAAGATCCTGGAACTGTTATTTAACATTGTAGAACAGTGACTTCATATTCTAGGAAATAACCATAACAATATAGAACTGTAATTTAACATTCTAGAACTTTGACATAACATTCTAGAATTGGGATTTTACATTCCTGAACTGACCTTCTCTGGAAACCGATGTCCAATGATGTCCTCCCAAGATCATATTAGTATGAACTCTAGTGAATAACATAATGCAGAATTAAAGCAATGATATGTCCATGTGTACTTAACATACTAGGCATGTGACTTAACATTCGAGAATTGAAAGTTAATATTCTAGAACTTTGACTTAACATTCTAGACCTGTGTCTTAACCATCTAGATCTGTAACTTAACCTTCTACAACATTGACTTGACATTCTAGAACTGTAACTTAACATTCTAGGATGTTTACTTAACATAAAACAACTTTGACTTAACATTCTAGAACTGTGATTTTACATTCTAGAATTGTTACTTAACATTCTAGAACCGTTAATTAACATTCTAGTACTGTGAATTAACATTCTTGAACTGACTTTCTCTAGAAATCAATGTTCCATGATGTCCTCCCAAAATCAGATTAATATGAACTCTAGGGAATAGAATAATGCAGAATCAATGGAATATGTTTATGTGCACTTAACATACCAGGTATGTGACTTAACATTTGAGAATAGTTACTTAACATTTCAGAACTTTGACTTAACATTCTAGAACTGTGATATAACATTCTAGAATTGTTGCTTAACATTCTAGAACTTTGACTTAATATTCTAGAACTGTGACTTAACATTCTAGAATTGTTACTTAACATTCTAGAATTGTGATTTTACATTATTGAACTAAACTTCTCTGGAAACCAATGTCCCATGATGTCTTTACCAAGATCAGATTAAGATGAACTCTAGTAAATAGCATAATGCAGGATCAATAGAATATGTTAATATGCACTTAACATACCAGTTATGTGACTTAACATTTGAGAATTGTAACTCAACATTCTAGAACATTGACTTAACATTCTAGACATTTTATTAACATTCTAGAACTTTGACTTAACGTTCTAGAACTGTGATTTTACATTCTAGAATTGTGATTTAACATTATTTAACTAAAATTCTCTGGAAACCAATGTCCCATATTGTCTTTTACCAAGATCTGATTAATATGAACTCTAGTGAATAGCATAATGAAGGATCAAAAGACTATGTTAATGTGCACATAACACATAACATACTAGATATTAGATTAAGAATTGTAACTTAATATTCTAGAACTTTGAGTTAACATTCTAAAACTGTGATTTTACATTCTAGAATTGTTACTTAACATTCTAGAACTTTGACTTAACATTTTGGAAATGTGACTTAACATTCTAGAATTGTTACTTAACATTCTGGAATTGTGATTTAACATTATTGAACTAAACTTCTCTGGAAACCAATGTCCCATGATGTCTTTACCAAGATCAGATTAATATAAACTCTAGTGAATAGCATAATGCAGGATCAAAGCAATGATATGTCTATGTGCTATCAACATACAAGGTGTCTGAATTAACATTTGAGAATTGTAATTTAACATTCTAGAACTGTAACTTAACACTCAAGAATTGTTATTAAACATTTTACAACTCTGACTTAACATTCTAGACCTTTGATTTTAACATTCTAGAATTGTTAGTCAACATTCTAGAACATTAAGATAACATTCTAGAATTGTGAATTAACATTCTTGAACTGACTTTTTCTGGAAACCAATGTCCCATGATGACCTACCAAGATCATGTTAATAATAACTCTAGTGAATTGCATAATGCATGATCAAAGCAATGATATGATCGTTTGCACTGAACATACCAGGTGTGTGACTTAACATTTCAGAATTATAACTAAACATTCTAGAACTTTGACTTAACGTTCTAGAATTGTGAATTAACATTCTTGTACTGGCTTTCTCTGGAAATCAATGTCCCATGATGTCCTCCCAAAATCCGATTGATATGAACTCTAGTGAATAGCATAATATAGGATGAATAGAATATGTTAATGTGCACTTAACATAACAGGTATATGACTTAACATTCTTGAACTAAACTTCTCTGGAAACCAATGTCCCATGATGTCTTTTACCAAGATCAGATTAATATGAACTCTAGTGAATAGCATGATGAAGGATATAAAAGACATGTTAATTTTCACTTAACATAACTGGTATGTGACATTTGAGAATTGTAACTTAATATTCTAGAACTGTGACTTAACATTCTAGAATTTTTACTTAACATTCTAAAACTTTTACTTTACGTTCTAGAACTGTGATTTAACATTCTAGAACTGTGATTTAACATTCTAGAACTTTGACTTAACATTCAAGAATTGTTACTTAACATTCTAGAATTGTGATTTAACATTCTTGAACTGACTTTCTCTGGAAACCAATGGCCCATGATGAGATTAGTATGAACTCTAGTGAATAACATGAAGCAGGATCAAAGCAATTATATGTGCGTGTGCACTTAACATACCAGGAATGTGACTTAACATATGTGAATAGTAACTTAATATTCTAGAACTTTGACATTACATTCTAGAATTGTGAATTAACATTCTAGAACTTTGACTTTACATTCGAGAATTGTGAATTAACATTCTTAAACTGACTTTCTCTGGAAAGTAATGTCCCATGATGTCCTCCCAAGATCAGATTATTATGAACTCTAGTGAATAGCATAATGCAGGATCAATAGAATATGGTAATTTGCACTTAACATACCAGGTATGTGACTTGAACATTATGACTTAACATTCTAGAACTATGATTTAACATTGCAGAATTGTTACTTAAATTCTAGATCTTTGATTTAACATTCTAGATGTTACTTAACATTCTAGAACTTTGACTTAACATTCTAGAAATGGTACTTAACATTCTAGAACTTTGACTTAACATTCTAGATCTGTGACCAAACATTCTAGAATTGTCACTTAACATTCTAGAACTATTACTTAACATTCTAGAACTGTGATTTATCATTGTGACTTGACGTCCTTGAACTAAACTTCTTTGGAAACAAATGTCCCATGATGTCTGATGATCAGATTAATATGAACTCAAGTGAAAATGAACATGTCTTTTATATCCTTCAATATGCTATTCACTAAACATACCTGGTATGTGACTTAACATTTGAGAATTGTAACTTAATATTCTAGAACTTTGACTTAACATTCTAGAACTGTGACTTAACATTCTAGACTTGTTACTTAACATTCTAGAACTTTTACTTGACATTCTAGAACTGTGATTTAACATTCTAGAATTGTAACTTAAGATCCTGGAACTGTTACTTAACATTGTAAAACAGTGACTTCATATTCTTGTACTTAACCATAACAATATAGAACTGTAACTTAATATTCTTGAACTTTGACTTAACATTCTAACATTTGAGAATTGTAACTTAACATTCTAGAATTGTTACATAACAGTCTAGAACTTTTACTTAACATTCTAGAACTGTGATTTTACATTCTAGAATTGTTAATTAACATTCTTGAACTGACTTTCTCTGGAAACCAATGTCCCATGATGACCTCCCAAGATCAGATTAATATGAACTCTAGTGAATAGCATAATGCAGGATCAAAGCAATTATATGTTTGTGTGCACTTAACAAACCAGGCATGTGACTTAACATTTGAATATTGTTACTTAATATTCTAGAACTTTGATTTAACATTATAGAATTGTTACTTAACATTCTAGAACTTTGACTTAACATTCTAGAACTGTGATTTACCATTATAAAATTGGAACTTGAGATCCTGGAACTGTTACTTAACATTGTAAAAGAGTGACTTCATATTCTAGAACTGCGACTTTACATTGGGACACTGTGACTTCACATTCTAGGACATAACCATGACAAAGTAGAACTGTAACTTAACATTCTAGAACTTTGAATTAACATTTTAGAATTGTGATTTAACATTCTTGAACTGATCTTCTATGGAAACCAATGTCCCATGATGTATTTTACCAAGATCAGATTAATATGAACTCTAGTGAATAGCATAATGCAGGATCAATAGAATATGTTAATGTCTTCTTAACATACCAGGTATGTGACTTAACATTTAAGAATTGTATTTTATTATTCTACAACTGTAACTTAACATTATATAATTGTTACTTAACATTCTAGAACTATGATTTAACATTCTAGAATTGTTACTTAACATTCTAGAACTTTGACTTAACATTCTAGAATAGTGACTTAACATATTAGAATTGTTACTTATCATTCTAGAACTTTGACTTTACATTCTAGAAATGTGATTTAACATTCTAGAATTGTAACATAAGATCCTTGAACTGTTACTTAACATTGTAAAACAGTGACTCCATATACTAGAACTGCGACTAAACATTGTGCCACTGTGACTTTGCATTCTAGGACTTAACCTTAACATTCTAGAACTGTAACTTAACATTTTAGTACTTTGACTTAACATTCTAAAATTGTTACTTAACATTCTTGAACTATGACATAACATCCTAGAACTTTGACTTAACATTCTAGAATAGTGACTTAAAATATTAGAATTTTTACTTAATATATACTTTATATAGGATCAATAGAATATGTTATTGTGCATCTAACCTACCAGGTATGTATGTAACATTTGCCAATTGTAACTTAACATTCTAGAACTTTGACTTAACATTCTGCCACTGTGATTTAACATTCTAGAATTGTTACTTAACATTCTAGAACTTTGACTTAACATTCTAGAACTGTGACTTAACATTCTAGAATTGTTACTAAACATCCCAGAACTATTACTTGACATTCTAGAATTGTGATTTGACATTATTGAACTAAACTTCTCTGGAAACCAATACCCCATGATGTGTTTTACCAAGATCAGATTAATATGAACTCTAGTGAATAGCATAATGAAGGATAAAAAATATATATTAATGTTCACTTAACATAATAGGTATGTGACTTAACATTGTAAAACAGTGACTTCATATTCTAGAACTGCGACTTAACATTGGGACACTGTGACTTCTCATTCTAGGACATAACCATAACAAAGTAGAACTGTAACCTAACATTCTAGAACTTTGTCTTAACATTTTAGAATTGTGATTTAACATTCTTGAACTGATCTTCTATGGAAACCAATGTCCCATGATGTCTTTTACCAAGATCAGATTAATATGAACTCTAGTGAATAGCATAATGCAGGATCAATAGAATATGTTAATGTCTTCTTTACATACCAGGTATGTGACTTAACATTTGAGAATTGTAACTTAATATTCTAGAACTTTGACTTAACATACTAGAACTGTGATTTAACATTCTAGAATTGTTACTTAACATTCTTCAACTTTGACTTGACATTCTAGAACTGTGATTTAACATTCTATAATTGTAACTTAAGATCCTGGAACTGTTACATAACATTATAAAACAGTGACTTCATATTCTAGAACTGCGACTTAACTTTGTGCCAATGTGACTTGTGACATTCTAGGACTTAACCTTAACATTCTAGAACTCTAATTTAACATTCTAGAACTTTGACTTAACATTCTAGAATTGTGATTAACATTCTAGACTTTGACTTAACATTCAAGAATTGTGAATTAACATTCTTGAACAAACTTTCTCTGGAAAGTAATGTCCCATGATGTCCTCCCAAGATCAGATAATTATGAACTCTAGTGAATAGCATAATGCAGGATTAATAGAATATGTTAATGTGCATACCAGGTATGTTACTTAACATTTGACAATTGTAACTTAACATTCTAGAACGTTGACTTAAATCACAACTCTAGAATGTTAAGTCACAGTTCTAGAATATTAACATTCTTGAACCGACTTTGTCTGGAAACCAATGTTCAATGATGACCTACCAAGATCATATTAATATGAACTCTAGTGAAGGGCATAATGCAGGATCAAAGCAATATGTTTGTGTGCACTTATCATACCAGGTGTGTGACTTTACATTTGAGAATTGTAACTTAACATTCTAGAACTTTGACTTAACATTCTAGAATTGTGAATCAACATTCTTGAATCGACTTTCTCTGGGAACCAATGTCCCATGATGACCTCCCAAGATCAGACCAATATGAACTCTAGTAAATAGCATAATGCAGGATCAAAGCAATCATATGTTTGTGTGCACTTAACAGACCAGGTATGTGACATAACATTTGAGAATTGTATTTTATTATTCTAGAACTGTAACTTAACAGTCTAGAATTGTTACTTAACATTCTAGAACTATGGTTTAACATTCTAGAATTGTTACTTAACATTCTAGAACTTTGACTTAACATTCTAGAATAGTGACTTAATATTTTCAAATTGTTACTTAACATTCTAGAACTTTGACTTGACATTCTAGAAATGTGATTTGACATTCTAGAATGGTAACATAAGATCCTTGAACTGTTACTTCACATTGTAAAACAGTGACTTCATGTTCTAGAACTGCGACTTAACATTGTGCCACTGTGACTTTGCATTCTAGGACTTAACCTTAACATTCTAGAACTGTAACTTAACATTCTAGTACTTTGACTCAACATCCTAGAATTGTGATTAACATTCTAGACTTTGACTTAACATTCAAGAATTGTGATTTAACATTCTTGATGTCCTCCCAAGATCAGATTAATATGAACTCTAGTGAATAGCATAATGCAGGATCAATAGAATATGTTATTGCGCACTTAACATACCAGGTATGTTACTTTACATTTGATAATTGTAACTTAACATTCTAGTACTTAATATTCTAGAACTGTGACTTAACATTCTAGAGTTGTGATTTAACATTCTTTAACCGTCTTTGTCTGGAAACCAATGTCCCATGATGACCTACCAAGATCATATTAATATGAACTCTAGTGAATAGCATAATGCAGGTTCAAAGCAATATGTTTGTGTGCACTTAACATACCAGGTGTGTGACTTAAGTTTTAGGAATTTCCTTACTAGATGCCCGAACCACCTCAACTGGCTCCTTTCAACGCAAAGGAGCAGAGGCTCTACTCCGAGTTCCTCACGGATGGCTGAACTTCTCACCCTATCTCTAAGGGAGACTCCAGCCACCCTCCTGAGAAAACCCATTTCGGCTGCTTGTACCCGCGATCTCGTTCTTTCGGTCATGACCCAGCTTTCATGACCGTAGGTGAGGGTAGGAACGAAGATTGACCGGTAGATCGAGAGCTTTGCCTTCCGGCTAAGCTCTCTTATCGTCACAACAGTGCGGTAGAGCGACTGCAACACCGCCCCCGCTGCTCCGATTCTCTGGCCAAACTCACGCTCCATCGTCCCCTCACTCGTGAACATGATCCCGAGGTACTTGAACTCCTTCACTTGGGGTAAGGACACATTCCCTATCTGGAGTAAGCAATCCACCAGTTTCCTGCTGAGAGCCATGGCCTCAGATTTAGAGGTGCTGATCCTCATCCCAGCCGCTTCACACTCGGCTGCGAACCAATCCAGTGAGTGCTGAAAGTCACTGACCGATGATGCCATCAGGACCACATCATCTGCAAAAAGCAGAGACGAGAGCCTCAGCCCCCTTCAGGATCCTTGCGAGAGTTAAGAGCTGGTCCGTTGTTCCACGTCCAGGACGGAATCCACATTGTTCCTCTTCAATCTGAGGTTCGACTATCACCTTATTTTTTTTACTTTTAGCCTCGGAAGAAAAGAAAACAGAAAGGGCCTAAAGTTTTCAAAGTTACCTGGAGGAAGAGGGACACAATTGAGAACATTATAGCTCAATACTTTAGGAAGAATCGATCTGGTCAGTAAAATATAATAAAGTTATACTGTTATTCACAAGTTGGCCAGCAGTAATGTTTCCTACATCATGTTTTGTGTTTATAGTTAAACCTTGTGGCGCTAGGAAGCCCCCAGAAGTGGAGGAGTTGCTGACGGATGACATTCCTCAAGATGTCCCAAGTCTTGGTACGCATATTGACATCTGATAGCTTAAATAGCTTAAAGACAACCTTTATGTTTCCATTTAAAAATGTGAAATTTCGGCAACTGACTAAAGTAGTGGCCATGATTTTTTTATGCACATGCAGTAACAAAGCCATTTCGGAAATTACTTTTCTGTCTTTAAATACACTGTCCTTTACATCAATTTTTGTGTTTTATTATTTTAGCTCAACATCTTCAGAGACTAAAAACCCTAGTTTTATTTTTTAACAATATGACCTTTATTCACTTCATTGTGTCTACTTCCAATTCCTCCACCAACACCAACCTGCTCCTTTGGTTCAAGCCAAGACTTCACCATTGTCCCAGGAAAGCAGACTGTCTTGGTGACTATCAATGGTAAGATGTCACTCCCTTTTTATACCCCAACCGAAGTTTTGGCCTGTGTTGGACATATACTGGTCAAATAGTAAATATATTTTTATTTGTTTTCAAGTTAATACAACCTGTGCCTGCCTGATGTGTGCTGCCCACTCTGCTCTCCAAATGGGCCCCAGGCATCAGTGACTTAATTGACTATAGATGATGGCCAGCAACCACCAGCTGCCAGATGTTATTCAAGTTTGATGTTTTCACATCATTTGAACAAATGAAGTTGGCCAGTCCAGCTTTATCCCAACAAGCATTTCTCAAAATGCTTGAACATCAGGCCCTTTCTACCGGACGTGTAAAAATACTTTTTATTTGCAAGATTTTGGAATTCCAATTTTAAAAACCTTTTATTAACCAAAATATTGCCATGCTTGTTTCCAGACGGGTAGTGTTTGTGGTGACACCTTCCACAGAGTCTACAGAGAGTTTGCCTTCTGCAATTTTAGAAAGGAACATCTGTGTCTTGTGGAGCCCTTTAAATGCCCAGCTTGCACCCCAGACATGCTGGATATATCTGCAGATGGCAACAGAAAGCATTACAGATTCAAGAAGTCCAAAGGGTCAGTGGGAAAATTGTCTTTTGTCAGTTAATATATATAATAATTTATGCTCAGTTTAATGGCAAAAACATTTAACTTTCCACATACATATAATTTCAATCATTTTGTAGCCTCTGAAAATATGTTTTTATTTTGAAAATGTTAATATTAATAATACTCCAAATTCATGGACACATGGAAAATAACATTATATATATATAATTGATGTTCATTGTTTCCATTAGTCAATTAATACATTTAATCCAACTTGAAGATTTTAGTGTTTGTTTTACGTTTGCATTTGATGACAACAATCCCTTATGTTGTCAAGGAACTTTTTGTCTCCCTTTAATGGTTCTAATCCATGCCTTACATCTTTATGATTGTTATTTTTTTTAACTTCTACAGTAAACCATAACTTCTAAATGAAGTTAATGTTAAATAGCAGTATTGATTTGTCACATTCAGATTCGGAGAGACTAAAAAATATATGGATACAAATTATTCCAATTTAACAGGACAGAAGAACCACCTCTTTTTGATGGACTGTTAATCGCACAAGATGCCAAAGTGTCTGCCTTTGTTGAAAAAATCAGAAGCCAAATGACGAGTGTAAGGATTAATGCAACCTTGTAATCTCTCTTTAATTTTCACTTGTCCCGGGTTACATGTAAATGATTGTATCTACTTTCAGAGGCCTGGTCATGATGCTTGGGGGCCAGCCACTTTCACAGCAGGTAGAGAAACATCACAGAAGTCCAGGGCCAAGGTAGATGAGGAGGGTCTGCAAATAGCTGTGTGCAGACATGGAATCTTGCTGCAAGGCTTGAATCACTACCGTGGTGCAATATATAAGTACCCGATGTTCCTGCAGAAGGAGCTGGCTCCAGCTGCCAAAACGACCTTCTTTTGTATGGACATCACTTGCAGGTAGTCATAAACAAACCATAATTGAGGTTTTAATGAATGTTTAGGTGGTAATAATAAGTATTTGTAGGCCACGTAGGGGCAACAACCATAGACTATATAAAAAACAACACCACAACTTGCTAACAATCACAAGTTTGAAATCATATGACCCTAGAAAATGTATATGCCTATTGTGTTATCTGAAGCATTTGCATGCCCAGCAGATCCAAGACGGCATTAATGTTAATTTGGCAACATGTTGCTATTTGATTGGTTACAGGGATTGCACTGGTGTTTTCCAAAGTCCTAGTATGTCTCCTTACCGTTATGCCATCATGCACGCTAGGGATGATTGCATAAGGAGGGCCTGAGTGAATGATTCCTCGAGTAGTCCTCATCTCTATTATTATCAGCTGCTGATACCTGCCACCTCTGTGCCAGAGGAGCGCATGTTCTCCACAGCAGGAATGATCATTAACAGAGTGCAAATGTGAATTTAATTACGTTTTTGTAAGGAAACAATGTTTTGAAGTTCTGGTTGTGAAAAAATAAATCCTTAAAGGGTAACTGTGACTGTTTTGATTGAGAATAAGCATTAGGTGTTGGGTAGGCTGTATTGCTGTGCATCATTATTCCTGCAGGAAGATGAGTTCACTTCTTCAAAAATAGATTTGGAAAAACGAGTACTCGATTGGCCCTCAAGGAACTAATGCAATTCCTTGATCTTGGAATTAACTACTAGTGCCCTTCCCTAATGCACGCAAATTCACAGATTGGTTTTTCCCATTACAGGTATTGGCCATATGTTGGAGAAAATGGCAGAGAAGTTGCCTGAGCTTCAGCCACTTACAGTGATGAAGCCTTTTCTTTCTGTGATACATGCCAAGGCTCACACTGGCAAATGTGAGGTACAGTGTAAAAGTTAAATGTTTGTGTCACAATACCTTTCTGAAGAACATACCCCTACAGTCTCCTGCACAGGAAACATTGATATGGCTTGTTATCCCTTCAAGTATTGGTGTTTCCTGAATGGTAGTCCACATTAGTGAAATCATTTAGTATATTATATGCAACACTGTTTTGTACATGTGTTTTCAGGTGAAGTGGGGTGGCAGAAGCCAGGATGGTGCAGGAAATACAGTTGGTGAGGAGGTGGAACAGGTCAACAGCTGTCTCTCGAGGGCTGCTCTGACTACAAAATTCATGACTAAGTCAGGTTGGTGTGTAGTCAGAAAAAGGGTAGGCTTGACACGGTACCAGATTGTAAAATTTGTTGGTTTTTTTTGTGTGTGTGTGTGTGTGTGTGTGTGTGTGTGTGTGTGTGTGTGTGTGTGTGTGTGTGTGTGTGTGTGTGTGTGTGTGTGTGTGTGTGTGTGTGTGTGTTTTACAGGCAGAGCGGATATGATAACTGTGCTTGCCATGTGATGGAACAATAGGAAGACAGAGAGTCTGCACAAGACACTGGCAAAAAGATTTGTCAAAGTAAGAAGTATTTACTGCAAGTTAACATTTGTCATTTCATGGTTACCTTCTGTGGGCTTGAATACTGGCATCACAGGTTAAAGGACTGACAACTTTGTTCAGCTCATGTCCTGTGACTGGTGTGGTGTGGAGGCATGGCAGAGCCATATGTTGGTTGGCTGCTTGCTTGCTGGTTCACTGTGTTTTCGTGCTGCATTGGCTACAAAAACTGAGCAGAACAATGGGCTTATGGTCCACTGACTCACTGCTACTGAGTTTAACAGTCCCTTCTCCTCACACCTTCCCGCTCTGAAGAACGTCTCCCAAGCATCCTCCCAACGAGCTGTGGCACAATTTTCGGCCCCACTGGCGTGTGTTGTCATCATGACAACTAACAACATCACCATTTAGTGTTTTTGACATCAAATGACTGCAGCAAACAACTCGATGTCCTTTCTATCCAATTAGCATTCTTATATCATATTGCATTCTTTCACCATAAAATAGCCTTTGTTATAACAAGGAAATAATTGTTTCATGAGGCACATCTTCTCTTTTGAGGACATACTTAGAATATCCTCATGAATTTGTGCTTGAATGTTTTGTGTGTTGTCATTTTTCAATCATGATTAGAGATACACTCACTGATATTGTCCCCTTTTTTAAAAAAAAAAAAAACATATTTTGTCTGATAATATGAAATACTTTTGGTATATTAAATTCCACCAGATAGTTGTCCTACATCTTAAGCCCCTGTCACACATGCACTGCAAACCTGAAACTATCTGAACAGTTCCTGGTACAGCTGTGTGTGTACACAAATATCAGATTCAGTCGGACCGGGCATCAAATGGAGTTTACCCTCCCAGCTTAGTAGTGCAAAGACTGGTTAATTCCAGATGATTTTTGCCTGCTGTATCCACGAAGTTGATGACATTTATAGGCAATGACTATAGACTTTTTTGTTTGTGATGATATTAAGAACCAGCTCCATTAGCGTATTGTCTCCACAAAATGTACTCCCCCCTGCACGCTCCCCTTGCCTAAACCAAACCAAGTAGTTACATAAAGTGTGAACACGTCTAAGTGTGTGCTGCTGCAGGACCTGATTCTCTGACATTGTTCTGGGTTCATATGTGAAACCATCTTTATTCTCTTATCTCTAATGCCCTATGTTAACATACCTTTTTACGGATCACACCATGCCTTATCTATGTTTGTTTTTTTTTAAAACATTCTAAATAGACTAACAGAGAGCAGAAATCAAAGGAGCTTATCTTGAGAGTCTCAAACAGAAGCTCAACATCTCTCTGGAGGACACGGAGCAATGGGCGTGTGACATCAAGCAGTGGGCAGCCACTGGTATGTATTATGGTGGGGGGTGTATAGATTTGGTAGTCTTGCCATCCATTTCGCTAAATGTTTTACAATACAATTTTTTAATGATCAATTTTGCTTGTTTCTGTTTTTCAAGAGAGACATGTAGCTCATAGTAGCCAGGAAGAGCTCCAGACAGAAATTGATGAGATCAATTACTCCCTCAGAAGAAAAAAGCATGCGCTATATCGAGAAAATGGTATTTGCTATTTCCTCACTCAACAACTTAAGCTTGTTTGTTGTAGTTTTTTCTTATAAATATATTTTTTACCTTTTATATAGCAACAAAACAAGGCAACGCAAAAGAAAGAGACTAACTGGCCTTAAGAACAAACTCAGAGAGAAGATACTGCACTACAACACCGTTGCTTCATGTGAAGAAAGAATTGACACAGAAGCAGCATGCAGTCTCTCTGAAGATATAATACTGCCTTGGGAAGCACAAAGAGAAATGTGTTGTATTTTGAGTGCTTTGGAAACATCCAATAATCATTTTAACATAAAGCTGTGAACAAAGTTGAAACATACAGTCCAAAGTGCATTATAGACTGTTCAGGGACACCCAACAAAAATGACTTTGGAATATGAATGATACATTATATTGTCATCTGTATTATGTTGCCACATAAAGTCGTGATAATGTGATAGTTGGTCTTACTGATATAAAAGACACATGCTAGACTAGTGGTCTTCATGGGAACTGAACTGGCAGAACACAGTCAATAGAAGAGACATGTTTATCAAGAAACATCCAAAATCTACCCTAACTATTTAGTAAATATGCCTACTAACTTGACATCTCACAACATACAATATGTAATGCAGCCAATGCAATCTGAATTAAATGCAGGTTTACAGGGATGAGCAGAGTATGTATTTCCTTGAATTTCTCCAATTAATATTTGTAGTTTGCTGTTGCGATTCCTTGGGAATTATGTGTATTGGCTAGATTATCATAATTTGGGATGGTGATTGTTAGGATTATATTGCTACTACAACTCTTACTCAATACTCCTTTTTGGTCCAGTTGATTATTGATATTCTTATCGGTTCTTTGTTATTATCAAAGAATTGCCTTTTTTTGTTATTTAAAGATGATAATATATTCTGAAGATTAGTTTGGATTAATTTATTTATGTGGTAATTGTAATTTAATATTTCTAGATCAGCTACAACTAAGTCACTTTATACATTCAATAATATCCCACTGGCAACAAATCTAAATTGTCAATAAAATGAATTGTATTCCAGACATCACAATACTGAATGAAGTTGAGAAAAGAATGTATAACAGTCCTTCCGCCAGCTTTTAGGTCAAAGAGACCAAGCTAATGCTATGTAAAGCTGCCCCAGTTGTGATTTCACACAGAAGCAAAAGAGGCGCTTTCACTAGCATTTTTATAATTAGCTGTGATGCAGGCTACCAATTCAAGCTTGCAAGCCACACAATGAAGAACATTGTGCTAGACCTATGGTGGAATATATTAAAGCCGGTTTCACATATGATCCCTGGACAATGTAAGGGAAATCCGGTCGAGAATAGTCCTGAGTTTGCTTTAACACATGCAGCACTCAACCAGAGTGGCCCCTGGGTAGAGCGTGCAGGGGCATGTACATGTCGTAGTTACAGCAGGCTAATGGATCTGGTTCTCATTTTCGTCACAAACAACAAAGTCTCTCATAATTCTTCTAAATTGTCTGATGATTTCAGAGTCAATCCTTACTGACAAAAGCTCATGAATATCGTCATCTCTCCCGTTAAGACAATTTTGTTGCCATTTTGTGTAAATCAACCTTCTTCACCATTGAAAGTTTGATTTGCTCCACTTTTCCAATGCATAATGAGATAAAAAGCAGCTATATTCACATGTGAGCTTACTCAGAGGTTACCCAGTCTTTGTACTTAGGAGCTGGCCAGGTAAATCCCACTTGATGTCACTTGATGTCACTTGATGATCAAATATTTGTGTTCTTACATACTGATTGTCTAGATAATTTTATGTTTGCAGTGTATATGTGAAAGGGGCTTAAGTGTTTTACTTTTGTCCCATCTGTTCTCTTTTCCAAAACAGTGGTGAGTCTTCGCCTGAAGAGGCGACTTTTTGACCAGGTTATGCTGGTCAGGCCTATGGAAGAGGAAAAAGTTATAATTGTGAAGGAGATGACCCAGCATTGCCAGTACCTGAGAAAGGCCTTGGACAAAGTAGACAGCCTCCTTCGTCACACTCAAGAGAACATCACGAAACATAGTATGTATTAGTACAGTCTCAGAGCTGGGCAGACAATCTGCATTTTAATGTTCATAAAGAGTTGCCTTATTTTCTATCTGATTATTATTATTTATTTTTTTTTACATTTTATTTTAGCACCTCCCACAGAGCTGACAGAAGAGGGATACAGGGGGCTGCTCTGTTGTCTCCTGCGCAAACGGCACATTCTGCAGCAGAAACTGAGCGCAGTCACCAGCACTTACGCCCATTTTGACACTGACCCCTCCTTTTTCATGTTGGAGGAAGACAATGAGGACGTTGAAGAGGACAGTGACCACGAGGACAACAGCACTCCAGATATTTCAGAGGAAGAAATGTAAAGCCTGTTAGGTTGTGATTAAGTTGTGGACATAAGGCCGCAGGCTTTTATATTTATTTATTTATTTATTTATTTATTTATATTTTACAATCACAGGCTATAAAATGTCTTATCAACAGAGCTAGTGACGCCGACATGCGGCAATTTGAGTTGGAATGGAGCCCATCCATGTAGGGCAGCGCAAAACAGTATTCGAACACACCACTTCCGCCTGCAACACAAGCCAAACAAGCGCAACGGTGGCTGGGGTTCAAAATGTAGCCTTCCGTTATCCAAAACTGACAAAATAAAACTACATTTCTCATATCCGAAAGAAATAATTATAACCGATGGCCATTGCATTAACCCATCGTATTGTGAAGTTATTAAGGACTCTTTATCAAGAGATTTGTTGAAGAAAATACTTCCAGGAGGCGGGTCCTCGGTTCTCCAATGGGACTGCAGGATGATTAAAAACCCATGACTAGTCATAAATGTATTAAAAAACAAAAGCCCAATTATTTACTTAGTAAAGGAAAACAATTATGAGTCTAAGCTAAGTGATTCTACGATAAGAACGTTATCCCTCACTGGCATCTTCTTACCTTTTCCTCTTATGGGTGTTATAACACAGGCCAAGAATGAGCATTTCAGAAGAATCGATAAGGTGCCTGTAGATCATGGTGATCAGTTGATCGGGGACGTGTTTGACTTTGGGGACCAAAACCACCGTCCCCATTGAGATTTCACTTGAATAGTACTCAGCAGGCTCCAGAAAGTTTTTTTTCCTTAAACTCTCAATTGTCCCCAAAATTGACTTATTTCAGACTGTGTGTGTGTGCCCCCCACTCCATCCCCCCTCCCCACTCAATCTGTGTATCCCTCTACATTGCCCCTAGTGGAAGTGTGTGGAATTGTCTAGGACCCCATATGCGGTCTACATTCTGCCTGATAATAAAGATAGATAGATGGAGAAGCAAGTCAAAAGGTTTAGGTAGACTGCATTTTGCCTGATAAGAAATATATATAGTTTTATTGCAGAGCATAAGCACTGTGTTAAAATGAGTTAGCTAGCATTAGAGTGCTAGCGCTCCGTGCTAGTGCTAAATGCTAACTACTTTGATGATGTGAATTTACATATAGAAAGCTAAAAGGTAGCCTGTATTTTTTCAGATAATAGATAGATAACTATCTATTAGACATAATAAGAAAGTCAAGAACTATATCTATCGACTAAAATACAGGCTACCTAGATAGATAGATAGAAGCAAGTTAAGAGCTAGAGTTAGCCTGCATTTTGTCTGGTATAAACATTTTAATACATACATGTATTATATACACACACACACACACACACACATATATATACATATATCATATATTATAGTATAGTATATATTGTATTATATTATATATATACATATAATATAAAGTTATAATATAATTATAAAGGTTTTTAAATAATATATACATTTGTTTTATTTTGAGTTGTATTAGCAAGCCTGCTTTTCCAAATAATTATATAAATTAATATGGACATTTCAGGCCCCATGTGTCATAGTTTGTACACAACAAAAGTGTACAGTTTTATATCTCCTGATATTATAATCTGTATCAAATATTTTAAAAATCATCATTTGTATGCATGTAATAGGGATATAGGAGAAACCCCTCCCTGAGTTGGCTGTATAAAGAATGCTCTATCCACATTCATAAAATGTTTTCATGTCAGAAAGGACATATTGAAAGCAGTTTACCTGTCAGTTATAAAAACAGTACTCACATTCAACAGGGCATCCTGGTATCACTTCATGACAATTAAAAACAAAATAACTTGCACTTCAATAGGATGTATTTGTACCTTTGCTTATTTTTAGTGTAATTGTGGAGCAACTTTTTACACTGAAGATTATGAAAATCATCATCCTTTTCACACTCTGTGTAGCCAATGTAATATAATTAGTAAATGTACATTCCTATACAGTGCAAGGTATCGGTAGCATGTGGCTACCATTACGACGGTCAGCCTACTTCTCCAAACCCTACTAAGCATTGCAGCTGGTTTGCATAAATGGCATTGACAACTAACTAACTGTGATTCATGAATGATTTATCGTCTTTTTAAATGTTCTGACATGGGCCCATATGCTCTCGGATAATAGTATTAAATAGAATGGTTGTGAATCAAAAGAGACATTTGCTAATTCAATTTACCTCTGTTTTTAAAATAAAGTCAATTGCTTTAAACGCTGTCGTAATAACTACACTAGATGAACATGAATGGATGCAAGTGGTATATATGTCTTCATATGGCAGATGCAATTCTCAAGCTTGAAATATGTTTTCAAGCATATAGGGTATGTGTTAGGCAATAGGGATGTGGATGAACCTGAGTATTAGTATTCATACAGTTACCAAGTATTGCAATGTTAAAAATTAGGCATAGATTCTAATTTAAATGATTTCTATTATCAAAAGACTGTCATTAAAGCACTGTTCTTAAAAAGAAATAGGCCAACCTGGCTGGCAGTAGTATGAAGTGTACAGTCTTGAATAAATTCAGCCTGTTGCTGCTCTGTAAGCTTATCCTAGCCTAGCCTGCCGGTTTAGCATTATCCCTGCAGTCAACCCAACCTCATAACTTGGGTTATCAGTCAATCAATCAAGTGTATTTGTCACTAGTAATTATATAAGCTATGATGGCTTGTGTTAACTGTTCAGCTGTTGCGGACAGGGTTTCTCTAGAGAGATGTTGCCACTAAGCTATGTGAGTTATCACGGCCACTGAAGATAACTTTAGCTGCAGACTAGCATAGTCTCTGCAATTGCTGTAGAGTTTGTCCCTGTCTGGCAATATTTGAACGCTCATGAGGGCAAGCTCTGGTTGTGTTGCTCAGTAAGCAGTCACCCCACCCGATTGCAAACAGGTTTTCAACATCACTAGCTCCGTTGTTAGTCCTGATGGCCCACCACCCGGGATCCTCCTCAAACACTTACAGGGGTTAAACAATGTGGAGTGATACTGAATTGTTTAAAGGAATTAGATGTAATTGCCATGATATGCAGGTATTATTTGATGGCTAACAACCAACTAGATTGCTTGGTATAAGCTATTCGCTTTGTAATGTTTAATGAAAACCTGTAAATATTCATAGCCTATCTGCAAGAGACAGTAGCTGTACTGACATTCAGAGTGATCATTTATGTGTACCTATCCATCTGTATCAGTAACATCTTTGTTTAATTGGACATTGCCATAAGAGCTGTCTGTTCTTCTTTGTTAAAGGTAACTGGCCAACCCTCAGCCATTAGTCCACCACCAACATCAAAACACAACACAGAGACGGTTAGCTTTTACCACTGTCAGATATATACTGTAAGGAGATTCAACAGGATAGTCAGAGAAGATAAACACAACAGCATCATACTGTTGCATCATAGAGAGCATATTGATAAGCTGCATCACTGTGCGGTATGGGAACAGCATCGACATGAACCACAAATACTTGCTGAGAGTGGTAAAAACTGCTGAGAGGATTGTCAGGATGCCCCTGCCATCTCTGCAGGACAGGATGATCAAAGACTCCATCAAACCGCAACACAAGCTTTTCACACGAATGCCCTCTAACTGAAGGTATAGAAGATGCAGGACCTATAGGCTGAAGGATAGTTTTCATCTATCTATTTTTATCTAGCTTCACTTTGCATACATTACACAATTCCAATGCATTTGCTACTTAAGAGAATAATTTATGAGGGGGAAAAGCCTGCATTAGTTTGTGACTAAATTATCAATATAAACATTATTTCCTGGTATAAAGGAAACTCATAATGCATAATAATGTATATGAGCTTATCTGGTTGTCTGATATAAGTTAATTATACATGAAATATTTTGTCATATAGATGATATGGCTAGCAATGAAGCGATAATGGAGAGATCTGTGAGGAGAAGACGGGTCCGTCCTCAACAGGATGCCGAACAACACATTAAACTGAAAACTGACAAGGCTGGTCTCACAGAGCATTTTATCAACCCAGACAAAGGTAAGTTCTTGCATTTTGCAAGTAGTGTTTGTGTCAGTTGTACACAGCCTGTTGTGTTTTCTGTGGAGTTTTGTTATAGATAGTTTTGTTATTTCTAATTTACAATTCAATTAAATGTTTACATTAAACCAGAGCTAAAAAAATGCTGTAAGTAACACTCATTGATAAACGGGTTTGAAAGGCCAAATAGTGTAGTGCCTCTTTAAGAGAGGAGTGCACTGCGGGTCCATGTGACCGGTGTTTACCCTGTGAAAAGGAAGAGCGAAATTAGTTTTCTTTGAACGTGATTCAACCCGGTGTACAGCCACTTGGTAAGCTCTGTTAATTGTTTGTTTGCTTGCCTGCTTTCATGTTGTACGCGTTATGTTGTCTGTTTTCATGTTGTACGCTGATGTTGTCTGCTACCATGCTGTATCGTTGCACTGTTTACGTCCGCTCCCGCTTGTTGTACGGTAAAGTTACTCCGGTAGATTCAAGCAGTTATGAAAGTTATAAAAGTTAACGAAATGGCGAAGCTGTGGGACATAAAGCTAACACTCGGACTTAAACGTTGCTGTCTCATCCGTGTCCATCCGTGTTTGTTTTCTTTAGCTTTGTAAATGAATGAATGAATCTCAGGGACCGCTGTTTGACGTAGTGTTGTACTTCCTGATTTGCCGCGGGGCATCTTGGGAGCTGTAGTTTCTTATAGAGAAAGACTAAATGCTGTTTTCCATAGGCCTTTCAGTAGGATTTGAATATGGTGCATAATATTTGACATATCAAGCGTGTACATGAAATAATTATGTATTATTATTATTATATATTTCTAATTCTTAATTAATACATATGATATTTATTATGCTATCACTAGCTGATTAATATTTGGTGATATTTGTTATGGAAATGGGTTGATATTTATTAATTATTATTGCTTATTGTTATTGGGCTATTGTGGTGAGAGGTGATGTTTGTGTTTTGCATGAAAAGTAAAATGTTGCAATCCTTATATTTCAGGTTTATTACCTGCTTTCCCCTTTTAAGGAATAAAATAAACAAGGAATAAAACAAACAAAAAGTGGAAGACTGAGTAGTATCCTTTGTGCACCGGGTTGCCCTTTCCGTGGGGAGAAAAACGGAACAGTAATAAACCAACGGTTCTGAGCGTGTCAAGCCAAGTCTGCCACTATCCTATCAGCGTTGACCTGTGAAGGGGCACCGGAAGAGGAATAGGCCGAATAGACCCCTCTGTTTGACAGCGCCTTGGTCAGTTCGGGAGAAGGAAAATGGAGTTGGCAGAATTAGTGGCTCTGAAAGGAAAACGCTCAACAGCACAAACCCTCTTCAGCAAGAGAGCCAATAAGCTGTCCCTCACTGTGGATCTTCTAGAAAAAAGGGCACTTATCGACGAGATCAGAGCACTTGGTGTGGACTTTGGAAGAGTGCACGATGCTGGTCTCGAATATGCTGATGCTCTGGAAGAAGTGGAAAATGAGGAAGAAGCGGCTCATGCAAGGGAGAAAACGAAGAAGTGCCTTGCTTTATATACAGATACACTCCAGCTCGCTAAGGAGACATTATGGTCCAAATTCGCCTATGTCGATCTAAAACTGTACACTGACGGTGCAGAGGAGAAATGTGCAGAGGTTGAGAACACAGACGTGAAGGAGTTGCCGGAGGAAGACTGTCAAGTCCTGAGAGAGATTCTGATGGAGAGGATCAACATGCTTGAGCGGAAGGTACTTGAATGGGAAAATCTTGTCTCTGGGGCCAATACAACAGTGTACAAGCAGCAGCTATACAAACTGGGAAACAGACTGCATGACTGGGTGCAGAGCTGGCAAAAGTTGAAGCGGACAGTAGAGCTTAACGGGGGAGCAAAGGTTGAAGAAGCAAGTGCTGATGGAGAACACAGTGAGTCTGGCGAGAATCCCACCGGTCCACAGGCATCTGTATTCCCGAACCTCCCATATGCACCACCACAAGCAATCCCTGGCACACATCCAGGGGTGTATGGCTTCAGACCGCAGATCAGTCTTGAAAGAACGCGCCTGCCTACGTTCTCAGGAGACATGACCGACTTCTACCGGTGGAAAGCTGAGTGGGAGGAGCTGGAACAGCTGGGAAATCCACAGAGGACGGCTGGTGTTACAAGGTTCCACCTCCTAGCAAGTCTCAGCGACAGGGTGAAAAAAGACCTGGTTCTATCCAGCTGCGCGACGGCGGATGAAATGTTCAGGCGCCTCGACAACCGTTTCGGAAACAAGGCGAAAATTGTCCTTAAAATATCTGAGGAGGTTCAGAGCCTACCCCCAGTAAAGGGAAACAACCCCAGGAAAGCAATTGAGCTGATCCAGGCTGTGGAGCGGGCCCTTAGCAACCTCGTGGTCCTGGGAGAAGAGGATGTTATAAAGAACCGTTGGGTAGCTCAGTCCCTTGAAAGCAAGCTCCCAAACTCTCTGAAAGAAAAATGGATTGCACACAAGTCTAAGAAGTCTGTGAATGGTTTTGCTCCACCTAACCACTTTGACTGTACACTGCGCTTCCTGAAGAAGCAGGAGGCAATCCTGGAGGAGCTGGATCTGCTGGAGGCAAGTCCTGGAGAAGGGTGCTCCTCAGTGAAAGGCCCAACAGACAAGCCAGAAAGAGGAGTCAAGAAGGCGTTCTCCAAAGCCACCTCAGGCCAAAGAGGGCCTCAGTCGAAGCCACGCTTGGGCTCATGCACTGCCTGTGCCGATGAAACACACGCTGGCAGGCTGTTTGCCTGTAAAGCCTTTAGGGAGATGGATCTCCAGAGGAGAAAGGCTCATCTAAAGACCCATAGCATATGTAATAGATGCCTGTGCTTCCACCTAAAGGATGGCCGTTGCAACCCAAAGTTTCTCTGTAGTAAAATGGACTGCCGCAAAGAAGAGCCTCACCACTATCTGCTTTGCTCCAAGTCCATCGCTCAAGAGAAAAACGCTGGCAGCGAGGAGCAAGGTGCCAAAAGGGTGGAGAGAAGAGGTCTTGGGCTGACCAGCCAGCAAGAAGAGCTCCTGGCGAAAGTCATCCCGGAACTAAGAGCTGAATTCAGGAAGGCATTTTCCAACAAAGCCTCAACTACGATCTGCACTGCCGGAAAAGTGGACTGAAAGAGTACCCAGTGATAATGATGTTGCTAGAAGTAACAACTAATTCAGGCCAGCTGATCGGCACTCTTATTGACCTTGCCTCTGACACCAACTATATAACAAACAACGCTGCTCAGCGACTTGGACTGATTGGTGAGAACATCAGGTTAATAGTTCATGGAATAGGTGGAATGAAAAAGACCGTCACAGCCAAGAGGTACTCCCTGCGACTAAGAGTGAAGACAGCCAAGGGGGCGGTAGCGGAACATAAACTGCTCTGCTATGGCCTGGAGAGTATCGCAGAGATAAATCAGCCTGTCACTCCGCAGCAACTGCAAAGAATCTTTCCTGGTGTCACTGCAAAAGAGCTGGTCCGTCCTGAGAACATCGATCTTCTGATTAGCCACAGGGAAGGTCGCCTAGTTCCACAGCCATTTAAGAAGGAGGGAGATCTAGTCCTCTGGGACGGCCCACTGGGCAAAACCGCACTCACCCTGATCTCTTCGAAGCGGTCGACCTAATGCTGCACCAGTCCAAAACTCACTTTGCAAGGTCCATGAGAACATCCTCAAGAGTGTACAAGGAAACCTTGTAGACACCATAGACCTGAGTGAGGGAGACCCAACGAGGATGGAAGAAGTAACCTTCAGTAGCACCACTGCCACAAATAAGGAGGTGTTTGAGTGGTTCAAGTGGGATAGTATTGGAGCAGCATGTGACCCGAAATGTGGGAGCTGCAAGTGCAGCAAGTGTCCCCCGGGAGGCAAAGAGATGACCCTTGGAGAAGAAAGGGACTTAGAGAAGATAAAAGACTGCCTCTCTTATGTGCTAGCGGACAAACACTGCGACGCCCCACACTGGGATGCAGCCTATCCATGGAAGGCCAGCCCAGCGATTCTGCCAGATAACCGCCGAGCAGTAGAAGCAACCTTCCGTAACACAGAGGCTTGACTGGCAAGAGAACCTGTATGGAAAGCAGCATATGGAGAGCAGATCCGTGAGATGGTATCAAGAGGAGCAGCCATCAAGCTCTCAAAAGAAGAGATCGAGGACTGGACCGGGCCGATCTGGTACATCAGCCATTTGGTCGCCCCAAATCCTCATTCTAGCTCCACACCAGTAAGGATAGTCTGGAACAGTAGCCAGGAGTTTAAAGGGTTGAGCCTGAACAACCTCCTGCACAAAGGCCCTGATGTCCTCAACCCAATCCGAGGTGTCCTCCTGAGATTCAGGAGCAGATTATACGCTGCTCTTGGGGATGTTAAAAAAATGTATAATTCAGTGTGGCTGAAGGACGAGGAAGTACACCTCCATCGATTCCTCTGGAGGCATGACCCTGAAGATGAAATCAGTGTGTTTGCCGTCGTCAGGGTCAACATCGGCGACAAGCCTGCCGGATGCATCGCTCAGGTTGCAATGAGGGAGACAGCAAACCTGCCCCAGTTCGCATCCATGGTTGCAGAACGCCGAATTCTAGCTGAGGACTGCTATGTGGACGATATATTGACATCACATAATGACCTCCAAACCCTGATTAAACTGACCAAAGGAGTGGAAAAGATCCTAAAAGCAGGCGGCTTCTCCCTCAAGCCCTGGGTCCTGACAGGCCAAAGTGGGAGGAGTGAAAAGTCCACTGACCCCAGCAAGATTGGGTCAACGAAGCCCAAAACCCTGATACTCCCCAACCAAATGCGGGATGAAGAGAATAAGGCATTGGGAGTGGGATATGAACCTGAATTAGACAAACTTCGTGTGCTGACGTCGGTGAACTTTTCAAAGAGGCGAGGGAAGATGAGGACCGGGCTAGATCTAAGGGAGGATGAGATCAAAGACAGCACCCCTGACCCTCTCACCCGGCGCATGCTGCTAAGTCAGATCGCAGGGTTCTATGACCCCATCGGCCTGGCCTCACCTGCCAAGCAACGAGGAGTGATGCTCATAAGGGAGTCCTTTCAGGAAGCAGGTAGAAACCGTCCCTCCAAGGACACCTGGGATGATCCTCTCTCCCCATGTCTTCGAGCTGCTGCAATAAAACTCTTCGAGCAGTATGTGAGGCTTGGCCAAGTCAGATTCGAAAGGAGCCTCACACCCCATGGAGCCATAGGCCGCCCGATGGGGATCACGTTTTCCGATGGCAGCGAAGCTTCCTATGGAGCCGTTCTTTACCTTCGGTGGGAGACGGAAAAAGATGGAGTCATAGTGAAACTAGTTGAATCAAAGGCAAAGCTCACCCCGCTAGACCAGAAAGGAGATGCCATTAAAGCAGAACTGTGCGGGGCTGTCTTCGCTATCCGCTTGAAGACATACTTTGAGAAGCACTGCCACATCAAGGTTGATCGGTGGATCCGTTTTGTCGATAGCCAGACAATCCTGGGAGCCATCCAGAAGGATAGCTATGGCTATCAGACATTTTTTGCAAACCGGATTGGAGAAATCCAAAAGGCGGGACCAGTGGATAATTGGAGGTGGGTCGAAGGAAAAGAGAATATCGCCGACCTCATCACAAGGGGAGCATCCCCTGAGGAGCTTGCAGAGGGATCGGTCTGGCAGGAAGGCCCTGGATTTTTGAAATCGCCTGAATCAGATTGGCCCGTGAAAACTGCCAGAGAGATTAACCCCTCTGTCGCTGAAGAGATCGGAGGACTTCGGAGGAAAGCGTTCTCGGCCCTGGTCACAGCAGGAGCTCAGCTCAAGAAATGGTCAGGCCCAACCAGTGTTAAGCTTGTGCGCCTTGTGGATCCCCGAGGGTTCAGTTCACTGGCACGCTTATGCGGGACCATCGCCTGGATGAGACGAGCAGTGGAACTCTGGCTGGATGGCAACAGCCAGGCCCCAGTTCAGTCGAAGTGGGAGGAAAAGCCATACCTGTCTGTGAAAGAAAGAGCATCGGCTTTCAAAGATCTAGCTCTTGCAGCTCAAGACGGTGTCGAATCCCGCGACACAACCCTGGATCGCTTGGTGGTTCAGAAGGAGGAGAAGATGGGACTTTTGCTCTGCGGAGGAAGAATCCAATGCTGGGATGAGGATAGGGTGTCTGTACCACTAATCCCATGCCAGTCGTGGCTGGCAACCCTACTGGCTAGGGAGGCACATGAAGAAAACCATGAAGGTGTCGCCTCTACCCTTCTACGGACAAGAAGGAAAGCCTGGATTGTGCAGGGACGAAGAACAGTTAAAAAGGTGCTGAACAACTGTGTCACCTGCAGAAAGCAAAGAGCTGCGATGTGCCAGCAAATAATGAGTAATCTCCCCCATGAGCGTACTAAAAGGGCAAGCCCATTTGAGTATACAACCCTCGATCTTTTTGGCCCCTTCGAGGTAAAAGATGCTGTTAAACGAAGGATAAGCAAGAAGGTCTGGGGCATTGTTTACTGTTGTATGGCCTCGAGAGCAGTCCATGCGGACCTCACCGATGACCAGTCGGCAGAAAGCTTCCTCCAAGCTTACTCCCGCTTTGTTGCTCTGAGGGGGCATCCGAGAAAATTATGGTCCGATAGAGGCACTAACTTTGTTGGCGCCAAGCAGGCTCTGTGTGAGCTGCATAAACATCTGGCTTGTTTGCAGGCTGCTTCTATGGAAGATGTAGCCGCCAAGAACGGGACCGAGTGGAAGTGGGAATTTCACCCTGCAGATGCACCCCACAGGAATGGAGCCGCGGAGGCTGCTGTAAAGCTTTTGAAGAGGGCACTCACGAGCCTCGGAGGAGCTACAGGGTCTCTCACATGGGGAGAACTCCAAACTCTGTTCTATCAGGCAGCCAACCTGACAAACGAACGCCCAATTGATGCCAGAGCTCAAGAACAGGAAGACTCAGTTGAGTATCAAACTCCCAACTCCCTAGTACTGGGTCGAACCTCGCTTGGAGGAGACACCAGCGGGCTTGACCGAGAGATCCATCCCTGGCGTCGACTAAGGGCTATTCAAATCGGAGTGGACCGGTTCTGGGCAAAGTGGAGA
Organism: Echiichthys vipera; assembly: GCF_963691815.1. NCBI lineage: Eukaryota > Metazoa > Chordata > Actinopteri > Perciformes > Trachinidae > Echiichthys > Echiichthys vipera. Next base: position 36,060,327 of record NC_139828.1, on the reverse strand, counting down.
GAGCTAGCTGGCCCAAATCTGTTCGTTCGACATAAGTGGCACCGGACAGAGAGGAACGTCCAGGTCGGCGACATCGTCTGGATTGCTGACCCAAACGCTCTGAGAGGTCAGTTTCGTCTGGGCCGGATCCTGACAGTCTACCCCGACAGTAAAGGGATCGTCAGGGATGCCGACATCGCAACTTGTGCTGGCCTTCCTGTTTCCTTGGCAGGTGGCTGAAAGAAGAGTTCTTCACTGCCCAAGGCAGTTCTCAGAAGAGACGTGAGAAGGCTGGTGGTCCTTCTCTCGGTTGAGGACCGAACTCATCCACCCCAGCTGCCATGACACTTGCATCTTCCTGAGCCCTTCTCATTTTGCACACCACTGTCAAGCACACACTCCTACCCAAACCCCAGTCACCGCTCTTACGCTTGTTGGCAACTGCCAAAGGGATGTGATTGACTTGGACATTGGACACTTACATTTACTTGTGGACATTGTGCAAAGCTACAAAAAAAAAAAAAAAAGGTGTCACTAAGAGGGGTCTTTGAGTGATTTTGGTAAGTTTCCTAGATCATAAGATCAGGAACTTAAGTGGGAGGTGTTGTGTTTTCTGTGGAGTTTTGTTATAGATAGTTTTGTTATTTCTAATTTACAATTCAATTAAATGTTTACATTAAACCAGAGCTAAAAAATGCTGTAAGTAACACTCATTGATAAACGGGTTTGAAAGGCCAAATAGTGTAGTGCCTCTTTAAGAGAGGAGTGCACTGCGGGTCCATGTGACAGGTGTTTACCCTGTGAAAAGGAAGAGCGAAATTAGTTTTCTTTGAACGTGATTCAACCCGGTGTGCAGCCACTTGGTAAGCTCTGTTAATTGTTTGTTTGCTTGCCTGCTTTCATGTTGTACGCGTTATGTTGTCTGTTTTCATGTTGTACGCTGATGTTGTCTGCTACCATGCTGTATCGTTGCACTGTTTACGTCCGCTCCCGCTTGTTGTACGGTAAAGTTACTCCGGTAGATTTAAGCAGTTATGAAAGTTATAAAAGTTAACGAAATGGCGAAGCTGTGGGACATAAAGCTAACACTCGGACTTAAACGTTGCTGTCTCATCCGTGTCCATCCGTGTTTGTTTTCTTTAGCTTTGTAAATGAATGAATGAATCTCAGGGACCGCTGTTTGACGTAGTGCTGTACTTCCTGATTTGCCGCGGGGCATCTTGGGAGCTGTAGTTTCTTATAGAGAAAAACTAAATGCTGTTTTCCATAGGCCTTTCAGTAGGATTTGAATGTGGTGCATAATATTTGACATATCAAGCGTGTACATGAAATAATTATGTATTATTATTATTATATATTTCTAATTCTTAATTAATACATATGATATTATTATGCTATCACTAGCTGATTAATATTTGGTGATATTTGTTATGGAAATGGGTTGATATTTATTAATTATTATTGCTTATTGTTATTGGGCTATTGTGGTGAGAGGTGATGTTTGTGTTTTGCATGAAAAGTAAAATGTTGCAATCCTTATATTTCAGGTTTATTACCTGCTTTCCCCTTTTAAGGAATAAAATAAACAAGGAATAAAACAAACAAAAAGTGGAAGACTGAGTAGTATCCTTTGTGCACCGGGTTGCCCTTTCCGTGGGGAGAAAAACGGAACACAGCCTATTGATAATTATGTTGAATTACACAGTACCACATTCAAAATCTGAACTATCCCTTTATGGTTAAGTCTTGAGAAGGAAACTTTAACAAGCATGTTTGTGTTGGATACTGTACAGAGATGGTCACAAGTCACTTTTTGAAAGTCCAGGACAAGTTTGAAGTCTCTGAGGGTAGCATCAAGTCTCTTATGTTTTTGATAAATATTAATATAGAGTTGAAGGAGGGGTGGGCAATATGACGATATTAGATCGTGAAGGATCAGTACGTGTTGACCAACCCAAAGCAGAGAGATCGTAGTATCGTCTATATGGCATATGCTATCCGTTCCTATTCTATGCTCTGCAGTGAGGAAAGAAGTGTAAGAGGAAAATGTGCATGGATTTAGGAGTGTAACATATAGGTGACGGACTGGAAGTAGACAGGTGAATGATTTAGCAGTGTACTCTCTGAATAAATAAAGTTTAAATGAGAGCATAAAAAAAGTCAACACATAGTGAACTTGAACTTGACAAGATGGTGGCCTCTGAAAGAATAGGCTCACCTGCAGTTACATCTTTCTGCCAAATAGGCCACTAGAAACATATCTCAAATGTTATGGAGTACAAGTTTAAGTGCTACTCAAGTCTGAGTCTGAAACTCAAGTTCCCATCTCTGATAGAGTAGGGTATTTTTATGTTACACTACTGTTGCACAGCTTTGCCTTGGCTTACAAAATATTATGGTAGATGGTAGACTATGCTAGTGGATACAAAAATGTGTTTTTTTTTAAAGGTCGAGGTGTGCTTGCTTTGGAGGTTTTTAACAAAGGAGATTTTGTGCTTGAATACCGTGGTAAACTTTTGAATCAGGATGGTCTTTATATGAAGAACTACAATGACAAAGAAGCAGTATTCCTGTTTAACTTCAAATGGAAAGGGGGATGTCGGTGGTAAGTTATAATAAATATGCTTTTGTTGGCAGGTATAATAAATAACAATAGTTTTAGGAGATGAGCTTTGAATGGCCTGTTAACCTTAAGATATCCCAATTACTAACAAACCATGCAAGAGACTCACCACCCCAGTAATACTGTAAATGTATTTTGTTGCAAGTTACCTCAATTACTTACTCAGCTTTCAAAGAAAACATGCCCTTCTTAACACTGTATACAAGCAAAGTAGGTAACTAACCTTAATATAAATATTATTATCCTTAAGTCTTGATGCATCTGTTGAAGACAAGTCACTGGGAAGGCTTGTAAATGATGACCACATCAAGCCTTACTGCAAGATAAAAACTATTGATGTTGGTGGGATGCCACATCTTTGCCTGTTTGCCCTAAGAGACATCGCCCCAGGTGAAGAAATAACTTACAATCACGGGGATTCAGACTGGCCCTGGCACATACAGGTACAATTTGTTAAATGTTGATAATAGTTTTTTTTCTTCATTTTCATATGAATCTGATGTCATTGTGTCTTGTGATTTGACCTTTATCATGATTGGTTTCATTTTTTCCCGGTTTCCTTTTCTAGCAGAAAATGGCACTTCATGTCAACAGTCAGCTGATACCTGATGTCAGCGAGCAGCTGACACCTGCTTTCAGGGACAGACCTCAGGTAGGGGCCAGTTTATAAATACTACTTAATCTCTTAGAGATTTAAGGTATTTGTTCTCAGTGTAGTACTCAGTTGGTTTAAGAGTATATATTATTATCCAGTGTTTACCTTATAGCAGTGCAAGTAGTAATGGACTGATCGGACAATGATGTGTGTTTGAAATGTCTCCTGAAGTAATGACAGACGTGTATACTGGTTTCTAAACATTATACTTAGATTAATGTCCCCAATTGGGTATGAGTACCGTGTGTGTGTGTGTGTGTGTGTGTTTGGAATGACCCCAAAACTACTTATAGACTGATAGACTGTACCCCAATTAGGTATGATGAGCGTGTGTGTGTGTTTTGGAATGCCCCAAATGTAATGAAAATAGTACATAACATTTTTTGTTCCTTTTCCAGCAGCAATTGGCACCTGATGTTAGCCAGCCAAGTGTCAAAGAAAGCAATAAACGTCAGGAGCAAGTAGTATTTGAGTAGTATTTTATAAACTCGCCCTACCTGTCAAGAAAGAATTCAAAAATGCTCCTACACATTAATTCCTGTGTTATAGTGTGTGTGTCCACAGAGAGCTTGCCTGCTGTCTGTATTTTCTTATTTATCAGTGTTGAGTGTGTCTGCCTGCCACCTAGACCACTGCTGAATCATTTTATTTTAGCATGTATTATTGTCCAGTGTTTTTCTTATGGCAACCCAAGTAGCGACGTACTGTAAAGACAATGAGCTCTGGGAACATCTGTATATGAAAAGTCTGTAAGTACTTTAGGAGATGTTCCAAACAATTAGGTATGACTACTGCGTGTGTTTGTGTGTGTTGGAATGCCCCCAAATGTGATAAAAATAGTGAATAACATTTTTTTCCTATTCCAGCAGCAATTGGCACCTGATGTTAGCCAGCCGAGTGTCAAAGAAAGTGACAGACCTGAGGTAGGGGCCAGTGTATAAAATACTACGTAAAGACCTGTTGAGCAAGAATTTCTTTACTGAAAAAAGCTGAAAATTCTCCAAAAATGCTCCTACACGTTCATTCTTGTGTTGTAGTGTGTGTATCCAAAGAGAGTCTGCCTGCTGCCTGTATTTTCTTATTTCTTAGTGTTGAGTGTGTCTGCCTGCCACCTAGACCACTGCTGAATCATTTTATTTTAGCATGTATTTTTGTCCAGTGTTTTTCTAATGGCAACCCAAGTAGTGATGTAATGTAAAGACAATGAGCTGTGTTTGGAACATCTCCTAAAGTACTTACAGACTTTTCATATACGGATGTCCCCAATTAGGTATGACTTCTGTGTGTGTGTGTGTGTGTGTGTGTGTGTGTGTGTGTGTGTGTGTGTGTGTGTGTGTGTGTGTGTGTGTGTGTGTGTGTGTGTGTGTGTGTGTGTGTGTGTGTGTGTGTGTGTGTGTGTGTGTGTGTGTGTGTGTGTGTGTGTGTGTGTGTGTGTGTGTGTGTGTGTGTGTGTGTGTGTGTGTGTGTGTGTGTGTGTGTGTGTGTGTGTGTGTGTGTGTGTGTGTAGAACGACCCCAAAAGTAGGCCTGTGAATGTTCTCATTTGTCCAGGTCATCGTTATCCTCAAAGCAATTTCAGTCAAAAGCAACTGGACTGGCTATTTGTCTAGGAAGGCGTTTCACCTCTCATCCAAGAGGCTTCATTCAATTTAATTCAATTTCATTTATAGTGTCGACTCATAACAAAAGTTATCTCAGGACACTTTACAGAGTAGGTAAAGACCACACTCAATGACTTATTTATGATTTACATAGACCCAACAATTCCTCTGTAGAGTACTGTGGCAACGAAAACCTTCCCTTTAACAGGCAGGAACGCCGGACAGACCCTGCTCTGTGGAGGACGGCCATCTGTCTTGACCGGTTGGGGAAGAAGAAAAGGAGAGAGAAAGCGAGAAATGACACACAGATGGACAGAGAGAGACAGACACACTTCCAGAGATGCAAGCAAGCAAAGCCTGTCTAACAGTAACTATAATAATATCTATAGTAATATGAATATGACGTATATGTTAAGACAGTTAATACAACAGAATAGTAGAAACAAGCACAGCTAAGGTGATAGAATATGACAATGATAATAATTATGGTGGCAAACATGATTAATGATGAGTAGTGGCAATAGCAGATACAATACAGCGAGACATACCACTGGTGGTGTTTTTATGGCTACAAATTTTATAGTTTATTAAACTAGTGATAGTATATATGAGTAACAGTGATAATAGCAGCAGGAAGCGTCATGTAGGACCACAGCAGCAGGCACCACCACGATCAGCAGAGACCTGCGAGACGACAAAGCACAAACAACTCCGGGGAAGAAGCGGAATTAGTAACATGCATTGATGAGACATGAATGGTACAGACAGAGAGGAGAGAAGCTCAGAGTATCAGGAAAAGTATTATCCCCCGGTAGACCGGCCTATAGCAGCATAATTAAGCAGAAGAAAATCTTTTAAGTCCTAGCTGTAAGCTTTATCAAAAAGGAACGTTTTAAGTTTACTCTTAAATATGGGGACAGTGTCTGCCTCCCGAATAACATTTGGGAGTTTGTTCCACAGGAGAGGAGCTTGGTAGCTGAAGGCTCTGCCTCCATTTCTACTTTTGGAGACTCTAGGAACGACGAGTAGCCCTGCATTATCAGAGCGCAGAGATCTAGTCGGGTGATACGGTACTATGAGCTCTTTAAGATATGACGGAGCCTGACCAATAAGAGCTTTGTACGTAAGGAGAAGGATTTTAAATTCTATTCTAGATTTTACAGGGCAGAGAAGCTAATACAGGAGAAATACGTTCTCTTCTATTTGTTTTAGTCAGTACAGGAGCTGCAGCATTTTGGACCAACTGGAGACTCTTAACAGACTTGTTGGAGCAGCCTGATAATAAGGAGTTGCAATAGTCCAGCCTAGAAGTAACAAATGCATGGACTAGTTTTTCTGCATCTTTCTGAGACACAATGTTCCTAATTTTCGCAATATTACGCAGGTGAAAATATGCAGTCCTTGTCATTAGTTTTATGTGAGAATCGAAGGACATATCCTGGTCAAAAATAACACCCAGATTCCTTATTGTGGTGCTGGAGGACAACACAACATCATCCAGACTAACAATGTCTTTAGCTATTGAGTTTCGGAGGCCTTTGGGGCCAAGTACCATAACTTCAGTTTTATCTGAGGTTAACATCAGAAAATTGCAGGTCATCCAGCTTTTTATTTCCTTAATGCACATTTGAAGTTTATCTAACTGATCGGTTTCTTCTGGTTTGATCGACAAATATAATTGTGTATCATCAACATAACAATGCAAATGTATGGAACGCTTCATTATAGTATTTCCTGGGGCGGCAGTAGCTCAGTCCATAGGTGACTTGGCTGGGAACCGGAGGGTTGCTGGTTCGTGTCCCTGTGTGGAGCGTGGACTGGTGGCTGGAGAGGTGTCAGTTCATCCCCTGGGCACTGAACCCCCAACTGCTCGGGGCGCCAGTCACTGGCAGCCCCCTCGCTCTAGCATCTCTCCATTAGGTAGGTAGGTGTGTGTGTGTGTGTGTGTGTGTGTGTGTGTGTGTGTGTGTGTGTGTGTGTGTGTGTGTGTGTGTGTGTGTGTGTGTGTGTGTGTGTGTGTGTGTGTGTGTGTGTGTGTGTGTGTGTGTGTGTGTGTGTGTGTGTGTGTGTGTGTGTGTGTGTGTGTGTGTGTGTGTGTGTGTGTGTGTGTGTGTGTGTGTGTGTGTGTGTGTGTGTCACACACAGAGAGTGAAAATTTAATATGCATATATAAGGTCAATAGAATCGGTCCAAGGACAGAACCCTGTGGGACTCATGTGGATGGAGGATTTGTCATTAACATGTACAAACTGAGATCTATCTGATAGATATGACTTAAACCACCTCAGTGCGGTTCCTTTAATGCAGATTAGATGCTCCAGTCTCTGTAGCAGGATGTGATGGTCATAGTGTCGAAGGCCGCACTAAGATCTAGTAAAACAAGTACAGAGACAAGTCCTTTGTCTGAAGCTATATGAAGGTCGTTAGGATTTCAAGGGGGAATCATAGCACTGAGACAGCACTGGTGAAAATTACTGACTGGAAATCCTCAAATATCTCATTAATATGTTAAAAGTCACACAACTGATTGGCAACTAATTTCTCGAGGATCTTAGAGAGAAAAGGAAGGTTAGATATAGGTCTATAGTTTGCTAGTACCTCAGGATCAAGACTGGGCTTTTTAAGGTTTAATTACAGCTACTTTAAAAGACTGTGGTACATAACCTACTGATAAAGACATGTTAATCATATCTAATACAGGAGTGCCAACTAAAGGTAACACCTCTTTAAGTAACCTAGTTGGGATAGAGTCTAGGAGACAAGTAGAAGGTTTTGATGCTGAAATAGTAGAGGTTAATTTGTTAAGGTCGACTGTAGAAAAGCAGTCCAAGAATATATCAGGTCGTACAGTTTCTAAGGTTCCTGGGTTTGATGAAAAATTTGTGCCAAGCGAGTTGATTTTGTCTCTAATAGTTATAATTTTGTCATTAAAGAAGGTCATGAAGTCGTTACTACTGAGGGTTACAGGAATGCATTGCTCAATAGAGCTGTGGCTCTCTGTCAGCCTGGCTACAGTGCTGAAAAGAAATCTATGATTGTTCTTATTCTCCTCTATTAAAGATGAGTAATAGGCTGCTCTGGCATTACAGAGGGCCTTCCTATATGTTTTAAGACTTTCTTGCCAAACTAAGTGAGATTCCTCCAGTTTAGTGGAGTGCCATTTACTTTCCAACTTTCGCAATATTTGCTTTAATTCACGGGTTTGTGAGTTATACCACGGAGCTAACTTCCTCAGTTTCTCTGAAATTGATCACATTGTTGCTCCTTTAAAAAAGAAGATAATAAAACAGAGTCGAGTGTTGTTCGTAGTGAACCTGCAACACTGTCAACAAACGTTAGTGCAGGAATCTTGAATATTAGGATAAGGCATTAAAGTAAATGCAGATGGAATCACTTCCTTAAATTTAGTTATAGCACTATCAGATAAACATCTAGTGTAGACACTTTTACCCAGAGGTGAGTAGTCCTGTAATATGAATTCAAAAGTTATTAAATAATAGTCTTTCCACAGAATCCTATTTTATCAGACCATTAAGTCATTAATTTCCACACCATAAGCCAAAAGAAGGTCGAGGGTGTAATTAAAACAGTATTGCGTTTATCTCTCTATTAGATTCGATTGGTTTTAGTCAGAGTGTACATAAACCTACTCACTAAGACTATTATTATCACTGTCCACATGAATATTAAAATCTACTAAATTTGACAGAAACTCTGAGAATTCAGATAGAAATTCAGAGTACGGACCAGGAGCACGGTACACTATAACAAGTATAATTGGCTGCACAGTTTTCCAGGTTGAATGTGGAAGACTAAGAACAAGACTTTCAAATGAATTATAATTTAATTTAGGTTTAGTGTTTATTAATAGGCCTGAGTCACAAATAGCTGCAACGCCTCCTCCTCGACCACTGCCTCGAGGAATATGAGTATTAATATGACTGGGAGGAGTGGATTCATTTAGGCTAACTTATTCTTCATGACACAGCCATGTTTCAGTCATACAGAGTAAATCAATATGGTTATCCGATATCAGATCGTTTACTAATACAGCTTTAGATGACAGAGATCTGATGTTTAAATGTCCACATTTTATTTTCTGATTTTGTTGCATAGTCACAGATTTTGCGTTGAATTGTATCAAGTTTTTCTGTATAGCTCCTCTTCTGTTCATTTTTGATCTGATTAATTTACATGATCGTGGGGCAGACAGTGTTTGTATACTATACTGAGCTGGAAAATGCTCCACAGGGAGCGCAGAGAGTGTAGGTTTTGTCATCAGTTCATGTACGCATCTGACCAGGCTGGGACTGGTCCTGGGTCCGGTCAGATGTCAGAAAATGGCACCTAATGTCATGGACAAAAAAAATGTCTAAAACATATAACACCAGCAACATACTTATTAGAAGCTTAATCAGAAGCAGTGCAGCGTGTTCGACTTCAGCCAATGTTACTCCTAGCTGTCCCTCCCGAAACATCCCAGCTCCGATGCTGATGGGATTTGCCAAACTAAAAATGTGACTGTCTCGACCTCATTGATTCAAGGTAACACTTTTATCGTTAAAATAGTCCATCGTTATAAACTCAACACACAGTAACAGCGTTTCCCCTTGTGGTAGGCACAGAAAATAATTTGTCCCTATTCTAAAGTTTTAAATTCTGTTAAAAAGTTGATTGATACTAAAATCTCTGATTAAAAAAGTGTTTACAAATGCAGCTAACAAGTGAGTTTGGAGAAGAATCTTAAGATTACGTAGTAACACTGTAACGCTTTGGAAAGTGCTTAAAATGTCACGTATTTTAACTCCAGATTCTAGGAATAAAGGCATAACCCTCTAAGAGCTATTGATTAATATTGTGAATATTTCTCTTTCTTTTCATGTCTGTACAGTATATGACATCGTCAGGACCTTAGCTCTGCTCCCAAAAAGCCAGTACTTTCTTCAGCTAATGTTGGTGGAGCATGGACCCAGCTTTTTATTTCAAAATTAATTGTGATGCCTATTTGGGATTGTATTTAAGTAATTTTAAACATTTGTAGATGTATGTAGCATTCATTGTCTTCTATTATTGATCAGTTTACCTTGGTGCTGTCCTTGCACTTTTAACAGTAGTACTAAACTGCAAAAAATGCTTTAAGTAATGAGATATTGACAACACCTCTTTTCTTCGCAGACAACAGAGGTAACTCCAAACGTAAGTGGGAAGACAGTGAGGTACATGCAGTTGAATGACACATGATGCGGTTCATCCACACATGCAAGGTACCTAAAAAGATCGACTGCCTTCAGTGCATCAATGCAGAACCCTATGCGCTCAAAGACCGAATCTGGACTGGAGTAAAAAATTATGTCAGAAATCGGATCACTGCCTTAAAGAGAAAGGCTTGTTCTCAGGACTCACGATAGTTATACGTTGAAGTATACCTGTGTGAAGTATATCTGTTTTCTTATGTTAAAGAATAATGCTAAATTTGTTTGTGCCAAAGGCCCTTCTTTCTTTTTATATAGCCAAAGTTATTGGTCTTAGTTTGGAGCACAATCTGCTATTATCATGTTGCTAGTTTCTCTGAATATTCTCTTGTTAACTGATGTCCAGATGCATTAATTTAAAGCTAACCAGGTTTGTGGCGATCTGTAGTTATTAAGGACATTCCATTTGAGGTGTGTGGCACTTGTACATGATGAAACATTATATTACTAAAACACAAGTTAACAGCAAGTCTGTTTGGTGAATTATTATTGCATGCAGATGTTCATTGTGGTATTACTATGACAAATTCAGTCTACCTCTTAATCTGCATTATTCCATGGCCTGGGTGAGTACTCTTTTCTGCTTGGCCGACAGGTTTATGTTAACACCATTTAATGCACATGTAGTTCTGCTCAAGTTTGATCACATTATAAATTCTTCTACCCAACATTTAACCATATCAACCTTAAAGAGCCCAGGTGTCAAAGCCTGCCCTTCCCCAGAAATGTTTCTACAAGTCACAGAGATGCTTTGCGGAATCACATTTCCGGCTGCTCCTTCTGTTTTGCTACAACTTAAAGCCACTGGAACCTTGACTTGTGGATAAAAAAAAGCATATATGACTGTTTGGTTGTAAAAGGGACTAGAATTACTTCTTGTCCTGACAACTGTTATAACCTTTTGGTTTTAAGTGCAAAACTTTAACCAAATGCTTTTATTTTATATTGTTGGCAAATGGCCATGGTATAAGCAGGATGATCAACTTGGAGGTGTGCATTAAACGGTTATAAGGCACAAAGTGAAATCAAAGAAACACCTAATGTGAAGGGGATTGCTGTGCAAACCACACTACTCTGATTATCACTTGGTTTTCTACAAATTTCTACAGGAAATGCTGGATTTTAACTAACTGTGGTCGGTGGGCACACCCGAGTAGGCTTACCTACATAAGACATGTAGGTATGGGAAGGATTGGCCAGTAGTTAAGAATTCATCCTTCTCTTTACCAGAGGCTCCCAAGGGTTACAGCTGACTCCCTGAACAGATCAGCGATGCACTGATACTGTAGTGTGATTGTTATTGATGATGTCTTATCTCAGTATATTTAATAACAGGGCACAAGATAACAGTTGTCTTAATTTCAATTTTGCAAGAATTTAGAACCACAAATATGAACACTTTATGTAAAGTTACACATTACTAAAATAAAGCACAATCGATAGTAAGGTAATATCAATGAATATAGTACATACAAGAGGTATACCTATGGTTGAATTATGATGAATCGTGACAAGAGGAAGAAATCATAATCTGAACATCCAGTACAATACTGATAATTAAAACAATATATTATCTTATGCAGTGCAATTAAAGGAGTTTCATTACGGGAGACATGAACCATCAACAATGACAATAAGGGGTGACAGTATAACTATCTGAAAAACTGACATATATTAACCTTGAACAAGGAATTAGTTATTGGCTATACACTGTACAGCTATAGGGAGCTGTAATTAAGTGTTTAATATGTTGTGTACCATGTAGTACATTTATGTGTGATGCATGAATGATGCCCAGTGGATAAAAACATCCGTCACCTGTAGCATTTTAGAGGGAGATGAAGCATGCTGAGGCCGCGAGTCTGTAGGTAGTCTTGGCTCAATGAGTTACAGGTAGTTGGAGACCTGACATATGTTGAGAGTTGAGCTCAGTGAGCCTCAACAGGGTGAAATATAGGCGGCAGCACAGTAAGCGAAACAAAATTGTCGGTCTGTCAGGTCAAATATATACCTGCTCTGGAGGTTCAGATTCTTTAGGTACACTCAGCAGGGTAGATCAATAGTGGTGTTGTATTAGACAGGAAAATGGACATTATGCAGGTTTTGGCAATAGCTCTGAAGCTAGTACTAACACACTGCATCCCTTGCATGATAGTGCTGTCATTACCATTAGCAGTCATTACATCTGGGGCACTAAGCATTTGGGAGTGTCTTGGGATTTGCCTTTGTGCTTATTTTTTACCTGACAGGCATCAGACCACAGCTGACCAGAAGTGGAGGCTTTCAGCCTAGCACCTTTGCTTTGCAGAGACATGTGGTGAGCACAAGTTGGGATGTCTTTGGGGTCAGTCCCCACTGAGACCCAGGAAAGGGCGATACCTCCAGTCACTTTGTGCTTGAGTCAAGTCAGGGGTCAGCCAGGTCCGTAGCATGGGTTGCAGTCTCCGAAACTGCAAATTTGACTGGTGCTTCTGGGTCTGACGTTTTGATAGTAGGGATATACCATAGGTTGATGATTCAAACAGTGTGTCGGTAAGCTCTTCATCTTGTTTAATTTTTTGGTGGGGAAATCCTTCCTTCCTGTTCTACCATTTATTGTTTTAGATTGAGGCAGCCAGCACATTCAGAAAAGGAGGACTTTAACTCTAACTTTAACCATTGGCACCTGAAGAATAAATAATCATGTGTTAGCGTGTGTATTAGTAATGATTAATGAGTGTGATAATCAATGATTGAAGAATTAATAATCATGTGTTAGCATGTGTTTTAGTAATGACCATAACCCTAACCCTTAAAAAGAATGTGATAAGTGTGATTATTAGGTATGATCATTTAAAAGTGTAATAGTGATTATTAGTCCAAGCTCAAACTTTTCTGCTTCCAGCAAAGGACACAAACTTTTGACTCAAGCTTTTCTGCTTTCTCCAAAAGCCCACAAACTTTTGGCAGTCAGTCAAGGTCACAAAGACAATGAACTAGCCAGCTTGCACAAACGCACCTGGCAAATAATTGAGATTATACCAAAACAATACCATATAAGGAGACAGGAACAACCATATAAGGAGGTAGGCTGTAGGGAGGATGATAATATGTGCTTTTTCACAGATAAAGAAGACGAGTCATGCCAAACAGATGAAACCCAGAAGGGCAGGGGTTGAAGATGGAGGAGCAGCGGCTGCTTCTGAAATAAACATATGAACGCACAAGCTGACACATAACCACGCCTTTGTAACAAGTTTATATGCTGGAGCAGATAGAATAGAGATCAGAAACTTCTTGCCTCTGATCACGGGTACTGTGTTGCACACAGTTACTCTAGATAGAGAATAGAACATTTCTCCAGACGTCTGTTACATCCGATGTCCCTCCTGCTAATAAATGCCTGCTGGCGCACTAAACTACCAACGACTCTGCTGACTCCAGAAAGCCTGTGAATGTTCTCATTCGTCCAGGTCATAGTTATCCTCAAAGCAATTTCAGTCAAAAACAACTGGACTGGTTGTTTGTCTAGGAAGACGTTTCACCTCTCATCCAAGAGGCTTCGTCAGTTCATGTACGCATCTGACCAGGCTGGGACTGGTCCAACTAACTGATCTCCACACCAGTTAGTTGGACCAGTCCCAGCCTCCTGTAGAATTTGAATTACGCAATATATACTCTGTGAGGTCCTTCTGATTTGACTAAAGTATTGTGTGTAAAATTCCTACACACCTTATCCCAGTAACCAGAAAAAAAACAGCATTATAGGTTTAATTACTGCTTCTTCCCTCAGTATGAGGTCATTTGGAGTTTATTTTGATTGATTGTAATGCCTTTCCTTAAATATTTTAAAAGCTACTTGAGACCAGTGTTACTCAGGAGAGCATGTTGTAATGAAAAACAAACCTCAATCTTCGACTAACTGAAAATAGCTGTACATGCATGCAGATAATGACATTTAATGAGTTTTGTCCCCAAAGGAAAGTGAGACACCCAAAGGTGACATTTATCAGTCTGTGTATTTGTGTAAATCTGAAGACCCCAAATAGGACATTAAAATTATTCGTCCCCAATCTAAAGATAAAAATTCTGTATGGACAAAAAGTTGTTTAAAACTAAAATACCAACTGATTTTCATAATCTGGGAACTCCCAGTAATATATTCCACTTACCAGCATCTCTTTAAACCATTCAGAAAGTGGTGTCCTCTAAGGGGGGGTGTTGAAATGTCCGCCCCCAAAGTGGACGGACGGACGGATGTGTGCGTGTGCAGCCAGATTGTGAGGCCAATTTAATTCTCCCTCTCCCCTTGTGGACAGGTGCTGGAGCTCAGAGCGGCGACCCAATCCCTGGTGGCAGGTTCTTCATTTCTCAGTTGCGTGGGTGTGCAGTGTCACGGGTGATATTTTTTTTGGTTTGTTTCGCCCTCCTTTTTGGTTTCAGATCGCCGTGGCAAGCCCAGCTCTGTCCATCCCCTTTTATTGGCCCAGTGATTACTGTGAGATGGCTTGGTAAATCTTGAACTTAAGGAACCCATTGTACAATACAATTATTTCTATATTTTGAACACTGTCTCCTGCCCAGTGGTGATTCACGAACCTGTTATAGTCTCCTAGCAAAACAGTAACTACTTCCTGTGGCGAAATTCCCCATGTGGCGTTGTTCGGCAACACTCACCCTTAGCTACCACCTCGCCACACTGAACAATCATAGAAATCAAGTGTATATGAAAGAACACAGCCAGTAACTGATATATGTGACTGCAAAACATTTTGTACTTTTTACAATGAGACATGGATTATACAGGTATGCATGCATTCTTTTTTGAAAATGAGCTTTTCAATATCATATTTAGAAAGTGTATAACAAAACTCCCCAACATCTGTGTTAAAGGCATGGAGAAATAATGGGGGGGAAAGAACTGTTACACCTCTGAGCTGGCATTCAAGGTAGTCACAGAGACAGAGAAAAAAATGTAGGTTTCATTTGACCAAAGAATGTATTGCCAGTATGAATCTTTTTTTCTTCATGTTTTTGGGCAAGTTAAATCTTGCAGTTTTGTGCCGTTTTATGAGGAATGTTTTTTTTCTTAGATTGCATTAGACACCAGGCCAAAACTGAGAAAATTGTGGCGTTCACTTTTATAAAGTGATACAATTATGAATCATTTCACATTATAGTGATATTGCACAGGGGGTTTCTTGATTATGTTATATACTGTGAATTTATTTTAAGTCCAATACACAATACACTGCCCAAAACATTAGACTGCTATGTGACTTGCTTGACCCTCAGACTTTGCTGTCCCTTATTAAACTGCAGTTAAAGTTGAAGACATTTTTCTATTTTTATTAGTGGATTTTCCTCATCTACAGTAACAAACTTTAGAAAACATACACAAAGATAGAATTTGTAGGTTCAACATATGCCTTGTAAACATGGTCATGGTTAAACAAACTATTAAAAAAGAAACAGTCTTGTGACAATATAATCAAAATGAATTCTCTGTAAACAATTGAACGGGACCATTTTCATTGATATGACAGTAAAATTACATGAAAGGAGGACATTTTTTTAGTAAAGGGAATTCCCACAACGTACCAAATGTGGGTGTTAATGATCATTTTTTAATCCATTTCTTGAACTCTGTTTTAAATAATACTTACATGCACATATTGAATTACTCATTGGTGGCTGTGAAGATTTTCCTGTAGATACTGGCCACAAACAAATTCATTACTAGAGGAATTATACTACAAGAAATTAATGCACATATAATCATTTAATTTTGTTCAAAAATATATTCTACAGGTCAGAGAAATATGAAGTCTAAGTAACCTTCTTATGGCCCTAAGTTACAAGAGGGAATTCTCAACTACAAAGACTGTAAAATGGGAAAATACTCAGATTGTCTAATTCAGACTGCTGTATACTTTTTTTGTATTACTTTTTATATTCATCCAAAAATGTGTTGGAAATAATGAGGACTGTTATATTAACATGTAAATATGGACATAGAGGAGTATTTCTTCTTCCAAAAAAAAGGTTCTATGCTTGTCTGATCATGACATTCAATAGCTTGCTGTACAAAAAAGTGATGCGTTTCATGTGCTTTTGAAGAATTCATAAACAAACATCAATGAGGCAGGTCCTGTTACTTCAGCTAAATCAGTATTAACATACACAATTATATGACTATGTATGATAACATTCTAAGAGAATAACTGTTGAACCCACACATACCATTTGTGTCTGCTTTCTTATTTGCTTTTCTTTTACGTGAGGAAGATACTGAGTTAGGGGCAGGGAAGGGAGGTGGACATGGGGAGGGAGGTGGACACGGGGAGGGAGGTGGACAAAGGAGTGCGTATGAGGGTGAACTCAGTGTCAGACTCTGGGGTAAGCAGAGGTGTCCCTGGTTCAGCTTCATTGTTCGGTGCTAGAGTCTGCCCCATCCTGGTTTCTGGTTCCACTTTTGGGAAGAAAAAAATGTGATGTTGGCATAAGCAGTTGTACACACCAGGGTTTCTTTCAGTATATAACTACCCCAGTGCCCTCCTGGGCCTAAATGGACTCCCCCCAGGCTAAGCATCAGGGATTTTAAATAAAGAAAATAACTTTTTTACATGACTTTTTAACACAACTAATGCGAGGCTGTTCCCACTGCCGAACTGTTCTCTCCCTGTCTGTGACGGACAGGGAGAGAGTTTCATACACACAAACAGACACACTATAAATTACAGTGAGAACGTGTTTGTGTGTGTGCATTTGTGTGTGATGGAGAGTATTAATTACAAAATGTGGTAACGATGTGAATGTAGCAGAGCAATGTGTGTAGTTTATTGTCGATGAGTAAATGCTTCAACTCCAAGACCCAAGTCAAGTCCCCTTGTCTGTGCCTGCTACCTACATTTTATCCAAACGGGAAAGAAGAGAACGACACTGAAGACTTCTCCCTTCTCCTGATTGATTTTGCTGAGAGTTTGATTGACAGATGGTTCATCCAATAACCTACCAGATATATTTAGAAAGGGCATACCCTTTCCCCTATCTGTTTTTAATGACGCCTTCTCAGATGTTTCAGTGAAACAAACCATCTGACAAGTCAGGTTAGACCATGGGACCAGCCGATGCACAATAAGAGTTTGCCTCCCCCTGCCCCCTATACTATGATTTGGTGTTTGACACTTTATTAGAGCACAAAACAGTTTGCTGTACAAGAACATGTCAGTACCAAATGAAAGAGACATAATACCACTATGGAATCAATCAAGATTCATTATTCCACATCAAATTGTGGAAGGACACAGTTAAAGACTGATGGATAACTAGGTCTGCATTTCCATCCTAAGCCATGTTGTTCACATGTTAAAGAAAAAAAGACTTTGCTTTGCTATATGCAGAAATATGTTGCAAAGGCAGTATTTCAAAAGGAGTCTTGAAAATATAGATATTACCGCTAAGGAGACTTTCATAAATCCTCTTAATTGTAATAAGGGCATTCCTGGCATCTTCTGTGTCCATTTTCCATGGACTGACACACTCGGCTGTAAACCCATCTGGAGCTCTGCTGGCAAGGAGGAGGATGGGATCTAAAAGTTGCCACTTGTGGAGCTGAAACAAAATTGGCACAAAATCACAAGAGAGAAAATTGGATACATAACTGGAAGGTCATAATACATAAAAATATATTTTATGCCTGGTAAAAGGTGTGTAGTTTGAACAGTACAGCAAACTGACCACTTTGAAAGTTTTGTTGTGAGAATTTGGCATAGGACTCATAGCTGCAGCACTCTATATCCACTGCATAGTCACATGCACATCACATGCAACATGGTGGACCATGTTGCATGTGATGTATTGCATTATACAGTTGTGTATGTGTGACTCTTACATCCAAAAATTGGTATCTGCATTTTTTTTTCAGCCACTACTTTGCTCTGTCCCCTCTCTGCTTTAAGAACAACAGGGGCTATCTTTTATGTCTAAACATTACCGTCATCTTACTTCTGGATTAAAATTGTATCTTGTCAATCCTAACAAGAGTTAGAGGTGGCATTCACCATTCCACATGTAATAATCAAGAAAGTGTGTGGTGAGGGGTCTTCCTAACTTATTTATATTTCATGTTGATTTAGTTGAGCGTTAAAAAAACAAAACAACCTTTGCATTAAACCAAAAACAAACTAATAATTTATTTATTTTATTAATAATATTAATTTATTATATTAATTTGGTTAACAATGAAAAATAAAGATTAATAATGGGTATGCAAAGATTTTTTATGCCGTTTTAATTTAGTTGGCAATAAGCAGCCGACCAGAATAAATATGCAGTTATTAGGCTTTGATCTGTACTTCATCTGTACTTCTTCAAAAGCCCCGACAAAAGATATCTAGCAGGCTAAATATCTGGAACTGTGGGGGAATCCAGGAGCCAATGAGAGTACAATGCAGGTTGTGTTTGCGAGGCTCCCTCTAGTTTTTTCTGAACCTCAGCCGAGGACCATATTCCTAGGAGACAGTTTGTCTCCGTGGAGGAGAAAATCAAAGTAGTGCTCGGTGGACGAGCACTACTTTGATTTTGCATCCATATTTTATCCAAAGAGGTTAATGAAACTGTTAATGATCTGTTTCCACAAGCTCTGCGTTTTTAAAAATGGCGCTCAGAACATTTATGTTTCTCTTGTTGGTAATCATTATCCCGCCCCCAGGCCCTGACGGAAGCAAGACTTGATTCCAGACCTGGTACAAGATTAAGCACTCTGTCCAAGCCGGCCCTCAAAATGCCTTGGTCGAATAGAGTACGCAGGCTGAGGGGAGACCAAGAGACGAGGGCACCTGTAGCAATAGGAACTGTATTTGTGGCCCTAAATGGAACCTGTCATTGGTGGGGACCAGTGGAGAAGAAAGGAGAAATTCTGCTCCTGGCCTCAGGAGAAGCTACTGAGTGACTCACCAGTGACTTAGGCAGAGTGAAAACAAGACAAGACAAGACAACTGGGAAGGGTACAGTAAATCGAGAATTCAGGATTGTCTTGCACAATAAAACCAAGATGAGTGTTAAATTGCTGCAAAAGCAAATAATGTAAGAGAAATATAGCAATGTAAATTTAAAGATCAGCTATTAATTACATATTATTTTATGACAACTGTCTGAAAGAAAAAAATAACCTACCAGTAGATTTGTTGCATCATACACTTTGTTGATGCTGCAATTTTTCTGTTTGTTTGTGTTTCCAATTTTGGCCAAATTTCTTCTTTTGATTTTCAAATTTTTTTTTGTAAGGCTGCTTGGCCCCGCACTGCTTACACGTCTTGCTGGCCACACCAATCCTTTCCTTGCATGTGATGCATTGTTTTTGAGTGGCCATCGCCGTCTGGAACTCCTCTTGCTGGACGAGGCGGGCCTCCTGGGTGCGCAGTGCCTCCGATAAGCGACCTGCCTCCCGAGTCCATACTGGCCAAATTATTCTGTCAGGCCCAGGCAGGAAAGAGGACTCAGGTGCGGAGGTTCGCGGATCAACACTGAATTTATTTGCTTGACGACAGGAACGTGGCACAGAACAAAAACCACAAACAAAAAAATCTCTCCGCACAGGAGGAACAAAAAGAAAGTCGCCAGCAATAAAGTAAAGTACAAAATAAAGTCACTCCGTCCACGAGGAAAAAACAAAAGGCAAAGTGAACAAAATAATTAATTAAACAAGGACGCTCCAACCAGGAGGGAAAAACAATGGACAAACAAGAATTTAAAAACACTACATTTACTTTAACAAAACAAGAAATACTATCCTGAACGTGAAAAGAAAGGTTGACACACAAAACCGGCAATTCACCATTGAATGGACAGAGAAGTTTTTGTTTCTAACCGTCACTGTGAAGCCTGTGTTTTTTGTGTCAAGAGTATAACTTGATATGGTATTTTAAGAAAAATCCTGCTAACTTTAACACCACTTTACCACTGAAATGTAAAAAATACTCTGCATTTACATTACATTAATTTTTGTCAGTCTAGTTTTTGATGAATAAACTAATGTTTCATATGTACTTTTAAGATTGGTAAAGTAACTAGTAACTGAAGTAATCAGTTAATGTAGTGGAGTAAAAAGTAGAGTATTTCCACTGATTTGTAGTGGCGTAGAAGTATAAAGGAGCATAAAAAGAAAATACTAGGTAAGTAGGGGGCAGAGCCTCAAACTTGTACTTTAGTACAATAATTGTTGAGTGTAAACCTCTGGTTAACAGGCATGTTCATTTAATAAGGATTGCTACTATTTATATTGATAAATAAATATGTTGAGTATAGACCTTTTCAAAGTTGTAAACATAAACATTCTAAATGTGTCCAAGTTTGATTCCTGTTGCAGTAAATGTGAACGACATCAGCTGACAAAAGGGTCTATACAGTTAACCTATTCAGAGGGAAATTCAGCTTCTCAGAAGAATTGCGTTTATCAAATAATCGATCATCAATTGATAAAATGAAACAACTATTGGTTAATGAATTACTCAATAATTTGCATCCCTAGTTGCCATGGGACAGTTGCGCAGTTTGCCTGGTAGGTAATCCAGCCTTGGCCGTTGGTGCCAAAACCAATCATCTTGTCACTGATGTCAATCCTACTGCTATAGTGTATTTCTGCCGTACAACAGAACATCTCATAAAAATGAATGGTTCACAGAAAAAACAGGAAAGCATGCCAGCACCATACCCCTTTAAAATAGCTAAATCAGACAATGCTAGTATTTAACAGACAAGAGGTTTAAAGTTTGAATGTAAGATGAGGACAAAATAGCGGCCGTGGAGAATCCAGCGAGATCCACCAAGATGCATGATGCCTCTGTCAGTATCTTATAGAGTAACATGAGGGCAGCCATCAGCAGTACTTACTGCAACATAGGTCATGCTAATTGTGGCAACACTGAGCTTTAGGCTGTGTATACACAGCTCTGTGCTGAGGTCATACAGGGTGAGCAGCAGGAGGCTCTGAATGTACGCAGCATCTGGCTACAGTCCCGTCCACCGGCAAAGTGTCAGGAGCAAATCATCTGTTCTTCAGTAGAGATGAAACAGTTGGCGGTGATCAATCACGGTTATCAGTATTATCGTTGAATTATTCAAATGTGGAGATGCTCAAAAAGTACTGAAATCAGTGCCTGAAGGGGGGACCTTCACTGCAGAGTAGGTGAGGAAGGAGTTGTGCAGACTCCGCCCAGGCAAGGCAGCAGGTCCCGACGGTGTCAGCCCAAGGGTCCTCAAAGCATGTGCAACCCAGCTGTGTGGAGTACTGCAGTACATCTACAACCTCAGCCTGAGTCTTGAGAAGGTCCCTGTTCTGTGGAAGACATCCTGCCTGGTACCAGTACCAAAGAAGGTTCGTCCCAGCGCCTCCGAAGACTACAAACCGGTGGCGCTGACGTCGCACCTGATGAAGTCCCTGGAGAGGCTGGTTCTTTCACTTCTTCGGCCCTTGGTCAGCTCATCACTGGACCCTCTACAGTTTGCCTACCAGCCAAGTCTAGGTGTGGAGGACGCTATCATCTTCCTGCTCAACCGTGCCTGCACCCACCTTGACAGAGCGGGAACCACTGTGAGAATCTTGTTCATGGACTTCTCCAGTGCCTTCAATACCATCCGGCCTGCTCTGTGGGACGTAAGCTGACGGCGATGCAGGTGGACCTTCCCCTGGTTTCCTGGATTACGGATTACTTGACGGGTTGACCACAGTATGTCAGACTGCAGGACGGAGTGTCTGACACTGTGGTCAGCAGTACTGGAGCTCCACAGGGAACTGTTCTTTCCCCATTTCTGTTCACCCTGTACACCTCAGACTTTCAGTTCCTCTCTGAGTCCTGCCACCTGCAGAAGTTTGCTGACGATTCTGCAATTGTTGGCTTTGTCAGTGAGGGAAAGGAGGAGGAATACAGGGGTGTTGTGGACTCCTTCGTCGACTGGTGTGCAGCTAATCACCTGATTCTAAACGCCACCAAGACTAAGGAGCTAGTGGTGGATTTCCGCAGGAGTAAATCTGCCCCCACACCCATCTCCATCAACGGTGTGACCGTGGATGTTGTCCAGGATTACAAATACCTTGGAGTATACCTGGACAACAAACTGGACTGGTCCAAGAACACTGAGGCTGTCTACAAGAAGGGCCAGTCGTCTCCATTTCCTGAGGAGGCTCCGGTCATTCAATGTATGTAACACCATGTTGCGGATGTTCTACCAGTCAGTGGTAGCCAGTGCCATCTTCTTTGCTGTTGTGTGCTGGGGCAGCAGACTGAGGGCAGCAGACGCAAAGAGGATCAGTAAGATCATCAGGAAGGCTGGCTCCGTCCTGGGGGTCAAACTGGTCTCTTTGGTGGCGGTGTCTGAGAGGCGGATGCTGTCTAAACTGCACAGCATCCTGGACAACAACTCTCATCCTCTCCACCAGCTGCTGACCTCCAGCAGAAGCACCTTCAGCCACAGACTCATTCTCCCCCAGTGTAATACTGAACACCGGAGGAAGTCTTTTCTTCCGGCGGCCATCAAACTTTATAATTCATCTCCCCCTGGTCAGGTAAGGAACAGTGGAGAAACTGTATCCTGAAAATGTCACTTTGTCACTTTATATCATCACTGCACCACTTTATTCAGTTGTACTGTCACTCAGGGCCTACTCACACTGTCCTTCTGGCCGGGGCCAAAACCGGTTTTTCATCTAAAGCCTAGTACCTTTAAGCAGTGTGAGTGCACCCGCTCCGCGCACAACTGCGGCCAGCGGGCCGTCTACGGCCCGCTTGAAAGAGGTGGGCTTTAGCGGAGTCGTTTGCACATGTACGAGCACGAGCGTGCGCACGTGTGCGAGCACGAGCCCTGCGGCAGTAGCGTTATGTCCGCCTGTTCTGACATGTTAATAGAAGGACGGACCATGCGCGGACATATAACAACAACAACAACAAAGGTTCATGTTGGTGTGATGCGGAGGTGGAGTGTTTACTGCAGAATTGGTCGGATGAAAATATTCAAAAACAGTCGACAAGACGCACAAAAACTCCGAGGTCTGTGGAAAGATTTGTAAACAAAGCCACACACGCGATCAATGCGTGTGACGTGTTACGGCGTGATGGTGTTTGGACAGCAAGAAGCATTGGCCGGCCCTGGCAGTGTGAGCACAAACGGGGCTGGGGCGCGGGGGGGAGAGGGAGGGGGGACAAGTACCCTAAAGCCCAGGTCGCGGTCTGGAAGGACAGTGTGAGTACGCTCTTACTTAAGTGAGAAATGCTGCTATACTTTACACTGTCACTTTATACCACCACTACATCACTTTATTTATTATTAATGGTACTGTAACTATCTGCTGCTACATTTACTGTGCTTAGGACATGCTGCTACATTTCACTGTGTTTTACTGTAACTTACTGTAACTTACTTCAGTACGAAATGCTGCTACACTCCACTGTGCCATACTTGCACTTAGTTATGTAGGAAATGCTGCTACATTTTTAACATTTTTAACACTTATAACTTATCGCTCCTTCTCACTTATTAGTTTGTACTTATTTCATTTCAATCTGCTGCTAAACTGCACAGTGCGTATTGTTGTCTATTGTATATACCTACGCTTAACCACGATGTCTGTTGCACTTTGTCACACTTAGTTCATTGCTTGATTTATCTGATGTTAGCTTTATTTTGATTTGATTTATGTTTTTATGCTCATTGTTACTCTGATCCTTTTCCACCTTTGTATTGAAATAATTTCCCTCTGGATAAATAAAGCTTCTTGAATCTTGAATCTTGAACTGGGGTGTGAATGGCACAATGCACTTTAATTTGTATTAACATTAAATCAATAACATACCCAATACCTTGGCAACATAAAAAAGACCCCAGTGGGTTAAAAGGCTGAGGAAATGCTGATTTTTCTTCTTGCCTGTTAAAGGGAAGGTTTTCAACGCTACTGTGCTCAAAGGGGGAATTGTTGGGTCTCTGTAAATCCTATATAAGTCATAGAGTGTGGTCTTTACCTACTTCGTAAAATGTCCTGAGATAACTTTTGTTGTGATTTAGCACTGTAAATAGAATTTAATTGAAAATATTTTTTTCTATACAGAATTTATTTTTTCACACTGTGACTACTAAGTACATTTTAAGCAAAGTATAAGTAATGATCCACAATGAATTTACGTACAATATATCTCATCTCATCTCATCTCATCTTCATCCGCTTATCCGGGGTCGGGTACAATATATTTTATAAAAAAAACAAAAACAAATAGAAGTGATGTGACATTTGCCTGCATATATCCCTGCATTGCAAAGAATTTACAGAAGTAGTAAAACCTGCAGGCTACACCGTGGTGTAGTGGTTAGCACTGTCGCCTCACAGCAGGAAGGTTCAAGGTTCGCCTGGGCCTTTCTGTGTGGAGTTTGCATGTTCTCCCCGTGTCTGTGTGGGTTTCCTCCGAGTACTCCGGTTGTCTCCAAGTCCAAAGACATGCACCTGTTTAATTAATTACTCTAAAAATGTGAGGTGTAAATGGTCTGTCTCTGTTCGTCTCTGTGTGCCCTGCGATAGACTGGCGTACTATCCAGGGTTTACCCCGCCTCACGCCCGATGTCAGCTGGGATCGGCTCCAGCCCCCCCGGGATAAGCGGTTGAAGATGAATGAATGAGTAAAACCTGCCTGTAGCAGGATACTTGTAGTAAATTAATACAAACTTCAGCAGATTCTGAACAACATAAAAAGCTGGCCCTGTTGACAAAGAAACAATAGAGAACCTACGTGTGCCATATTTGCATATGTGTGGCTCTCATTCGGAAAACATGAGCTAGAAAAAGTGACAGTCAATGGAGGTATTGAAAATGAATATCGGCATTGAAACAAGTTTAAGCACTAAAAAAAAAGTTCAATTAAATTAAAACAAACATTAAAACATAATCTTACGATCATGATATGTTCTTTTATATTGATATTTCTTAGCAATAATTTTTTTCAATCTTAATCTTTAATTTTTTTCTTGAGGTCTGTCTTTTTTCATTGTCACCGGTTTTCAGTTTCAACTTTCTGTCACTCTTTTGGAGTGGAGAGGAGGGGCTTGAGGGGAGGGACAAGGAGGGGGCCTTTAAGGATAATTTGCATACTTTAAGCACCGTGATCTGTGATCACGACAGTGTGGCCATCCTCTCAGATGCCTGATATGACCACATATCTGCAATGGCTTCCACAATTTTACCAGATCTCAAGTAAGTCTGTATTTCTGCCAATGTTTTTGTCATATATAGACCCTACAGTTATATGCTTTTTTTCAAATTTTCACTGCATCAGGGGGCTGTTGCAGGAAGAATTTAAAAAAAAAGCCAAACTTGATCTAGTCTGTACTGATCATTCTGGTTAAATTGGTTGCACATACACCAAACCAGGATGAGACGCTACGGCTTTGTCAAGCGAGGTATAAGTAATTCTGACGAGTGCAGGTTCACGGGTTTCAAAGGGAGACCGCAAGGTCGAGCACAGATTTACTGATACAGACACGGAAAAGGCATATGCAGCACCCTTCTCTGCCTCAACAGCAAAATCTAATGGAAATGTATTAGGAAGTGAAGCATGTCATAAGTATATAAGGAAATTCAGCTGCTTTTATTAAACAATGAAAAAAGGGGTGATGGGCAATATCAGACGGATTGAATAATCAAATGTTCAAAAATATATACCTGTCATTTGTGTCACTTTCATTTTCACAAATGAACAGGTGAACACAATGCAAATGTGAGCAGTGGAACTGAACTCCTTCAAAGGAACAACACGCAGCCATTGGTTCAGATATGTGGACGACACGTAGGTTAAAATCAAATCCAAACGCTGACACTGTCTGTCTGTCTACAGCAGGTACACAGAGTTATATTATTAACTGTCACTGATATATACACATATGAAGGGTCTCTGTCTCTCTCTGAGCTAATTTTATTTACAGCGCATTGTATCTTAATCTATAACAATATATGGCATTAATTTGTTGATAATATTTTGTATTAAGAATCTGAATCAGTTAAATAACTAAAGTTACCAAAAGAATGTAGTGGAGTAAAAAGTGCAATATTTCCTCTGTAATGTAGTGGAGTAGAGGTATAAAGTAGCATCAAATGTTATTAATCAAGTACCTCAAAATTGTACTTCAATTCAATTTTATGTATAGTGTCAAATCATAACAAAAGTTTTCTCAGGACACTTTACAGAGTAGGTAAAGACCACACTCTGTGACTTATTTATGATTTACATAGACCCAACAATTCCTCTGTAGAGTGTGCGCGCGTATAGAACGACCCCAAAAGTAGGCCTGTGAATGTTCTCATTTGTCGAGGTCATCGTTATCCTCAAAGCAATTTCAGTCAAAAGCAACTGGTCTGGCTATTTGTCTAGGAAGGCGTTTCACCTCTCATCCAAGAGGCTTCATTCAATTCAATTCAATTCAATTTCATTTATAGTGTCGAATCATAACAAAAGTTATCTCAGGACACTTTACAGAGTAGGTAAAGACCACACTCAATGACTTATTTATGATTTACATAGACCCAACAATTCCTCTGTAGAGTACGGTGGCAACCAAAACCTTCCCTATACGGGCTGATTTTTATTAAAACAGTGAGGAGTTTATGTACACTCTGGCTAAAACCAATCGAATCTAATAGAGAGATAAACGCAGTACTAAGGCTATTATTAACAATGTCCACATTAATATTAAAATCTCCTACAATGATTACTTTATCAGATTTAAGGACTAAATTTGACAGAAACTCTGAGAATTCAGACAGAAATTCAGAGTACGGACCAGGAGCACGGTACACTATAACAAATATAATTGGCTGCACAGTTTTCCAGGTTGAATGTGAACGCCTCCTCCTCGACCACTGCCTCGAGGAATATGAGTATTAATATGACTGGGAGGAGTGGATTCATTTAGGCCAACATATTCTTCATGACACAGCCAGGTTTCAGTCAGACAGAGTAAATCAATATGGTTATCTGATATCAGATCGTTTACTAATACAGCTTTAGATGACCTGATGAGATCTGATGTTTAAAAGTCCACATTTTATTTTCTGATTTTGTTGCATAGTCGCAGATTTTGCGTTGATTTGTATCAAGTTTTTCTGTATAGCTCCTCTTCTGTTCATTTTTGATCTGATTAATTTAAATGATCGTGGGGCAGACAGTGTTTGTATACTATACTGAGTTGGAAAATGCTCCACAGGGAGCGCAGAGAGGTGTGTAAGACTGCCACTCTGCTTCCTGGGCACCTGCGACTCTGCTTCCTGATCCCAACACTGGGTTGTCATGGTTTTAGACCGCTAACAACTGCGTCCAGGTTCTTAGATACGAGAGCAGCACCCTCCAAAGTAGAATGAATGCTCAGGAATTGCCGCGGGAGGGCTAGCAGGGGCTAACGCTACACTATGTGGCTTCGCACCGGCTAAAGTTATAGGGGGCCGGCTAGCTGCCGTAGCGTAAGACTGAGCTTCCATGGTGGAGCTTCCGGATCCTGATATAAATAGCGCTGGTTGGTGCGCTTCAATGGGTCAGCTGACCGCGAACTATACTAAGATTATAATTTATGATGAATGTATGGGGAATTGAGGTGTTCTGTGTAAACAATGGCACAGCCATATGGAGGGTTGTTAGTGCAACATTGTGACGTGAAAGTTAATGGGAGGTTTTTTGTTTGGGTATTCTGTTTCTGTTTATGTGTTGAAACCCCTGTGCTGGGATAATTGGTTTGCCCGGGGGAGGGGCCAAAGGGTATTTAAAGGAAGCTTGAGCGGGGCATTTCGGCTGAGAGGCATGTGGGTCCTAATTGCTGCTGTGAAATCCCGATCGATGTCAATATTTTTTCTCTCTGTCCTTTTGTAAATATTTTTTCTCTCAGTCCTGTTGTAAATATTCCTGTTACTTTTCTTTGCCACCTGTGGATATTTTTCATTGGTCTTGGGTGACAGCCCCGCAACTGGGTCAGGCAGTGGCAGAGCTGAGGCTGGACGCACCTATCCAAGCACCACCCAGGGCCCCATCACTATCTGAGTCGCTGATGAGCCTTAGAATGGACTTGCCTACACCTGCTGCACCGTGCCGCAGTTCACCCTTAAGGCCACCAAGGTAAGGTCCAACCAGGAGGGTAAAACAATGGAAAAACGAGAATTCAAAAACACTACACTTTCTTTGACAAAACAAGAAATACTATCACCTGAACGTGGAAACAATAAACTCGAGGGCATAAACAAGACTGTGGGAAAAACGCTGGATACATTCGACCAGTGGTGGACCCTCAAGGCCAGCAAGGCCTTCTCTGCTGGCCTAAACATAATCAGGAATATATTTTTTTAATATATATTCTTTCCACAAATATGTATTAAATTGTTCCCCATAGTCTATACACTTCATTTCATAGCTTTCCTAAGTTGGTTGCTCTGCTTCCAGCCCCAAGTCTGGGGGGGCTGGCGTTTATGTTAGAGTTTTTATCCAATCATTATTCAGCTATCATGTGTTGCCAGGGTCCCAAATCTGCCCTTACGCATTCAGAAGCAAGAGTGCAGGCGCATGGTAGCTTAAAGTCAATGATAACGGACCTGTGGAATTAACCAATCAGCGTCAAGTTGGGTTCACTGGCGCCTGCTAGCAGGCCTACAGCGTCATCGCGTGCACGTCTTTTGATTGGATATGCGCTAGAGAGGTAGAGCTATGCAGAGCTATGCAAAGCAGTCCTGAGCACAAATGTCAATGTGATAAACGGGAAATAAGGACATTTCTAATTTGTGTAGCGCGACAAGTTGTTTTACTTTATTTAACCCACCTTAGCTGAAGGAGGCGAAGATAACGATTTGATCGCAGATTTATTTTACAACGCCATTCTCTAGAAAACTTTTCAAGATAAGCTAGACACTGTAAAGAGAGGCCGTCCGACCCCGACGCTAGCAAGCCTGACTCAGCATTATTCAAACACACTTGATCTGAGTGAGTACAAAGCATTTTATGTTTTATTAGATTTGTATGCCTTGCCCATTTTATTTAGTAATGTTAAATATGTATTAACAACCTCAATTGGCAAATATTCTGTAAATTGTTTATTTTTTAATGAGCAGTGTCTGTGTGTGCGTCAAACATGTTTCTATGACACTGCGGGTTTGTGTGTGATGATGCGCTGTTTGGAGAACACACTTGTTAAAGCCCATCGCTGTAGTGTTGGTGGACTTCATACAACTTTGTATTATAACTTAAAAGCCTTCTATTGTTTTCTGAAATTATGCCTTTGTGTGATATATAATGGCGTGTGAGCCCGTGGTGGAATACACTGAGCAAATGAAAGCCACAGTACAGCTTATAGTTGAGTTATTTTTGTATTTGAGTTGGGGACTTTTGCAGCTTTCTTTATTTTGCAGAGTTAATATTATTGTTCAAAAAATATATTAACAAATGTTTCTGTGACGCTGCTTCGGCTGCGACTTGACTGGTTGGACAGTGCGCTCTGCGCTGTTTTGTGAACAAACTTGTTAAAGCTCATACTGTTGGTTGAGTGAATAAAACTCAGTAGAGTAATATACCTCTGTTGTACTTGACTATATGTTAAGGTGATGCAACGCCCAGTTGTGCTGTGTTTTGGTCTAAATGCATAATGAGTAGAGCCATGGCATCATAATTATGGTTTTAAGAGGTGGATTAAGTCTGGTAGGGCATCGCTGCAGGCGCAGGTCTGAAATGCACGGCCCGCCACGCCATTAGACACATGGTATGAGATAATCTGGCATGGAACAGGGGGGAAGACACGGACTTTACACACATGAGGGAAGTGGAACCACAGGTGGAAACAATCGGGAATCAGGGAATGACATCAGACTGGTAACACAAAAGGAAGGGCAATTGACCTGGAACGAGAGGAGAGTTATCTTTCAAAATAAAGCAGGAAATTTACAAGACAAAAACCCAAAGACAGGACAGACCTCACCATGGCGTGACAGCTTGAAAAAGCTGAAAAAGATGTTTTTAAGCTTGTTAAGGCTGGAAATGACATTTCATATGTGAATCGGCCAAATAACATAAAAATGTGATCCCAAACACATATTCTTCATATGTAGGCTACCTTACACATATAATACTGTGAGATTTGTATTTTAAAGCTTCCAAACAGAACTTAGTCTATTCCATGCAAACATGGTTTTAGGTGTTTCATAGCTTAAAGGCTAAAATAGTGTGTGTGTGTGTGTGTGTGTGTGTGTGTGTGTGTGTGTGTGTGTGTGTGTGTGTGTGTGTGTGTGTGTGTGTGTGTGTGTGTGTCGAGAGCAGGTCCAGCAGACTGGGTGAGGGTGGACTCTGGAGGAGTAGGACCTTCTGGCTGGGGTGGTACTCTCTGCGCCTGGCCTGTCGGTCATACCATGCCTTCTGGGTCTGCTGGGCCTCGCAAAGGTTGACTTCGGCCTCGTCCCGGTACTTTGCCAACCGGTCCCTCATCTCCAACACGAACTGGACCACACCACGATCACTGACGCCAGTTCTGGGAGCCTCCCAGACCTTCAGCAGCAGGTCCAAAGGCCCCTGTACGTCCCAGCCATACAGAAGCTCAAACGGGGAGAATCCCTTGGACGCTTGGGGAACCTCCCGGTAGGCAAACAGCAAGTAGGGCAACCACTGGTCCCAGTGTCGGCCACAAACTTCTGCAGCATCTTCTTCAGGGTTTGATTGAAGCACTCAACCAGACCGTCCGTCTGAGGGTGGTATGGGGTGATCGCGGAAATCCCCAACTGTCGGTGGAAGAGCTGCAGGAGACTGGAGGTGAAGTTGGTCCCCTGGTTGGTAATGATCTCGTACGGAACACCAACCCTGGAAAACAGCTGGACAAGACAACGCAACACAGCAGGAGCAGTGACAGTGCGCAAGGGAAAAGCCTTCGGAAACCATGTGGCATAATCACAGAGTACCAGAATGTACTGGTGCCCCTCACTGCTCTTGACCAATGGGCCAACAATGTCCATGGCTATACGCCTAAATGGAGTGGAGATCACAGGGAGGGGTTGGAGGTAGGCGCGGTCTGACTGGCGGACATAGCAAGTCCTCTGACTGGTGGGACAGGTTTTGCAGAAGGTCTGCACATCAACATAGATGGAAGGCCAATGGAATCTGGAGGATATGAGCAAGTAGGTTTTGTTGCGGCCAAGATGACCTGCCCAAGGCAAGGTGTGTGCCAGGTGCATTATCATCGACCGACATGACACAGGAACCACAAGGCGTTTGACACCGTCTGCCGCTACATACAAAACATCACTGTCAACAATAAAACATTCTGTCTCCCCTTTTGCCATATCCAGCCCCCCAACCACCGTGGCGAACAAGGGCTTCAGAGTCCCGCCCCTTTCCTGACCGCCGCTGGCGACGAGACTTCCTGGGCCCCTTTGTGCCCCCTCAAACATACTGCTGTCCAGGGTTGTGGATCAGGCCCCTTTGCTACCGGGTCAGGCGCCACCCCTGCTCTTGCCTGGGCGCGAGTGATCACATGACCGGACAAACCCTTCCCCAGGTCACTGTTTTTGGGACCGGCCTCCAGCAACAAGTCCAGTAGCACAGTTAAGTCCCAACCCAGGAAAGCAGCAACAGTTAACCTTTCCACCACCCCCACAGTTAGTAAGGTTGCTCGTCCACCACCACCGTCACCTCTGCTGTGGGGTAGGAATGGCTGTCCCCATGCACACACAAAATGTCTTCCTGTCTGCTATAGTCCACAATGCCCATTGGCACCAACTCCCTTCGGACCAGTGTCAGGTAGCACCCCGAGTCAACCAGTGCAGTCACAGATTCACCGTTAATGGTAATGTCTTTAAAACGCTGCTGCACTCTCCCAGCACTTGCAACCCTCAGAGTGTAACATGCCCCGTTAGGTTTCGCTTTTCTGATAGGGCACAAAGAAGCCTTGTGCCCTGCCTGCTGGCAGGAAAAAAGAATAGAATAGAATAGAATAGAATTACTTTAATGATGCCAGACTGGGAAATTATTTTGTAACAGCAGTAGTGGGTCAGCAAATAAAAACTTTGTACATAACATAAATCGAATCCAATATATACATAGTGTATATATACAGTGCATAGTGTGCTATAAACAATAAGCAATAATAATATATACAACAAAATATGCAAAATATACTATAACAATAATATATACAAAACAGTAGAGAGAGCAGAGTTCTCTGTCAGGCAGAGGTGAGAGAGTTATTATATACAGTTGTAGGAGATTAAGCCTACTTTTATTATGGCTAGAATATATATTAGTCGATGAATTAATTATGAATTAACACGACTCGTTAAAATTCAGGATTTATTTTACCTAGAAGTAAGGGCACCACACCAAAATAAGACAGGATGTTTATTAAACTTTGGTGAAGGTTTAATACCTGTTAGTAATTTAAAGTAATTGATGGTTTAAATTTTATCAGTCTCGTTTTGAACGTGTCAATTCGTTCCACAGCCTTTATCAGTGACCAACACTTTCTGCACAGAACAGAAGACTCTCACAACGACGTAAGGTTATAAACATTTATTTGACTACCTAACAAGGAGAATACAGGATAGTGCAACACTGAATAGACAATATTCATATATGTGGATATAAAAAATCTTGAGACTAGAGTGATTCAAACCTACGGGCTTGTTTATAATATCATTGGCGGGAAAAAAAACTTGCTCTAATTAGCCGGCCAACAGAACTCGGATCAGAATTTAACTGTCACCAACGTTTAACCAAGAGTTGCATTAAAAGGCCAACCTTACTTTGCCGTTCATATTACAGTCGCCCTGGCGTCTTACAGTACCGTTGCAGGTTCCATGGGTCCGTGTCCCGGGGGTTGGCGGACCTCGGCTCGGTTTGTAGACTGGGTCAGCTGCGCGTTTGGATCGGCGGGTCTCGTCTGGTCCCGTCGGGCTCTTCAGGTGGCTTGCCTCTGGAGGTGGTTTGTGGGTTAACAAAAGGGTTCTGATCGGTTCTGTGGGGCTGGAGTCGCGAGTTCGGTGCAATTTCCCGGCCGGACAAAAAGGCAAAGACAGCATGAGGGGTTTAACTATAATTATAAAAGATTAAAAAAAACTTGTCGTAGAAAACTTAAAAATGTCACGTGATAAAAATAGATTAACAAACGAAAATACTTTAGTAAGAAAAATATAAAGTACGTCTCTTGCTAACTTTGGGTTAACAAAGTAACAAACAGCAGGAGGGGTGGTCAGAGGTGCAAAAAGGTAGAGATGCAGGAGAGGAGGTGCAGAGAGCGAGGGGTGTGAAGAGAGAGAGGTCAAGAGAGTTGCAGAGTGAGAGAGAGCAGAGACAGCAGTCTCTTCCTTTTCCTTTTCTACTCGGGTTTGGAGGTGTCATGGAGACAACAGAAGGCTGTGAGCTGAACCTGTTGAAGAATCTGTTCAGCTCGTTTGCCCTCTCCAGGCTGCCTGATAACTGTCTGCCGCTCACCTTACACCCAGTGATCTGCTTCATTCCAGTCCACACATCCCTCACATTGTTCTGCTGGAGTTTGGCCTCCAGCTTCCTCCTGTAGGCATCTTTACAGGTCCTCAGCATATCCCTGAGTTCATGCTGCACTCTCCTCAGTTCTTCCCTGTCTCCAGACCTGAACGCCCTCTTCTTCTTGTTAAGAATGGATTTCAGGTCATTGGTGATCCACGGCTTATTATTAGGGAAGCAGCTCACAGTCCGGGTTGGCATGGTGGTGTATTCAGAGAACCTGATGTATTCTGTGATGCAGTCGGTCATGCTGTCCAGATCCTCTCCATGTGGCTCAACAAGTGCATCCCAGTCTGTCGACTCAAAGCAGTCCTGTAGTGCGTCAGCGACCTCCTGAGTTCACCTCCTCACACTCCTAGTGTGGACAGGCTGCCGCTGAACAAGGGGAGGCAGCGGGAATACAGCGAGTCCAGTATCATGTGTTTCACGGAAACGTGGCTACACGACCAGATACCGGACTCAAACGCCACCATCCCCGGCTTCCATACGTTCCGAGCCGACAGAGACACCACCGCGAGCGGCAAGAAGAAAGGAGGAGGACTCGCCATGCTCGTCAACAACAGGTGGTGTCACCCCAGGCACATCTCCGTGAAAGACCGGTTTAGCAGCCCGGACATCGAGCTCGTTGCCATTGGACTGCATCCTTATAATCTGCCACGGGAGTTTACCAGCGCCATCGCCATTACGGTTTACATTCCGCCGTCTGGAAATGCCGACGCAGCGTTTGACGTCATTAGCTCGACCGCGACCGCGGCATTACAGATGAAACACCCCAGAGCATTCGTCATCATCACAGGTGACTTCAACCACGTCTCTCTCTCATCCACTCTCCCAACGTTTCACCAGTTTGTCAAATGCACAACAAGGGACAATAAAACCATAGATCTGCTGTATGCAAACGTTAAAGAGGCATACAGCTCCACTGCCCTCCCTCCCCTGGGAAGGTCAGACCACAACCTCGTCCTGCTCTCCCCATCATACACGCCTGTGGTTCAGCGGCAACCAGTGACAGTAAGAACTGTGAGGAAATGGTCTCCTGAGGCCATGGAGTCACTGCAGGGTGCTCTAGAAGCCACTGACTGGGATGCACTGTACAAACCACACGGTGAGGACATTGATGGCATTACTGATTGCGTCTCTGATTACGTTGGGTTCTGCATTGACAACACCATCCCCAGTAAAGAGGTCTGCTGCTACCCAACTAACAAACAATGGGTTACCAGCGACCTGAAGGCCGTGCTGAGCTCAAGCGTGTTCAGAGAGAACTTAAACACAACATCAAGGAGAGTAAGGAAAACTACAGGAGAAAACTGGAATCCAAACTGGAGAACAATAACACCAGGGATGTATGGAGGGGGATGAGTGAGATCACCGGCTTCCAGAGGAGAGGAGGAGGAGGAACAGCAGAGGGAAATGAACAACGTGCGAACGAGTTTAACCTGTTTTTCAACAGGTTTGACCCCAGCTCCCCCAGCAGCCCCCCCTGCTGCTCCTCCGAGCAACTACCTCTTCTCACAACCCCCCCACAGCTCTACACCAGCCCCACAACCCACCCCAACCCCCGCAACAGACACCAGGTTCCACCACCTCCTGCCCCCCTTCCCCACCCCCCACCTCCCTGCTGGCCCCCACCACAGTCCGTCTCACACCCCCGTCCCCCATGACCCTCGCACATCCCCCACTGCTACCTACAAACTTCTGCAGCAGTCACCACTCTGCACTACCACCCAGGTGGGTACAGGGACCTGGTCGGCAATTTTGTCAAGTGGTGTGAGGAGAACCACCTGCAACTGAACGTGGCAAAGACGAAAGAGATGGTGGTGGACTTAAGGAGGAACAAGCCCCCGCCCTCTCCAGTCTGCATTGGTGGGACAGACATAAACATTGTGGACTCCTAAAAGTACCTGGGTGTGGTGCTGGACAACAAACTGGAGTGGACCACAAACACACAGGCAGTCTACAAGAAGGGCCTGAGCCGGCTTTACTTCCTGAGGAGGCTCAGGTCCTTCAACGACTGCAACCGGATGCTTCAGATGTTTTATCAGTCTGTTGTTGCGAGCACCATCTTCTTCGCTGTGGTGTCCTGGGGTGCGGGCATCAAAGCAAAAGACGCGAACACACTGAATAAACTCATAAAGAAGGCAGGGTCTGTTGTTGGCTCTAAGCTTGTCACCCTGGAGGAGGTTGTGGAGCACAGGATGCTAGCAAAACTGCTGGTGATCATGGACAATGTCTCCCATCCCCTCCATAAAACCCTGGACAAGCTTCAGAGCAGCTTCAGCAGCAGACTCATTCAACCCCGCTGCCTTAAGGAACGGCACAGGAAATCATTCCTACCTGCTGCCGTCAGACTTTACAACGCTGCACAACAACGCTGAGCGATGCTCAGGGAATAAACTCACACTACTCAAAGTGATCACTGACATGCACCTTATCTCACTTGCACATTAAAATACACATAGCACATTTTAATATAGTGTTTTATCTGCGATACTGTACTTCTATTTTATTGTTGTTCATATTTTGTATTTTATATTTTATCTTATTTTTAGTACTTCTGATTGCTCTGTACCGCTGCTACGATTACCTAATTTCCCCTCGGGGATAAATCTATCTATCTATCTATCTATCATTTGCATACAACAGATCCAGCGTGTTACAGTCTCTGGTGGTGCAGTCAACATACTGGTGAAATGTTGGGAAGGTTTTATCCAGTGAGACGTGATTAAAATCCCCAGTGATGACAATAAATGTGTTAGGATGCAGCGTCTGTATCTGGGCAACAGCGGAGTGGATGACATCACAGGCCAGCGCTGCATCAGCTGAAGGAGGAACGTACACACCGATAATGATGGCAGACGTGAATTCCCGGGGCAAATAATAAAGCCTCAATAAGCTGGTCGCTTGTGTAAACAATGCGCTCAGTGATGCGCTCCTGACCCTCCGTTGCTAGGGTTAGGAAAACAATCACAAAAACAACACAAAAAGTGCCGTGAAAGTTCAAAAAAAGAAAGGTGTTCGTCCTCTCCCAGTCTCCGAAGAGTCGCCAAAAGTTCAGCAAAAACCAAAACACAAACACAACAAAAACTTTTTAAAAACTTAAAAACCCACGGGAGCTGCTGTTACAGGCTGCCACCTAGTACGGCGGCATAGCAACTACATATGAGCTCCTTACCGGGGCTGCGCTGGCGAGGTGTGGGCTGGCAGATGCTGGCTGGCTCTGGTTGCTGGTCTGGGCTGTGGCAGAACGTGACGACTGGGACCACCCTGGTAGGCAGTCGGGCCTCCCCTCCGGGCGTTAAGGTACTGCAGCGCTAGCTTGCCTGCAGCCAGCCCATCCGTCGGCTCGTGCTCCTTCACCCAGGTGCGGATGTCTGCCGGGAAGACACGCAGCAGCTGCTCCAAAATGACCTGCTCACCGATCTGCTCCTTTGTATGTTGCTCTGGCAGAATCCATTGACCGTAGAGACCCTTCAAGCAGTGGTAAGTCTCTGTTGGGTTCTCTCCCGTTAGAACTGCCAGGGACCTGAACTGCTGGCGATACGTCTCCAGAGAGACGTCTAACTTAGTCAGGAGCGCTGCCTTCAGGTCCGGGTACCAGTGAGCCCTGTCCTCAGCCATTGCTGTGTATGCTTCGAGCGCATTCCCCGTGAGCAGAGGCACCAGGCGACACGCCCACTCCCCATCTGGCCAACCCCGCATTCTGGCAAAAGCGTCCGAAGCGGAGCAGGTAATTTCCAATGTCCTCTCCAGCCAGGTACTGTGGGATCTTGGGGTCGCCAAAGGGTCTGCTCTCTGGCTTTGGAGGTTCTGACCCGCTGCTCACCCCAAACCGTGGTGGCCTTTAGGGTGAACTGCGGCGCGGCGCAGTGGGTGTAGGCAAGTCCATTCTAAGGCTCATCTGCGACTCAGATACTGATGGGGCCCTGGGTGGTGCTTGGATAGGTGCGCCAGCCTCAGCTCTGCCACTGCCTGACCCAGTTGCGGGGTGGGCCACGCAGCCCGGAGTCCCCTTAGCTCTGCCAGAAACTCCTCCTCTCTTTTCTGCTGTCCCTCCAGGAAGGTCCGCATGACCGCAACCAGCTCCTCTCCTGCACTTGGAGCTCCGGAGCGCAGGACTGGAGCTGCAGCACCTCCTCCACACTCCTCGTCTGTGGACCAGGCTCCCTCCTCAACATCTTCCTCATGAGCTGGTTCCTGCTTTTGTGAGCGCAATCCAGTACGTCTTCCTGTGTACCAGACGCATGCTCCTCGTCGACTGGCCATCCCACTTCTGACACCAAATGTCGGGGTTCGCACTTTGAAGTTGATAGATGATGGCCCAGTCGGCAAGCTTCAGTGTGGTGATTTTTTTTATTGACACCAAAAAACCCAAAGAAAAATATCCACAGGTGGCAAAGCAAAAGTAGCAGGATTATTTACAACAGGACGGAGAGAAAAAATATTTACAACAAGACAGAGAAAAAATATTTACAACAGGTTTCACAGAAGCAATTAGGACCCACATGCCTCTTAGCCGAATGCCCTCCTCAAGTGAGCTGAGCTTCCCTTATATACCCCCTTGGCCCCTCCCGCGGGCAAACCAATTATCTCACAACCCCCCCACAGCTCTACACCAGCCCCACAACCCACCCCAACCCCCGCAACAGACACCAGGTTCCACCACCTCCAAAAGACACGAACACACTGAATAAACTCATAAAGAAGGCAGGGTCTGTTGTTGGCTCTAAGCTTGCCACCCTGGAGGAGGTTGTGGAGCACAGGATGCTAGCAAAACTGCTGGTGATCATGGACAATGTCTCCCATCCCCTCCATAAAACCCTGGACAAGCTTCAGAGCAGCTTCAGCAGCAGACTCATTCAACCCCGCTGCCTTAAGGAACGGCACAGGAAATCATTCCTACCTGCTGCCGTCAGACTTTACAACGCTGCACAACAACGCTGAGCGACGCTCAGGGAATAAACTCACACTACTCAAAGTGATCACTGACATGCACCTTATCTCACTTGCACATTAAAATACACATAGCACATTTTAATATAGTGTTCTATCTGCGATACTGTACTTCTATTTTATTGTTGTTCATATTTTGTATTTTATCTTATTTTTAGTACTTCTGATTGCTCTGTACCGCTGCTACGATTACCTAATTGATGGAGCTTGGCGCCGCCGGAATAATGCGAGCGCCGCGTGCTTTTCCAGCACCGACGCGACACACACACACACACACACACACACACACACACACACACACACTTTATTTTTTAAATCCGTCCTGTTCCGTACGCATGTCAAAGTTCGGGACATGAGTGTACCGTTGTACACGAATGTGGCACAGTTCGTGCGTAGTTTTTGTGCATCCTAAAGCGCGTTCTGAACGACTTTGCGCATCCCGCAACGCGTAAATTACGCCGTTATTTGCATTTCAAACACGCTTTTTGATGAGTGTTAAGGATATGCATATTAAACAGTCAGATGCTAATGATCTCGTCCCCTCAATTTTCTCAGCCAATAGATGTGAACTGCTTTCCACCAATCATATGCCAGGGAAAATAGACAACATCAGTCGATGCCAGATCTACTTTAGTTTGCTCAAATACTACTACTACAAACTATTACAGGACTACTTGTTTATGGTGTTT
Organism: Echiichthys vipera; assembly: GCF_963691815.1. Lineage (NCBI taxonomy): Eukaryota > Metazoa > Chordata > Actinopteri > Perciformes > Trachinidae > Echiichthys > Echiichthys vipera. The sequence goes on along the minus strand of NC_139828.1, from coordinate 36,021,066 downwards.
GTTTAGTGTGCTTGAAAAAAAAAAATCAAATATCTAACATTTGTGGACATTTTATGTTTAAAGATATTTCAAATATATTTTTTCTATTTATGTCTTCCTGACACTGAGAAGAACTGATAGTAGTATGGTTAGAGTGTCAGTTTGTGAGGCAGTTCCCTACTGAGGTGCAGCTTCAGATCCCACTTTATGCATCACTCTTCCATGCTGTCTATTATGCTGTTAATAATATAATACATAACCCAATAAGGCTGAATTTGGTTTTAAGTATTAACATGCATTTACATAGCCTGAAGATGACAACATAAGAACAAGTTGCACCTTTAAGATTATACAGTCCAAAAGAGAGAATAAACAATGTGGAAATATTTTAAATATGCTGTAATTGTGTGCCCAGATAAAAAAAAAATCCCAGCACACTGTAGCAGGAAATATAGGCCTATATGTGCATCAGTAGACCACTGATATGTCCGTAAAAATATGGAAGAAAACATACAGTAAAAATCTTTAATTTATTGAAAAAATAACAGTCATAATGTTAAAAGTTCAAATCTTAAATGTTCAAAGTTTCCCCTTAAAAAATAAGAAGAAATATGTATAAAGAGGTTTGAATCCTCGACATTTTACATTATTATGGGTAATTAGTGTAATTAGTGTTTTTTAAACAAGAAATGTGAATATCACCTTGATGTTCGTCTTCTCTTTTGAGCTCTCTTATTATTAGTATCAGTGCAGTGTGCGGTCATGCAAACTACCAGAGTGGACGTGCACAAACCTGTGCAAATTACAAACCTGTGCCAACCAATGCAATGAGGAAGAGCCTCCCAGCACACCTGACAGACTCAGATGTAGATGATGTTGATTAAAAAAATAATCTGTGCACTATGATGTTCAGAGAAATTTTAACATTTCTTCTGTTCTCATCTGTTATGTTACCTGTGATTTGGCTTGTGCTGAAGTCATAAAATGCCTTGTTACTCTGGTATATGTTCTGCTTCACACAGGATGATTGTAAAGAGTGTATACATCCATATACTTTGTTTTCACCTCATTTGTTTTTGTTGGTATATGATATCGCAGGGTTAGAGGTTGGAGGTTGGATGACGACAGCATCGTTCAACAAAGTCTGTGGTTTCGCCGGCTGCGTGTGGATGGTCGACCAAAACGATACTAAAGTTGTGCGGTTACAGGAAAACGCATCTCCGTGTGCATGGGCCCTAAAAGTGCTAGGATTCAAAGATTCAAACCTCCCCGTTTCCTGATTCCCATTGAGTCCTAATCTTTCAACATGTTACACAAAACAGTGCCTGTCTATAACCTATTAAAAGACAAAATTGTTTTCTTCATTACAGGGAAAATGCACAAACACGTCTTCTTCCCCTGGAAAGTCAGTGTGGTCTTTCGCACTGGACTGCTCGGATATCTCCACCAGGATCCCACCAAGGCAGCCAAACTGCTGAAGGACAACCTGTCACTGCAGGATAAGTCTGCTGCGTTGAAGGAGGAGCAGATCAGGGATAATGCTCGGACTGTGGTTGTCATTAGAAGGGGTGATGGGGTGATAGGAATGGCTGTCCCCATGCACACACAAAATGTCTTCCTGTCTGCTATAATCCACAATGCCCGTTGGCACAAACTCCCTTCGGACCAGTGTCAGGAAGCTCCCCGAGTCAACCAGTGCAGTCACAGATTCACCGTTAATGGTAATGTCTTTAAAACGCTGTTGCCCTCTCCCAGCACTTGGAACCTCAGAGTGTAACATGCCCCGTTAAGTTTCGCTTTTCTGATAGGGCACAAAGAAGCCTTGTGCCCTGCCTGCTGGCAGTAAAAAGAGATGAGCTCCTTACCTGGGCTGCGCTGGCGAGGTGCGCGACAGAACATGATGACTGGGACAACCCTGGTAAGCAGTCGGGCCTCCCCTCTGGGCGTTGAGGTACTGCAGCGCGAGCTTGCCTGCAGCTAGCCCATCTGTCGGCTCGTGCTCCTTCACCCAGGTGCGGATGTCGACGGGGAAGACATGCAGCAGCTGCTCCAAAATGACCTGCTCACCGATCTGCTCCTTTGTATGTTGCTCTGGCCATATCCATCGACGATAGAGACCCTTTAAGCGGTGGTAAGTCTCTGTTGGGTCCTCTCCCTGTGGAATTGCCAGGGACCGGAACTGCTGGCGATACGTCAAACTTGGTCAGGAGCGCTGCCTTCAGGTCCGGGTACCAGTGAGCCCTGTCCTCGTCCATTGTTGTGTATGCTTCGAGCGCCCTCCCTCTGAGCAGAAGCACCAGGCGACACGCCCACTCCTTATCTGGCCAACCCCACGTTATGGCAATACGCTCGAAGCGGAGCAGGTAATTTCCGATGTCCTCTCCAGCCAGGTAATGTGGGATATTGGGGTTGCCAAAGGGTCTGCTCTCCGGCCTAGGAGGTTGTGACCCGCTGCTCACCCCAAACCTTGGTGGCCTTAAGGGTGAACTGCGGTGCGGTGCAGCGGGTGCAGGCAAGTCCATTCTAAGGCTCATCAGCAACTCAGATAGTGATGGGGCCCTGGATGGTGCTTGGATAGGTGCGTCCAGCCTCAGCTCTGCCACTGCCTGACCCAGTTGCGGGGCTGGCCACGCAGCCCGGGGTCCCCTTAGCTCTGCCAGAAACCCCTCCTCTCTTTTCTGCTGTCCCTCCAGGAAGGTCCGCATGACCGCCAGCAGCTCCTCTCCTGCACTTGGAGCTCCAGGGCAGACCTGCAGGACTGGAGCTGCAGCACCTCCTCCACACTCCTAGTCTGTGGACCAGGCTCCCTCCTCAACATCTTCCTGATGAGCTGGTTCCTGCTTTTGTGGGTGCAATCCAGTACGTCTTCCTGTGTACCGGATGCATGCTCCTCATCAACTGGCCATCCCACTTCTGACACCAAATGTCGGGGTTCGGACTTCGCGATGGATAGATGTTGGCCCAGTCGGCAAACTTCAGTGTGGTGATTTTTTTTATTGACACCCAAAACCAAAGAAAAATATCCACAGGTGGCAAAGCAAAAGTAACAGGAATATTAACAACAGGACAGAGAGAAAAAATATTTACAAAAGGACAGAGAGAAAAAATATTGACATCGATCGGGATTTCACAGCAGCAATTAGGACCCACATGCCTCTCAGCTGAAATGCCCCCCTCAAGTGAGCCAAACTTCCTTTTAATACCCTTTGGCCCCTCCCCCGGGCAAACCAATTATCCCAGCACAGGGGTTTCAACACATAAACAGAGAAACAGAATACCCAAACAAACAAAAAAAACATTAACTTTCACGTCACAATGTTGCACTAAAAACCCTCCATATGGCTGTGCCATTGTTTACACAGAACACCTCAATTCCCCATACATTCATCATAAATTATAATCTTAGTATAGCCCGCGGTCAGCTGACCCATTAAAGCGCGCCAACCAGCGCTATTTATATCAGGATCCGGAACTGCTTCGGTTCGGCCCGTGAACCCGAGACAGACCTCTACAGTAACAGCAGGTGAGCGTGTGTGTTCGTCTATGTGTGTTGCGTAGTTGCCGAGTGTGCACCCTGAACTAGTGATGGGCAAATGAAGCCCCGTGAATCACTGAGGCTTTCCAGCCCATTGCTTCACCAAAAGGTTCACTCATCGAGGCCTCAATGAAACAGTGAATACTGCCATCTGCTGGACAAATTAAATTACAGTCAATGCCATTGTACCACGACTTGAGCTGAAATGTATGATTTACTTATGTGTGCAGAAACAATAAACAATGGATATTTCTATCGTATGATCATGTGTAAGTATGTGGACAACAACACAGACATGGAGCTCTGTTCTTAATTAAAATACCAATGACAACATTTCAAGAGTTTGTATTTTTATTCAAAAACACTAGTTTTTCCAATGTTTTTGGATTCAGGCGGTTCCTTTTTTTAGACAACACTTCTCCAGCCTTCGATAAAACCCTCTCACATGGCACTGAAGACGCTGGCGAACATAACCAGGTTACTGCCAGTTTGTAAAGGTGTGGATACATGGCTTTATGTCCATGCCAATATACGAGTGGATCCTCATCCCTTGAAATATTCATCTCTGCCAAGTAACGATCCACTTCAATCACGGCATCTGCCACCACACTTGAGCTGCTCCCGCTGCTGTTTATGGCGTCATCCAACAGCCGCCAAAGTTCACCTAATAACAAAAAAGGGGGGTGGGGTGTCATGCACAATACCACTGTCATAATCAAGGATACAGATGGGGTTACTTACTATTGCCACCAGATTGAGCCACGCGAGTGTTTTGCAGCTGGTCTGGGGGGGCAGATGAGGCTTCATGCCTTATTACATTTGCACACTCATTTTTCAGCCGGTTCACTGCTTCTTGTCTCCTGGTTGCATTTTCGAATCCTAATTTTTTAAATCTTGGATCCAATAAAGTTGGCATTGTCAGGCCACCTGCTGACTCCAAAGAACTCATGTGGTCCCTCAGACGTCGAACAAGGTTGTCCCCCAGCTGCCTCGCAATGGTGGATGCATTCATTGTGTGCATCTTGTTTGTTATTGCATGATGCAACATCTTCATGAGAGGTATCACTTTTGAGGAGGATACCCTCTTCTCAGCAGAAACCTCAACTGTTGCTTGGTGGAATGGGGCGAGTACACTCAGAGTGTTGTTCACAGAGTCATACTCAGCTGCTGTAAGGGGGGTAATGTCTGTTTTCAGTGAGGCCAGGGCTGCCCCCACTGGCTCTCTTAGCTCATACAGCCGCTGCAACATAAGGAATGTGCTGTTCCAACGCGTGTCTACCTCTATTATCATTTTGTAGGGCTGCCTTCCCATCTGCTCCTGCACTTGGACCAGTCGCTCTTTCGCAGTAGTGCTTGTGCGGAAGAGGGTCACCAACCTCCTACATTTCTGCCTTAATTCATTTAGTCCTTCCACATCATCGAAGGACTTGCGAACAATAAGGTTTATTGTGTGAGCAATGCATATTGCATGCCTCACATTTAGCTGTCTCACACAAGCGTTCATGTTTGATGCGCCATCAGTGACAAGACACTTCACCTTATCTCTGATGCCCCACTCCTCCATGAGCTGTACATGCCCCGCTGCAAGGTTTTCTGCTGTATGGGCCTTTGGAAAATGTTGCACCCCAAGCAGAGTAGTGCAGAGCTGGTCTTCATCGTCAATGAAATGGCACGTCACTGCCAGGTAGGCGTCCATATTGATGGACTTCCACATGTCAGACGTGAGACTGACAGCCACAGCCTTCTGGACCTGCTCTCTGGCCTTCTCCTTGGCCTCCTGATATTTTATATCCACCATTGCTTTCAGAGCCTGAGGGTGAAAAGAAGAGCTGTCATGATGACCAACATAAAAATGACCACATTGGCTCTGTTCACACACCTTTCTACTGGGGAGAATATAGTTGGGATCCATTAGGTGCATGAGCTCCCTGAAGCCCACATCCTCCACAACGGAGAACGGCTGGGAGTCCTTGATGATCATGTTGACCACAGCCTCATCCACCATTGCTTTTCTGGAACCTGTAACAGTTATCAATTAACAGTGATGCTGGTGTGTTGTAGGAGCTGAACACGAGATTTTGACAACATGCAAAAAAATATCTGATGGTACTTTGGCTTGTATCCGGCCTGTTGGCAGGCTGGGCATGCTCATGCAGTGCTCTGTAATAGCGAAGCATGGAGGAAGTGTTGTTGCTGTATGTTAGCTGTTTATCACACAGCAAGCACCTCACCTTTAAGGAAGTCATACATATTAGGACTGATAGTTCAGTGTATAGCGAGTATACAATATTCACTATTTTATGTATATCATTACACATACAAACCTTATTATGATCAGTCAACTCAAAATACTCCCATACAGGTGAGGACTTCCTCTTTCTTGCTGGCTCCATCTTTGTGAAGAGGAATTTGTGGCAAAACAAACAAAAATGGAACTGGCAGGAATGTTAATGCTCCTACAGTGCTTTGTAGTAAAATCACGCTTAACATATACATGCACCATCACATGAATAAATCATTCACCAACACCAGTGTTTATTTTTTCAACTCATTTTATTAATGATACACAAAACAGTTGTACATATTTCACTTAAACATGTTATCTTTAAGAATGAGTAACACAACACTGCTGTCAAACTGTGGCTTCCCAGTGACGTCTTTACATACATGAGTCAAAGTAGAGTGTATGTGAATGAAGAAAGTGACAGAAGGTGCACATATATACTCAGGAGTGACATTTACAAACATAATAACTGACATACACACAAACAAACACAAACCAGTGTAAAAGGAAAGAAAAATATATATCTCACATCAAAGCCCTACAGTGGGGGAAATGATCTACACTACTCCTTCTACTTCTCCTACTCTCCTGCTACTGCTACTCTTATTCTGACAAACTCTCTCCAAATCTCTCCAACTCTCACTAACTCTCTCTAACTCTCACTAACTCTCTCCAACTCTTCTCACCATAAACGCCTACAACACCCACAGCGTGCATCGAGGTTTGAAGCGTTTTATTGGGAAGTGATACGGTGAACGAACCAATGACGTGATCTGTCCAAACCGAGGCCTCGTTTGTCATCGGTTACGTCATTTTCCGGAAGCGATACAGGCCTCGAAGCGCGGCTTCATTTGACACGCCCACTTTTACTCGAGACAAGCCTCAAATGCCTCAGTTCATTTGTCCCATCACTACCCTGAACGATGTACGGTGGTTTAGGGAGTTTAGCGAAATGTGCGAACGTTTGTATCACTGCTAGACCGCGAGATGCGGTCTTTTAGAAGACAGTTGGGATGGAGCTTGGCTCCGCCGGAACAATGAGAGCGCAGCGTGCGCTCCCAGCACCGGCACTCTCTGAGAGAAAGAGCTCGCCGGTCTGGGAATGACGGGCGTTGAATGGCGCTCCGTCACATTGATTAATAGGCCTAAGTCATAAATAGCTGCAACGCTTCCTCCTCGACCACTGCCTCGAGCTATATGAGTATTAATATGACTTGGAGGAGTGGATTAATTTAGGCTAACATATTTTTCATGACACAGCCAGGTTTCAGTCAGACAGAGTAAATCAGTATGGTTATCTGATATCAGATCATTTACTAATACGGCTTTAAATGGCAGAGATCTGATGTTTAAAAGTCCACATTTTATTTTCTGATTTTGTTGCATTATCACAGATTTGGTGTTGATTTGTATCAAGTTTTTCTGTATAGCGCCTCTTCTGTTCACAGCGTTTGTATAATATACTGAGCTGGAAAACGCTCCACAGGGACCGCAGAGAGGCGTATAAGACTGCTACTCTGCTCCCTGGGTATCTGTGATAAAGGCAGAGCAGAGAGGTGTATTAAACTGCGACTCTGCTTCCTGATCCCAACACTGTGTTGGCATGGTTTTAGACCGCTAACCGCTAACAACTGCGGGCCGTATGTTATGAATAAAAGTAAATTTAGTACATTGACTAAATTAATTTAAAAATAAATGAAAAGCAGATTTAGGACATTGACTTAATTAATTTAAAATAAAAAGTAGATTAGTACATTGATTAAATTAATTTAACAATAAATAAATATAAATCAGATTTAGATTAAGTACATTGACTAAATTATTTTAAAAGTAAAAAAGCAGATTTAGTACATTGACTAAATTTATTTAAAATAAAAAGTAGATTAGTACATTGACTAAATTAATTTAAAAATAATTAAAAAGCGGATTAAGTACATTGAATGAATTAATTTAAAATAAAAAGTAGATTAGTACATTGACTAAATTAATTTAAAAAATTTAAAAATATTAAGCAGATTTAGATTTAGTACATTGACTAAATTAATTTAAAAATCAATAAAAAGCAGATTTAGTACATTGACTTAATTATTATAAATTAAAAAGTAGATAAGTACATTGATTCAATTAATTTAAAAATATATAAGTATAAAGCAGATTTAGATTAGGTACATTGACTAAATTATTTAAAAAAAAGTAAAAAGCAGACTAGTACAGTGACTAAATCAATTTAAAAATAGATAAAAAGCAGATTTAGTATATTAACAAAATTCATTTAAAATAAAAGTAGATTAGTACATTGACTAAATTAATTTAAAAATAAAAATAAATAAAGCAGATTTAGATCTAGTACATTGACTAAATTAATTTAAAAATAAATAGAAAGTGGATTTAGTACATTGAATGAAATTAATTTAAAATAAAAAAGTAGATTAGTACATTGACTAAATTAAGTTAAAAATAAAAAATATAAAGCAGATTTAGATTAAGTACATTGACTAAATTATTTAAAAAATAAAAATGCAGATATAGTACATTGACTAAATTAATTTAAAAATAAATAAAAAGGAGATTAAGTATATTAACAAAATTAATTTAAAATAAAAAGTAGATAAGTACATTGCTTAAATTAATTTAAAAATAAAAATATATAAAGCAGATTTAGTACATTGACTAAATTAATTTAAAAATAAATAAAAAGTGGATTTAGTACATTGAATAAATTACTTTAAAATAAAAAAGTAGATTAGAACATTGACTAACTTAATTTAAAAATAAAAAATATAAAGCAGATTTAGATTTAGTACATTGACTAAATTAATTTTAAAATGAATAAAAAGCAGATTTAGTACATTGACTTACTTTATTGAAAATAATAAGTAGATTAGTACATTGACTTAATTAATTTAAAAATAAATAAAAAGCGGATTTAGTACATTGACTTAATTATTTTAAATTAAAAAGTAGATAAGTACATTGATTCAATTAATTTAAAAATATATATGTATTAAGCAGATTTAGATTAAGTACATTGACTAAATTATTTTTAAAAAAAGCAGATTTAGTACAATGACTAAATTAATTTAAAAATAAGTAAAAAAGCAGACTAGTACAGTGACTAAATCAATTTAAAAATAGATAAAAAGCCGATTTAGTATATTAACAAAATTAATTTAAAATAAAAGTAGATTAGTACATTGACTAAATTAATTTAAAAATAAAAATAAATAAAGCAGATTTAGATCTAGTACATTGACTAAATTAAGTTAAAAATAAATAGAAAGTGGATTTAGTACATTGAATGAAATTAATTAATTCAGAGAGAAAAGATATTTACAAAAGGACAGAGAGAAAAAATATTGACATCGATCGGGATTTCACAGCAGCAATTAGGACCCACATGCCTCTCAGCTGAAATGCCCCCCTCAAGTGAGCCAAGCTTCCTTTTAATACCCTTTGGCCCCTCCCCCGGGCAAACCAATTATCCCAGCACAGGGGTTTCAACACATAAACAGAGAAACAGAATACCCAAACAAACAAAAAAAACATTAACTTTCACGTCACAATGTCGCACTAAAAACCCTCCATATGGCTGTGCCATTGTTAAAACAGAACACCTCAATTCCCCATACATTCATCATAAATTATAATCTTAGTATAGCCCGCGGTCAGCTGACCCATTAAAGCGCGCCAACCAGCGCTATTTATATCAGGATCCGGAACTGCTTCGGTTCGGCCCGTGAACCCGAGACAGACCTCTACAGTAACAGCAGGTGAGCGTGTGTGTTCGTCTGTGTGTTGCGTAGTTGCCGAGTGTGCACCCTGAACGATGTACGGTGGTTTAGGGAGTTTAGCGAAATGTGCGAACGTTTTTATCACTGCTAGACCGCGAGATGTGGTCTTTTAGAAGACAGTTGGGATGGAGCTTGGCTCCGCCGGAACAATGAGAGCGCAGCGTGCGCTCCCAGCACCGGCACTCTCTGAGAGAAAGAGCGCGCCGGTCTGGGAATGACGGGCGTTGAATGGCGCTCCGTCACATTGATTAATAGGCCTGAGTCATAAATAGCTGCAACGCTTCCTCCTCGACCACTGCCTCGAGCTATATGAGTATTAATATGACTTGGAGGAGTGGATTAATTTAGGCTAACATATTTTTCATGACACAGCCAGGTTTCAGTCAGACAGAGTAAATCAGTATGGTTATCTGATATCAGATCATTTACTAATACGGCTTTAAATGGCAGAGATCTGATGTTTAAAAGTCCACATTTTATTTTCTGATTTTGTTGCATTATCACAGATTTGGTGTTGATTTGTATCAAGTTTTTCTGTATAGCGCCTCTTCTGTTCACAGCGTTTGTATAATATACTGAGCTGGAAAACGCTCCACAGGGACCGCAGAGAGGCGTATAAGACTGCTACTCTGCTCCCTGGGTATCTGTGATAAAGGCAGAGCAGAGAGGTGTATTAAACTGCGACTCTGCTTCCTGATCCCAACACTGTGTTGGCATGGTTTTAGACCGCTAACCGCTAACAACTGCGGGCCGTATGTTATGAATAAAAGTAAATTTAGTACATTGACTAAATTAATTTAAAAATAAATGAAAAGCAGATTTAGGACATTGACTTAATTAATTTAAAATAAAAAGTAGATTAGTACATTGATTAAATTAATTTAACAATTAATAAATATAAATCAGATTTAGATTAAGTACATTGACTAAATTATTTTAAAAATAAAAAAGCAGATTTAGTACATTGACTAAATTTATTTAAAATAAAAAGTAGATTAGTACATTGACTAAATTAATTTAAAAATAATTAAAAAGCGGATTAAGTACATTGAATGAATTAATTTAAAATAAAAAGTAGATTAGTACATTGACTAAATTAATTTAAAAAATTTAAAAATATTAAGCAGATTTAGATTTAGTACATTGACTAAATTAATTTAAAAATGAATAAAAAGCAGATTTAGTACATTGACTTAATTATTATAAATTAAAAAGTAGATAAGTACATTGATTCAATTAATTTAAAAATATATAAGTATAAAGCAGATTTAGATTAGGTACATTGACTAAATTATTTAAAAAAAGCAGACTAGTACAGTGACTAAATCAATTTAAAAATAGATAAAAAGCAGATTTAGTATATTAACAAAATTAATTTAAAATAAAAGTAGATTAGTACATTGACTAAATTAATTTAAAAATAAATAAAGCAGATTTAGATCTAGTACATTGACTAAATTAATTTAAAAATAAATAGAAAGTGGATTTAGTACATTGAATGAAATTAATTTAAAATAAAAAAGTAGATTAGTACATTGACTAAATTAAGTTAAAAATAAAAAATATAAAGCAGATTTAGATTAAGTACATTGACTAAATTATTTAAAAAATAAAAATGCAGATGTAGTACATTGACTAAATTAATTTAAAAATAAATAAAAAGGAGATTTAGTATATTAACAAAATTAATTTAAAATAAAAAGTAGATAAGTACATTGCTTAAATTAATTTAAAAAAATATATATATAAAGCAGATTTAGTACATTGACTAAATTAATTTTAAAATGTATAAAAAGCAGATTTAGTACATTGACTTAATTTATTGAAAATAATAAGTAGATTAGTACATTGACTTAATTAATTTAAAAATAAATAAAAAGCGGATTTAGTACATTGACTCAATTATTTTAAATTAAAAAGTAGATAAGTACATTGATTCAATTAATTTAAAAATATATATGTATTTAGCAGATTTAGATTAAGTACATTGAATAAATTAATTTAAAATAAAAAAGTAGATTAGTACATTGACTAAATTAATTTAAAAATAAATAGAAAGTGGATTTAGTACATTGAATGAAATTAATTTAAAATAAAAAAGTAGATTAGTACATTGACTAAATTAAGTTAAAAATGAAAAATATAAAGCAGATTTAGATTAAGTACATTGACTAAATTATTTAAAAAATAAAAATGCAGATATAGTACATTGACTAAATTAATTTAAAAATAAATGTAAAGCAGATTTAGTACATTGACTAAATTAATTTAAAAATAAGTAAAAAGCAGACCAGTACAGTGACTAAATCAATTTAAAAATAAATAAAAAGGAGATTTAGTTTATTAACAAAATTAATTTAAAAAAAAAAGTAGATAAGTACATTGCTTAAATTAATTTAAAAATAAAAATATATAAAGCAGATTTAGTACATTGACTAACTTAATTTAAAAATAAATAAAAAGTGGATTCAGTACATTGAATAAATTAATTTAAAATTAAATAAAAAGTGGATTTAGTACATTGAATGAAATTAATTTAAAATAAAAAAGTAGATTAGTACATTGACTAAATTAAGTTAAAAATAAAAATATAAAGCAGATTTAGATTAAGTACATTGACTAAATTATTTAAAAATAAGTAAAAAGCAGACAAGTCCAGTGATTGAATCAATTTAAAAATAAATAAAAAGCAGATTTAGTATATTAACAAAATTAATTTAAAATAAAAAGTAGATTAGTACATTTCTTAAATTAATTTAAAAATAAAAATATATAAAGCAGATTTAGATTTAGTACATTGACTAAATCAATTTAAAAATAGATAAAAAGCCGATTTAGTATATTAACAAAATTAATTTAAAATAAAAGTAGATTAGTACATTGATTAAATTAATTTAAAAATATATAAATATAAAGCAGATTTAGATTAAGAACATTGACTAAATTATTTAAAAAATAAAAAAGCAGATTTAGTACATTGACTAAATTAATTTAAAAATAAATGTAAAGCAGATTTAGTACTTTGACTAAATTAAGTTAAAAATAAATGTAAAGCAGATTTAGTACATTGACTAAATTAAGTTAAAAATAAATGTAAAGCAGATTTAGTACATTGACTAAATTAAGTTAAAAATAAGCAAAAAGCAGACTAGTACAGTGACTAAATTAATTTAAAATAAATGAAAAGCAGATTTAGTACATTGACTTAATTTAAAAATTAAAAATAGATTACATTGATTAAATTAATTTAAAAATATATAAATATAAAGCAGATTTAGATTAAGTACATTGACTAAATTATTTAAAAACTAAAAAAGCAGATTTAGTACATTGACTAAATTAATTTAAAAATAAATGTAAAGCAGATTTAGTACTTTGACTAAATTAATTTAAAAATAAATGTAAAGCAGACTAGTACAGTGACTAAATTAATTTAAAAATAAATAAAAAGCGGATTTAGTACATTGACTCAATTATTTTAAATTAAAAAGTAGATAAGTACATTGATTCAATTAATTTAAAAATATATATGTATTAAGCAGATTTAAATTAAGTACATTGAATAAATTAATTTAAAATAAAAAAGTAGATTAATACAGTGACTAAATTAATTTAAAAATAAATAAAAAGCGGATTTAGTACATTGACTCAATTATTTTAAATTAAAAAGTAGATAAGTACATTGATTCAATTAATTTAAAAATATATATGTATTAAGCAGATTTAGATTAAGTACATTGAATAAATTAATTTAAAATAAAAAAGTAGATTAATACATTGACTAAATTAATTTAAAAATAAATAGAAAGTGGATTTAGTACATTGAATGAAATTAATTTAAAATAAAAAAGTAGATTAGTACATTGATTAAATTAATTTAAAAATATATAAATATAAAGCAGATTTAGATTAAGAACATTGACTAAATTATTTAAAAAATAAAAAAGCAGATTTAGTACATTGACTAAATTAATTTAAAAATGAATGTAAAGAAGATTTAGTACATTGACTAAATTAATTTAAAAATAAATGTAAAGCAGATTTAGTACTTTGACTAAATTAAGTTGAAAATAAATGTAAAGCAGATTTAGTAAATTGACTAAATTAAGTTAAAAATAAGCAAAAAGCAGACTAGTACAGTGACTAAATTAATTTAAAATAAATGAAAAGCAGATTTAGTACATTGACTTAATTTAAAAATAAAAAATAGATTAGTACATTGATTAAATTAATTTAAAAATATATAAATATAAAGCAGATTTAGATTAAGTACATTGACTAAATTATTTAAAAAATAAAAAAGCAGATTTAGTACATTGACTAAATTAATTTAAAAATAAATGTAAAGCAGATTTAGTACTTTGACTAAATTAATTTAAAAATAAATGTAAAGCAGATTTAGTACTTTGACTAAATTAAGTTAAAAATGAATGTAAAGCAGATTTAGTACATTGACTAAATTAAGTTAAAAATAAGCAAAAAGCAGACTAGTACAGTGACTAAATTAATTTAAAAATAAATAAAAAGCGGATTTAGTACATTGACTCAATTATTTTAAATTAAAAAGTAGATAAGTACATTGATTCAATTAATTTAAAAATATATATGTATTAAGCAGATTTAGATTAAGTACATTGAATAAATTAATTTAAAATAAAAAAGTAGATTAGTACATTGACTAAATTATTTAAAAAATAAAAATGCAGATATAGTACATTGACTAAATTAATTTAAAAATAAATGTAAAGCAGATTTAGTACATTGACTAAATTAATTTAAAAATAAGTAAAAAGCAGACCAGTACAGTGACTAAATCAATTTAAAAATAAATAAAAAGGAGATTTAGTATATTAACAAAATTAATAAAAAAAAAAAAGTAGATAAGTACATTGCTTGAATTAATTTAAAAATAAAAATATATAAAGCAGATTTAGTACATTGACTAAATTAATTTAAAAATAAATAAAAAGTGGATTTAGTACATTGAATAAATTACTTTAAAATAAAAAAGTTAATTAGAACATTGACTAACTTAATTTAAAAATAAATAAAAAGCGGATTTAGTACATCGACTTAATTATTTTAAATTAAAAAGTAGATAAGTACATTGATTCAATTAATTTAAAAATATATAAGTATAAAGCAGATTTAGATTAAGTACATTGACTAAATTATTTTAAAAAAAGCAGATTTAGTACATTGACTAAATTAATTTAAAAATAGATAAAAAGCAGACTAGTACAGTGACTGAATCAATTTAAAAATAAATAAAAAGCAGATTTAGTATATTAACAAAATTAATTTAAAAGAAAGTAGATTAGCACATTGACTAAATTAATTTAAAAATAAATAAAGCAGATTTAGATCTAGTACATTGACTAAATTAATTTAAAAATAAATAAAAAGTGGATTCAGTACATTGAATAAATTAATTTAAAAATAAATAAAAAGTGGATTTAGTACATTGAATGAAATTAATTTAAAATAAAAAAGTAGATCAGTACATTGACTAAATTAAGTTAAAAATAAAAATATAAAGCAGATTTAGATTAAGTACATTGACTAAATTATTTAAAAATAAGTAAAAAGCAGACAAGTCCAGTGATTGAATCAATTTAAAAATAAATAAAAAGCAGATTTAGTATATTAACAAAATTAATTTAAAATAAAAAGTAGATTAGTACATTTCTTAAATTAATTTAAAAATAAAAATATATAAAGCAGATTTAGATTTAGTACATTGACTAAATTAATTTAAAAATAAGTAAAAAGCAGACTAGTACAGTGACTAAATCAATTTAAAAATAGATAAAAGCCGATTTAGTATATTAACAAAATTAATTTAAAATAAAAGTAGATTAGTACATTGATTAAATTAATTTAAAAATATATAAATATAAAGCAGATTTAGATTAAGAACATTGACTAAATTATTTAAAAAATAAAAAAGCAGATTTAGTACATTGACTAAATTAATTTAAAAATGAATATAAAGAAGATTTAGTACATTGACTAAATTAATTTAAAAATAAATGTAAAGCAGATTTAGTACTTTGACTAAATTAAGTTAAAAATAAATGTAAAGCAGATTTAGTACATTGACTAAATTAAGTTAAAAATAAGCAAAAAGCAGACTAGTACAGTGACTAAATTAATTTAAAAATAAATGAAAAGCAGATTTAGTACATTGACTTAATTTAAAAATAAAAAATAGATTAGTACATTGATTAAATTAATTTAGAAATATATAAATATAAAGCAGATTTAGATTAAGTACATTGACTAAATTATTTAAAAAATAAAAAAGCAGATTTAGTACATTGACTAAATTAATTTAAAAATAAATGTAAAGCAGATTTAGTACTTTGACTAAATTAAGTTAAAAATAAATGTAAAGCAGATTTAGTACATTGACTAAATTAATTTAAAAATAAATGTAAAGCAGATTTAGTACTTTGACTAAATTAAGTTAAAAATAAGTAAAAAGCAGACTAGTACAGTGACTAAATAGATTTAAAAATAAATGAAAAGCAGATTAAGTACATTGACTTAATTAATTTAAAATAAAAAGTAGATTAGTACATTGATTAAATTAATTTAAAAATAAAAATATATAAAGCAGATTTAGTACATTGACTAAATTAATTTAAAAATAAATAAAAAGTGGATTTAGTACATTGAATGAATTAATTTAAAATAAAAAAAGTAGATTAGTACATTGACTAACTTAATTTAAAAATAAAAAATATGAAGCAGATTTAGATTTAGTACATTGACTAAATGAATTTTAAAATGAATAAAAAGCAGATTTGGTACGTTGACTTAATTATTTTAAACTAAAAAGTAGATTAGTACATTGATTAAATTAATTTAAAAATTAATAAATATTAAGCCGATTTAGATTTAGTACATTGACTAAATTAATTTAAAAATATATAAAGCAGATTTAGATTTAGTACATTGACTAAATTAATTTAAAAATGAATAAAAAGCAGATTTTGTACATTGACTAAATTTAATTAAAATAAAAAGTAGTTTAGTACATTGATTAAATTAATTTAAAAATATATAAAGCAGATTTAGATTTAGTACACTGACTAAATTAATTTAAAAATGAATAAAAGCAGATTTTGTACATTGACTTAATTTAAAAATTAAAAAATAGATTAGTACATTGATTAAATTAATTTAGAAATATATAAATATAAAGCAGATTTAGATTAAGTACATTGACTAAATTATTTAAAAAATAAAAAAGCAGATTTAGTACATTGACTAAATTAATTTAAAAATAAATGTAAAGCAGATTTAGTACTTTGACTAAATTAAGTTAAAAATAAATGTAAAGCAGATTTAGTACATTGACTAAATTAATTTAAAAATAAATGTAAAGCAGATTTAGTACTTTGACTAAATTAAGTTAAAAATAAGTAAAAAGCAGACTAGTACAGTGACTAAATAGATTTAAAAATAAATGAAAAGCAGATTAAGTACATTGACTTAATTAATTTAAAATAAAAAGTAGATTAGTACATTGATTAAATTAATTTAAAAATAAAAATATATAAAGCAGATTTAGTACATTGACTAAATTAATTTAAAAATAAATAAAAAGTGGATTTAGTACATTGAATGAATTAATTTAAAATAAAAAAAGTAGATTAGTACATTGACTAACTTAATTTAAAAATAAAAAATATGAAGCAGATTTAGATTTAGTACATTGACTAAATGAATTTTAAAATGAATAAAAAGCAGATTTGGTACGTTGACTTAATTATTTTAAACTAAAAAGTAGATTAGTACATTGATTAAATTAATTTAAAAATTAATAAATATTAAGCCGATTTAGATTTAGTACATTGACTAAATTAATTTAAAAATATATAAAGCAGATTTAGATTTAGTACATTGACTAAATTAATTTAAAAATGAATAAAAAGCAGATTTTGTACATTGACTAAATTTATTTAAAATAAAAAGTAGTTTAGTACATTGATTAAATTAATTTAAAAATATATAAAGCAGATTTAGATTTAGTACACTGACTAAATTAATTTAAAAATGAATAAAAGCAGATTTTGTACATTGACTAAATATATTTAAAATAAAAAGTAGATATGTACATTGACTAAATTAATTTAAAAATAAATAAAAAGCAGATTTAGTATGTTGACTTAATTATTTTAAACTAAAAGGTAGATTAGTACATTGATTAAATTAATTTAAAAATTAATAAATATTAAGCAGATTTAGATTTAGTACATTGACTAAATTAGTTTAAAAATGAATGTAGAGCAGATTTAGTACATTGACTAAATTAATTTAAAAATAAATGTAAAGCAGATTTAGTACATTGACTAAATGAATTTAAAAATGAATGTAAAGCAGATTTAGTACATTGACTAAATTAATTTAAAAATAAGTAAAAAGCAGACTAGTACAGTGACTAAATTAATTTAAAAATAAATGAAAAGCAGATATAGTACATTGACTTAATTTAAAATAAAAAGTAGATTAGTACATTGACTTAATTAATTTTAAAATATATAAATATAAAGCAGATTTAGATTAAGTACATTGACTAAATTATTTAAAAAATAAAAAAGCAGAATTAGTACATTGACTAAATTGATTTAAAAATAAATGTAAAGCAGATTTAGTACATTGACTAAATTAATTTAAAAATAAGTAAAAAGCAGACAAGTACAGTGACTAAATCAATTTAAAAATAAAGAGGAAGCAGATTTAGTATATTAACAAAATTAATTTAAAATAAAAAGTAGATTAGTACATTGATTGAATTAATTTTAAAATAAAAATATATAAAGCAGATTTAGTACATTGACTAAATTAATTTAAAAATAAATAAGAAGTGGATTTAGTACATTGACTACATTAATTTAAAAATGAATAAAAAGCAGACTAGTAGTGACTAAATTAATTTAAAAATAAATGAAAAGCAGATATAGTACATTGAATTAATTAATTTTAAATAAAAAGTAGATTAGTACATTGACTTAATTAATTTAAAAATATATAAATATAAAGCAGATTTAGATTAAGTACATTGACTAAATTATTTGAAAAATAAAAAAGCAGATTTAGTACATTGACTAAATTAATTTAAAAATGAATAAAAAGCAGATTTAGTACATTGACTAAATTTATTTAAAATATAAAGTAAATTAGTACATTGACTAAATTATTTTAAAAATAAATAAAAAGCAGATTTAGTACATTGAATAAATTAATTTAAAATAAAAAAAGTAGATTAGTACATTGACTCACTTAATTTAAAAATAAAAAATATAAAGCAGATTTAGTACAGTGACTAAATACATTTAAAAAATAAATAAAAAGCAGATTTAGTTCATTAACAAAAATAAATCTAAAATAAAAAGTAGATTAGTACATTGATTAAATTAATTTAAAATTATATAAAGCAGATTTAGTACATTGACTAAATTAATTTAAAAATGAATAAAAAGCAGATTTTGTACATTGACTAAATTTATTTAAAATAAAAAGTAGATATGTACATTGACTAAATTAATTTAAAAATAAATAAAAAGCAGATTTAGTATGTTGACTTAATTATTTTAAACTAAAAGGTAGATTAGTACATTGATTAAATTAATTTAAAAATTAATAAATTTTAAGCAGATTTAGATTTAGTACAATGACTAAATTAGTTTAAAAATGAATGTAAAGCAGATTTAGTACATTGACTAAATTAATTTAAAAATAAATGTAAAGCAGATTTAGTACATTGACTAAATTCATTTAAAAATAAATGTAAAGCAGATTTAATACATTGACTAAATTAAGTTAAAAATAAGTAAAAAGCAGACTAGTACAGTGACTAAATTAATTTAAAAATAAATGAAAAGCAGATTAAGTACATTGACTTAATTTAAAATAAAAAGTAGATTAGTACATTGATTAAATTAATTTAAAAATTAATAAATTTTAAGCAGATTTAGATTTAGTACAATGACTAAATTAGTTTAAAAATGAATGTATCAATGTAGTACAATGTAGTACATTGACTAAATTAATTTAAAAATAAATGTAAAGAAGATTTAGTACATTGACTAAATTAATTTAAAAATAAGTAAAAAGCAGACAAGTACAGTGACTAAATTAATTTAAAAATAAGTAAAAAGCAGACAAGTACAGTGACTAAATCAATTTAAAAATAAAGAGAAAGCAGATTTAGTATATTAAC
This sequence comes from Echiichthys vipera, assembly GCF_963691815.1. NCBI lineage: Eukaryota > Metazoa > Chordata > Actinopteri > Perciformes > Trachinidae > Echiichthys > Echiichthys vipera. The sequence continues at coordinate 36,001,246 of NC_139828.1, read as the reverse complement.
AAAATTAATTTAAAATAAAAAGTAGATTAGTACATTGATTGAATTAATTAGTACATTGACTAAATTAATTTAAAAATAAATAAGAAGTGGATTTAGTACATTGACTACATTAATTTAAAAATGAATAAAAAGCAGATTTAGTACATTGACTAAATGAATTAAAAAATGAATAAAAAGCAGATTTAGTACATTGACTTAATTATTTTAAATTAAAAAGTAGATTAGTACATTGATTAAATTAATTTAAAAATAAATAAATATTATGCAGATTTAGATTAAGTACATTGACTAAATTAAGTTAAAAATAAGTAAAAAGCAGACTAGTTCAGTGACTAAATTAATTTAAAAATAAATAAAAAGCAGAGTTAGTGTTTTAACAATTAATTTAAAATAAAAAGTAGATAAGTACATTGATTAAATTAATTTAAAATAAAAAATATAAAGATTTAGATTTAGTACATTGACTAAATTAATTTAAAAATAAATGTAAAGCAGATTTAGTACATTGACTAAATTAATTTAAAAATAAATGTAAAGAAGATTTAGTACATTGACTAAATTAATTTAAAAATAAGTAAAAAGCAGACAAGTACAGTGACTAAATCAATTTAAAAATAAAGAGAAAGCAGATTTAGTATATTAACAAAATTAATTTAAAATAAGAAGTAGATTAGTACATTGATTGAATTAATTAGTACATTGACTAAATTAATTTAAAAATAAATAAGAAGTGGATTTAGTACATTGACATAATTTAAAAATGAATAAAAAGCAGATTTAGTACATTGACTAAATAAATTAAAAAATGAATAAAAAGCAGATTTAGTACATTGACTTAATTATTTTAAATTAAAAAGTAGATTAGTACATTGATTAAATTAATTTAAAAATAAATAAATATTATGCAGATTTAGATTAAGTACATTGACTAAATTAAGTTAAAAATAAGTAAAAAGCAGACTAGTACAGTGACTAAATTAATTTAAAAATAAATAAAAAGCAGAGTTAGTGTTTTAACAAAATTAATTTAAAATAAAAAGTAGATAAGTACATTGATTAAATTAATTTAAAATAAAAAATATAAAGAAGATTTAGATTTAGTACATTGACTAAATTAATTTAAAAATAAATGTAAAGCAGATTTAGTACATTGACTAAATTAATTTAAAAATAAGTAAAAAGCAGACAAGTACAGTGACTAAATCAATTTAAAAATAAAGAGAAAGCAGATTTAGTATATTAACAAAATTAATTTAAAATAAAAAGTAGATTAGTACATTGATTGAATTAATTTAAAAATAAAAATATATAAAGCAGATTTTTAAAAATAAATAAGAAGTGGATTTAGTACATTGACTACATTAATTTAAAAATGAATAAAAAGCAGATTTAGTACATTGACTAAATGAATTAAAAAATGAATAAAAAGCAGATTTAGTACATTGACTTAATTATTTTAAATTAAAAAGTAGATTAGTACATTGATTAAATTAATTTAAAAATAAATAAATATGCAGATTTAGATTAAGTACATTGACTAAATTAAGTTAAAAATAAGTAAAAAGCAGACTAGTACAGTGACTAAATTAATTTAAAAATAAATAAGCAGAGTTAGTGTTTTAACAAAATTAATTTAAAATAAAAAGTAGATAAGTACATTGATTAAATTAATTTAAAATAAAAAATATAAAGAAGATTTAGATTTAGTACATTGACTAAATTAATTAAAAAAATAAATAAAAAGCAGATCAAGTACATTGACTAAATTAATTTAAAAAATAAATAAAAAGCAGATTTAGTACATTGACTAAATTAATTTAGAAGTACATTAATAAAAAAGATAAAGTAATCCTGGTTTGCACCGTCGGGGTCAGCAGCTCCTCCTCGACAGTGTCCTTCCAGGCTCGGTCTCCCTCTTAGGCTAAAAGATCATGGAACAATTGTAAAACATGTTTGATTTGATCGGAGTGACAGCTGACTGAACAGATAAAGCAGCAGAATTAATCGAGCCTGGCTGTTAGCCTGGTCTGGGCCACCAGCACAGAATAAATCTCCATGGCCTCTTGTGCAACTGAGTCATCGATAAAGTAAGCCAGGATAACAGGCATATCCCAGCCTAATCCCTTATCTACCTTCCATGCAATAGCCCCAAGACAACTTTCGTGGAATAATTTAATGTCCACACAAATCCCTGCTCTATACAGCACAATAGATCACACGCGATAATTTGAACATATGTCATATATACACCCTACAGTTGTGTTTTAGTTTTTCTTTGCACTATGTCAGACAACTTTTTAAAAGTGTTATTGATGTTGTTTTTATTGTTCTAATCTTTTTTTTAAAAATTCTGCCTTTATTTTTTTTAATTTTCTTCCTTGGTATCGAAAAATTAAAAATTTTTGCACAGTAGTGTATATGGTCTACGATAGTATCTTAATTGTTCATTTTCACGATAGATGACATCACAAAATCGAATGTCCCTCATTTTGCGAAAAACAATCAAAACACACCATTTTGAGAGGCCACACATTCACTGCATGATCAAGCCTCGTAAGACTAGTAGCGGACTACTGCCGCTGTTGCCAGATTAGACTTTTATCAGTCAAAAGATTTAGGCGGTTTTGCCAGGGTTTTTTTCTGGTTTGGAAATTAAATCTCAATTCGGCAGCCGTGACTATAGTGCGTGCACATATGGGGATATTGATTTTTGTTAATATCGCACACCTACATTCATTTTCCAATAATGTCTTATTTTATGAGAATGCACAATGGCAAACATACACCATATATATTTATTTATATATATATATATATATATATATATTTATTTATATATATATATATATATATATATATATATATATATATATATATATATATATATATATATATATATATATATATATATATATATATATATATATATATATATATATATATATATATATATATATATATATATATATATATATATATATATACGCACACACACACGCACACACACGCAGATGCAGAGGTGGAAAGTAACTGAGTACATTTACTCAAGTACCGTACTTAAGTACAATTTTGAGGTACTTGATTTATTACATTTGATGCTACTTTATACTTATACTCCACTACATTACAGAAGAACTATTGTACTTTTTACTCCACTACATTCTTAGTTATTTTACCGATTCAGATTCTTAATACAAAATATTATCAACAAATTGATACCATATATTGTTATAGATTAAGATACACTGCGCTGTAAATAAAATTAGCCCAGAGCGAGACAGAGACCCTTCATATGTGTATATATCAGTGACAGTTAATAGTATAACTCTGTGTACCTGCTGTAGACAGTCAGACAGTCAGACAGTCAGACAGTCAGACAGACAGTGTCAGTGTTTGGATTTGATTTTAACCCATCTGTCGTCCACATATCTGAACCAATAGCTGTGTGTTGTTCCTTTAAAGGTGTTTAGTTCCACTGGTACACCTCGCTTGACAAAGCCGTAGCTTCTCATCCTGGTTTGGTGCATGTGCAACTAATTTAACCAGAATGATCAGAACAGACTAGATCAAGTTTGGCTTTCTCATTTATCGCGGACGTTTTAATTCTGCCTTCCTGCAACAGCCCCCTGATGCAGTGAAAATTTGAAAGAAAGCACATAACTGTAGGGTCTATATATGACAAATATTTTCAAGTTCTCTTGTTTGTTTTCTTGTGTTGTAGAGCTCAGGGATTTGTGTGGACATTAAATGATTCCATGAAGGAGGTTAAACCTTGGATTCAGTTGGTGAATCAGTTGTTGTTAGTCAGGTTTCTCCATAGTGTAAACGGTGATCTGGTCCATGCGAATGTATTCAGCTACAGTCTTGTTTATCTTCTGTGTTTCTGCTGACTTGGCTCCATATTATCTCTGCTGATTAAATCGTAAGTATAGCAGCTGCCACAGTTTCTGTCTCACTGTTGGTTGACTTGTCAGACCCGTTACTGTGTCACCCTGTTAAATACACGTTAGACACAATGACTGATAATGTTAGCTGCTCAGGACTACCGTTAGCATTAATCAGAATCAGAATCAGAAATACTTGAATAATCCCCAGGGTAAATTATTTTTGTTACACAACTCCAGATATACAAACAAGTATTATACAGACTAAACATGTATTAGAAAAGACTCAAATGTAAATTTATAGAAATTAATATTTACAGTAGTGAAGTATAAAGATGATCAAAGATTGTGTGTGGTTGAGTCTGAATTACCGAGAGGAGGTGACAGACTCTCCACCGGCCCTCCTGATCAGTTTGTTCAGTCTGTTGGTGTCTACGAATTTCAGAGTGGAGTCTTGTCAGCTGTCTTCTCACCAGGTCATGCGTGAAGGACACTGTAGAGGTGTCCGTCAGGGGAGGGCTGAGGTCATAAGGTATGGAGCTAGAACAGTGACAGTTAACTGAGGTATTGAAGAAAAAAATGTAAGCACTGAAAAAATGTTCAACTTAAAAATAAAATACAAAAAAAAGAAATCATCTCACAATGATGTTTTGCATTTTCATTTTAATATTTTTATGCATTATGATGGGTTTTTCAATTTGAATCTATAGATTTTTCTTGATGTCTGTGTTTTTTCAATAATTACCACATTTATGAGGCCTTGTGTATCAGCAATAACACTGCCCTGAAAGACCTAGTAGACGATAAATACTAGATCATACAGGACAGATGAACATCCGGGGGCTGAGTTGAGGTATTAGCCAGCATTAACGTTGCCGCTTGTTCAGCTAACCTCTGCCAAAACAGCACAGTGTCCATTAAAAGTTAACATTAAACCAGGCTGCTTCTTATTTGAAAAAACAGTGGCAGAAATACAGACTTACTTGAGATCTGGTAAAATTGTGGAAGCCATTGATCACAGATCACGGTGCTTAAAGTATGCAAATTATCCTTAAAGGCCCCCTCCTTGTCCCTCCCCTCAAGCCCCTCCTCTCCACTCCAAAAGAGTGACAGAAAGTTGAAACTGAAAACCGGTGACCTTGAAGAAAGACACTCAAGAAAAAAATTAAAGATTGAGATTGAAAAAAAAATCATAATGCTTAGAAATATCAATATAAAAGAACATATCATTATCGTAAGATTATAATGTTTTAATGTTTGTGTTTTATTTTCAATTGAACATTTTTTTTAAGTGTTAAAACTTGTTGTTTCAATGCCGATTTTTCATTTTCTTTGTAATGCAGGTATGTATGCTGGCAAATGTCACATCACTTCTATTTGTTTTAGTTTTTTTATAAAATATATTGTACGTAAATTCATTGCGGATCATTACTAATACTTTGCTTAAAATGTACTTAGTAGTCATTGTGAAAAAATAAATTCTTTATAGAAAAAGTATTTTCAATTACATTTTATTTACAGTGCCAAATCATAATAAAAGTTCTCAGGACACTTTACAAAGTAGGTAAAGACCACAATCTATGAGTTATATAGGATTTACAGAGACCCAACAATTCCCCCTTTGAGCACAGTAGCGTTGAAAACCTTCCCTTTAACAGGCAAGAACGTCTGACAGACCCAGCTCTATGGAGGACGGACAACTGTCTTGACCGGTTGGGGAGGAAGAAAAGGAGAGGGAAAAGACAAAGATGGAAAGAGAGAGAGACAAAGACAGACACAAACACAGAAAGAGAGACAGTTCCAGAGATGCAAGCAACCACAAAAGTAAAACAGTAAGTATAATAATAGCTATAGTAATGTGAGTATAACTTATATGTTTTGCAGTTGTATAGTACAATAATAGAAACAATCACAGAGATGAAACACGATGCATTGATAATCGTTTTATAATCGCAGTGCAGTCCTCTGAATTGTAATCAAATTGAAGGTGCCTAGAGATTCCCATCCCAATGAATAGTAGAAATAATGGGAATAAAGGTAGTAGAAATATGAATATGAATAATTATGGTGGGGAATATGTCACAAAAACAGACAGACGAATAGATGAATAAAACACCATATTTTAGTCCAACTTTTCAATTTTATCTGAATAGCACCAAATCACAACTGAGGTTCTCTCATGACACCTGGAGTCAACCATGAGCAAATGACCTACAAGAACAGCACCATTCTGTTACCACCAGTAAAAAAAAAACCTAATCAAATCCTTGTACTTTATAACCTCGCTGGTTATGTTGAAGAAAAGGACTAATGCCGTCGTCTCTTTGGAAATGAATACCTCCGCTCCATCATGTGTGTTTCCGACCACAATAAGCTGTGACGGGTGTGTTTTTCAGGAGGATTTAGCGATTCGGGCTCCCCAACGTCATATTACTTTTTCTACACACAACACAGCTAAACGATTAGCATTACCTATATTGCAGTAAGTACTGCTGATGGCTGCCCTCATGTTACTCTATAAGATACTGACAGAGGCATCTTGGTGGATCTTACTGGATTCTCCACGGCCGCTATTTTGTCCTCATCTTACATTCAAACTTTAAACTTCTTGTCCGTTAAATACTAGCATTGTCTGATTTAACTATTTTAAAGGGGTATGGTGCTGGCATGTGTTCTGTTGTACGGCAGAAATACACTATAGCAGTAGGATTGACATCAGTGACAAGATGATTGGTTTTGGCACCAACAGCCAAGGCTGGATTACCAACCAGGCGAATTGGGCAACTGTCCCATGGCAACTAGGCATGCAAATTATAATTCATTAACCAATAGTTGTTTCATTTTATCAATCGATGATCGGTTATTTGATAAACGCAATTCTTCTGAGAAGCTGAATTTCCCTCTGAATAGGTTAACTGTATAGACCCTTTTAATGGAATTCCATTACTAGGCAACAGCCTTGGTCCTTGTTAACTTCCTGTCAGCTGATGTTGTTCACATTCACTGCAACAGGAATCAAACTTGGACACATGTAGAATGTTTATGTTTACAACTTAAAAAAGGTCTATACTTAACATATTTATTTAGCAATATAAATAGTATCAATCCTTATTAAAGGAACTTGCCTGTTAACCAGAGGTTTACACTCAACAATTATTGTACTAAAGTACATGTTTGAGGCTCCTGCCCCCTACTTGAGACAAAATTTAACGTAATGTAAATGCAGAGTATTTTTTACACTCCAGTGGTAAAGTGGTGTTAAAGCATGATTTTTCTTAAAATGCCTTATCAAGTTGTACTCTTGACACAAAAAACACAGGCTTCACAGTGACAGTTAGAAACAAAAACTTCTCTGTCCATTCACTGGTGAATTGACGGTTTTGTGTGTCAACCTTTCTTTTTCAGAGTAGAAAGAGACATTGATGTGGTGATTTAACCACGGATTTAACCAGACAGAAACGATTGAGATCAACAACAGAGTGGAGCTTGAGGAGCTGTTGCCAAGAGGATTCAGAAACCCACGAAGAAGAGCGTAGCAGGAGCGTGTGGAGCAAGTCTCCCAGCTCGCCGGGAGTCTACACGCTGAGATCAGAGAGGACAGCAGTCAACATCAGCCGCCATGGATTACTGTTTCACACAGGCTTCTACTCAAAGGGCTAGGAAACATTCCATTGTTCGTTCGCAATCAATTGTGCAGTCCTAGTTTATACACATAAAAATACACATATATATTTCATTTGTATTTTGTCAATTTTACTATGCACTTATTTACAGCAATTAATTAATTAATTAGATACATCCCTAATAAACCCAGAAACATGTAAAGCACGTAAGTCTGTGCCCTGTCTTCCAGCAGGAGCAATCTTGCAATGGGTGGAGATTACAACAACTAAATGTTCAGTGGAGATCAAATTCAGAGAACAAATTAGAAATACTTGATTTATTCTGAAAGACTGTAATATCAGCTGTGGCTATACCACTGCTGTACTAGCATTTTTGTTTTAGATACCAAGAGAACCAAGGTACTTCAACAAAAAAATATTGTATTTAAAAGGTTATAAGCCAAACAATGCAGTCTCTCATCCACTGCCACTGTTTTACACACACAGCTTTCATCTTAACTTGTTTCAATATTTTGCTATTTGCAGATTACCGCACTGTCTGTATCTATTCTGTTTTTCTTAGGTTGACATAAATCTTTGGCCAAGTGCTATAAAGGAGCTCCTGGTTGAAACAAACCAGCACCCGTCTATACCATAGGTGGTTTTAATGGGTTTTTTATCAGATGCTGTAAGTGAGGTATTTGATGTATTTAAATTGAGGTCATTTATTTAAAGCATTAAATGTCACGCCGCGGTGAGGTTTGTCCTGTCTTTGGGTTTTTGTCTTGTGAATTTCCTTTTTTATTTTGAAAGATAACTCTCCTCTCGTTCCAGGTCACTTGCCCTTCCTCTTGTGTCCCCGGTGTGACGTCATTCCCTGATTCCCGAGTGTTTCCACCTGTGGTTCCCCTTCCGTCATGTGTAGAAAGTCTGTGTCTTCCCCCTTGTTCAGTGCCATATTATTTTGTACCTTGTGTCAAATGTATCAAGCGGTTTTTCCCACAGTCTTGTTCATGCCATCAAGCTTATTGTTTCCACGTTCAGGTGACTGTATTTCTTGTTTTGTTAAAGTAAGTGTAGTGTTTTTGAATTCTTGTTTGTCCATTGTTTTCCCCTCCTGGTTGGACCGTCCTTGTTTAATTAATTATTTTGTTCACTTTGCCTTTTGTTTTTTCCTCCTGGATGGAGTGACTTTATTTTGTACTTTACTTTATTGCTGGCAACTTTCTTTTTGTTCCTCCTGTGCGGAGTGATTTTTTGTTTGTGGATTTTGCTCTGCGCCACGTTCCTGTCGTCAAGATAATAAATTCAGTGTTGACCACGGCCAACCACATGGGACAGCTTTCCTCGCAGCTACATGACTTGCTGGGGCATTTGTCTCGACCAGCGACCTCAGCTCCTCCTTCGGATAAGGGAGTGGGACGAGTGGAAGATGGGATTCAACACCCCTAGTGGACACTATGAGTATCGGGTCATGCCTTTTGGTCTCACCAATGCGCCGGCAGTGTTTCAGGCCATGATCAATGACGTGCTTAGAGACTTTCTTGACCACTTTGTCTACGTGTATCTCAACGACATAATTTAATTTACTCCCCAGACCTAGACACCCACCAGAGCCATGTTACCCTGGTGCTCAAAAGACTACTGGATAACCATCTTTATGTCAAAGCCAAGAAAAAGTGTTTTTCATGCCGACACCGTATCTTTTCTGGGCTTCATTGTAGCCCCTGGAAAGGTACAGATGGACCCGGCTAAAGTTAGCGCAGTTCCGCTGGGCGCCGGAAGCAGAGAAGGCCTGGCAGACCCTCAAGAGACGCTTCACCTCAGCCCCCATCCTCACCATGCCTGATCTGCGCCGCCAATTGGTGGTTGAGGTGTACGTCTCCAACGAAGGGGTGGGAGCGGTCCTCTCACAGCGTCCAGAGCAGGACGGCAAGATGCACCCTTGCGCCTTTCTGTCTAAGCGGCTGTCCAAGGCGGAACGGAACTACGATGTCGGCAACCAAGAGTTGCTGGCGGAAAGTCGCCTTGGAAGAATGGAGGCATTGGCTTGAGGGGGTCCAGCTGACATGTGGTGGGCTTGGACTTATGGATGAGGTCGGAAATCTCTGAGAGAGTGGGGAGCTCGAAAAAAGAGGAAAAGGGGTGGGCGGGTGGGTGGAGGTCAGAAGTGACACTGGAGGAGTTTAAACCAAGACCCTGATGGATTGTCTGGATTATGGTGTTGAAGAAAGACATAAGAGAGTTATAGAAGGCAGTTGAGTACAAGTGGGGTGGTATAGAAACTGAGGATCTAGTGATATTGTTGAACAGTGAAAAGAGTGACTTTGTCATGAACGGTACAGAGATACAACACAAAAGAGAGGACCCAAGGCAGACACAGACGCGGAATAAAAGTACAAACAAATATTTAATTACAATTACAAACAAAATGCAAAACACTCCAGGGGAAAAACAGGAACAAGGAGATGCTGACTTATTAGTATTTAGGCGCAGGAATGCGATGGCGATCCGCCATCCTGCGGTTCTGCTCCGCCGTCTGAAGCAAGGCCCCTCGGGTCTCTCTCCAAATCCGACGTACTCTCCGGAGATGGATTTGGATGGACGGGACAGCTATCTCAGCTTCCTGGGCCGAAACCAGAGGGGAACGAAGCCTCGAAGGGAGACATACCAGTATACCTGAGTATTCCACCCAGGAGAGTTGTGATGACCACGATGAGGGATTGCGGGCACAGATGCAGCGAAGAGCGGCCTCAAGTGCCTGGTTAGCCCGCTCCGTTTGTCCGTTAGACTTGGGATGGAACCCCGACGTTAAGCTAACCTTAGCTCCCAAAGCCTGGCAGAAAGCTTTCCAGATAGGTGAATTGGGGCCCACGGTCAGAAACGATGTCTGCTGGAATTCTGTGGATGCGGAAGACATGGTCCACCAGGATCTGTGCCGTCTCCATGGTGGACGGCAGCTGAGGAAGCGGGACAAAGTGAACCATCTTAGAAAAACAGTCTACAATGGTGACAATTGTGTCATTACCTTGAGATACAGGAAGTCCTGTAACAAAATCCAAGGCGATATGAGACCATGGTCGACCGGGTACCGGGAGAGGACGGAGAAGACCTGCTGGAGGGCGATGAGAAGTCTTTCCCCGGGCGCAGGCGGTGCAGTCCAGGACAAACTCCAGATCCGTACCCATGGTCTTCCACCAGAAGTGCAGACGAAGAAGGGACAGCGTCCTGGTGATTCCGGGATGACAGGAGAGACGAGAAGAGTGCCCCCACTGGAGCACCTGGGAGCGAACGCCGGCAGGAACAAACAGACGCCCAGGTGTACCACCACCAGGGTCGGGGTTAGAGCGCTGAGGATGGACTCATTCTCCCAGGTTAATGCTACCATCACACATGATGAGGGAAGGATGTTATCCACAACGGATTCTTCCTCCTCGGCTGGTCCAAACTGCCGAGAAAGGGCAGCTGGCTTGATGCTTATTACTGCCAGGAATATAAGTCAAAGTGAAGTTTTAAGAATTGAGTTTCTTGGCGGTCTGAATATAAGCCAAGTTTTTGTGGTCAGTCCAGACCACGAATGGAACTTCTGCCCCCTCAACCAATGTCGCCACTCCTCTAAAGCTAGCTCAACCGCTAGTAGCTCCCGGTTCCCAATGTCGTAGTTCCTCTCCGCAGGCGATAGCTTCTTAGAAAAGAATGCACATGGGTGAACCTTGTTATCAGATAATGCCTGCTGGGAAATAACCGCCCCAACTCCCAGATCCAAGGCATCTACTTCGACAATGAACTGGAGGGCAGTATCCGGTTGGACTAGCACGGGGGCGGACGGGAAACACTTCTTGAGAGTCAGAAAGGCATTGTTGGCGGCAGGAGACCAGTCAAAAGGAGTAGAGGGGGAAGTCAACCTAGTCATCGGTGAAACTACCTGGCTGTGGTTACGGATGAACCAACGGTAGAAGTTAGCGAAACCCAAAAATCGCTGTAGTTGCTTCCTAGAGGTAGGCGTCGACCATTCAGTCACCGCAGTGACCTTTGTAGGGTCAACCCTAACCTGTCCACTCTCCACGATATACCCCAAAAAATTTTACGGAGGAGACGTGGAACTCTCATTTCTCGGCTTTGACAAAGAGACGATTCTCCTAGAGACGCTGAAGAACCTGACGAATGTGCACCACATGCTCGTTCAAGTCCTTGGAAAAAATCAGGATGTTGTCCAGGTACACGAAGACAGAGCGATGAAGCATATCACAAAGTACGTCATTAACCAGGGCCTGAAAAATGGCTGGCGCGTTAGTTAACCCAAACGGCATGACCAGATACTCAAAGTGTCCGAGTGGAGTGTAGAAAGACTGTCTTCCACTCGTCCCCCTCCCTCACAAGATGATATGCGTTGCGGAGGTCTAGCTTGGAGAAGATGGTCGCTCAATGCAACAGCTCGAGACCACGGTAGTCAAGGCAGGGGCGTAGCGATTTATCTTTTTTGGCCACAAAGAAAAAAACAGCTCCTAGTGGAGAAGAAGAGGGACGAATGATCCCTGACTTAAGCTAGTCATTGATGTATGTTTCCCGTTCGGGACCTGACAGGTTATAGAGACGACTAGTGAGAAAAGTTGACCCGGGCAACAACTCAATGGGACAATCGTAAGGACGGTGAGGGGGTAAGGATAATGCCTTAGCCTTGCTAAATACCTCGGCGATATCTTGATACACGGGAGGCACGGAAGACAAGTCAGGAGGATGAGGTAGTAAGGAACTGGGGGTACTAGGACATCTAGGAGGAGCTGAACGAAGACAAGAAGAATGGCAATTGCTACTCCAATTCACAACCCTACCTGTTAACCAGTCAATAACTGGGTTGTTAGTGATAAGCCAGGGGAGACCAAGAACTACGGGAGCATTAGTGGAAGGCAATGGACTGGTTACCAGCAAGAGACATGGTTAAAGGCAAAGTCTCTGCGGAGATCTGAGCGAGTTCGCTTCCACTGAGACTATTAACCATTAATGGAGTCTCTAGCTGGTTCACAGGAATAGCATTAGCTTTAACAAATTCAGTATAATATTAGTTTAAGCCCGAGAGTCAATAAATGCATGAAGGAAAAATTCCCTGCCCTCACAACTCAAAACTATGTCCAGATTAATACATTGGCGGGGACTATTAGGAACAACCGAACGACTCACCAGGACCCCTGTCTTTGACTGGTGGGTCTGACAGTTTAACCGTCTGTGACAGTTGGCTATCTGATGATTGGGAGCTCCACAGTAAATACATAATCGGTCTCTAAAGCGCCGCTCAGGTTCAGCGGGAGTCCAGTGACTAGGACCTAGCTGCATGTGTCATGGCTACTCTTGCATACAAAAAAGTTCAAAAATCGTCAGAGTAGTTTCTGAGGAGGAGGTCTACGACTCACTAAATAAAAAGCAATCGCGGAGATGTTTCTTGTTTCAACAAAAAGGGTTTCGCATTTATTTACATAAACAGAAATATCCTCCGGTTGACTTCAAACCATAAGCAAATAAAAAACGTAATTTAGCGGTTGATAAAGTGTTTCACTCCTCACTCCTTCAACACAAAAAGCCGACCAGCAAACCAGCTGTTCTCTCTCCTTAATCACGGGAGGAGGGTGGCCTGACTAGGAGGAGTGCCATAAACAACAAAAACAATCATAATAAATAGTAGTTCATGTACATTACACATTCTAAATAGTTATCCTTATCATTATTTTATGCCGTTACCATATACCATTTTCCTAATAATTAATACAAAGAATTAATAGGCTCCAACATTCCGGCCCCTAATTGTTGGCTTTAGCAAAACAATTACATAAATAAGGTTCAAAGGAGCCAAAATAAAGCAGTTACACAATAGAAAATAAATTATGCTACTTAAACTCAAAGTCCAGTCAGTTACTTGATGATGACTTTCTGTCTTATCAAAGTTCATAATTATGTCAGAATATCTGAATCAGTCCATAGTGAAGGATGGAAATTCACGGCCTCCCTCCATTCATACGGCTGCCTCCATTAGAAGACAGAGCTTATCTATTGGTCGTTGAATCACACTGCTTTTGGTTTTAACCAAAACGCTCCTCACGAAACCCTTGGCATCTGGAAATGTCTTTACAACACGGCCAGTAATCCATGAGTTCCTTGGTGCTGTGTTGTCAACAATAATGACCAGATCTCCAGGACTCAGGTTCCTTTTTATGCTGTTCCACTTGCTCCTTTCTTGCATGAGTGGAAGATACTCTTTTGTCCAACGTCTCCAGAAGAGATCTGCAAGATACTGTGCTTGTCTCCATCTCTTCCTTGAATAATGATCCTTTTTTTCAAAAACCCCTGGTGGCATAGTTGTTTTCGCCTTCAGCTGAAGCAAATGGTTTGGGGATAGTGGTTCCAGGTCATTGGGGTCACTTGACACTAGTTATTGGTCGGCCATTCAGGATGGCTTCTACCTCACACAGCGCTGTTGATAGGGTTTCATCGTCCAGTGTTTGCTGTTTTAGAACAGATGTAAGGCTCTTTTTGACTAGTCTGATCAGTCTTTCCCAGACTCCGCCGTGGTGGGCTCCAAAAGGAGGGTTAAAAATCCACTTTATTCCCTCTATTAGAAGGGTGTTTTGAATCTTCTGATGATTCAGCTCTTTCAAAGCTTCCTGTAGTTCCCTTTGGGCTCCAACAAAGTTTGTCCCACAGTCAGTCCTGATACTTAAGACTGGTCCTCTTCTGCAGATGAATCTGCGAATAGCATTTATGCATGAATCTGTCGTTAGGAAGTTTGCCATTTCCAGGTGGATAGCTCGACTCACCAGGCAGGTGAAGATGACCCCCCACTGTTTTACCTGAGTGCGGCCCCTCTTCACTTCAATGGGACCAAAGTAGTCAATGCCAACATGACTAAAGGGAGGTAGGTCCGGATACAACCGATCCTCAGGAAGATCTGCCATTTTCTGTTCACCAGGTCTTGCCTGCATGCGCCTGCAAAATACACAGTTCCTGATGATTTTCCTGGCTAAGGAGTTTGCATGAGGGAGCCAAAACCTTTGTCCTAGCCTGGAAAGCATATGGCTTCTTCCTGAGTGCCCAACTTGATGATGGATATGTTGTAGGATGAGGTTAGATATGTGAGCACCTTTAGGGAGAATAATTGGATTCTTCTGGTGCACTGGCATTGCACTTTTGTTTATTCTACCTCCTACTCTTAAGATGACATTATCAAAAATTGGATCCAGTTTGCGGATGGTGCTTCTTGAACTGAGGGTTTTGCCGTGTTCCAGGCAAGTAAATTCATGGCTGAAGTAGCGTCTTTGTTCAAAACAAACGATTGCCCTCTCTGCCTCTTCCATATCCTCCACTGATAAGTTTTGTGTCCCGCGCTCATCTTTCAGTTTTCTCTTCGTCTCCGAAGACACGTGTGTCTGACCATTTCTTATCTGACTTAGCAGTTGAAGTAGTTTTTTCACCTTCAGTATCCAGGCTACAGACCTCTGAAGTTGGTTCCATGATGAGTGATACTTGATTAATGTGCCAATCGGATGTTGGTTTTCAATTCTCACACTGTTAACTGTGACCTCCTTTTTCACCTCGGGTCATTTGCTGATATTTCTCCTAGACCTTGCGTGATCTTTGGCCATGTATTTTTCTCTCTGCCCAGGTATTCGGGTCCTCTCAGCCATCTTGATCTCAAGTAAGATTCTACATGCAACCCTCGTGATGCATCATCGGCTGGATTGTCTCTTGAATTTATGTGTCTCCACTGGCTTGTGCGGGAGAGGTCATGGATCACTGCAACTCTATTGGATACAAATGTATGAAATCTCCTTGTTTGATTGGGGATATATTTTAATACAGATGTACTATCTGTCCAGAAAGTTGAATCTGTGAGTGGTAAATCCAACTCCTTCCTCAGCATCCGATCCACTTTTACAGCCAGTGTTGCTGCAGTGAGTTCAAGCCTGGGTATGGTAATCTGCTTGAGAGGTGAGACTCTGGCTTTTCCAAATATGAAGGAAATATTGATTTTGCCTTGCTGATTCATTAATCTAAGATAGCTTACAGTACCATAACCCGACTCACTTGCATCGCAGAAGTGATGCAGCTCAGCCGTCTCCACAGGGTCAAAGTTCTCAGGCTTTATGCATCTTGCTACTTGAAACCCACGTAACTGATTTAAATCCCCGATCCATCTCTGCCAAGGTGTTGCAAGTTCCTGTGGAATAATTTGATCCCATCCATACCTGGCTTTGCAGAGCTCTTGGAGTAGTTGTTTGGCTTTCAGGATGAAAGGAGAGAGAAAACCTAACGGGTCATAAAGTGAACTAACTGTGGAGAGTATACCTCTCCTGGTAGCAGGCCGGCTTTTGACAGTTACTTTAAAGCTGAAGGTGTCACTGTGGGTGTTCCAGTGCATTCTAAGTGCAGGCTCAACTGTGATTTGTTCTTTCAGCTTTTCTTTATCCAGGTTCAGTTCCTTGACTGCCTTTGCTCTGTGATGCTCAGGAATGCTTGCTAACACCTCACAGTCATTGCTGACCCATTTTGTCAGTGTGAAGCCTCCCTGGCCGCAGGCTTCAGTGAGATCTTTGACAAGCTTCATAGCTTGGTCCACTGTTGCCACTGATCGGAGACAATCATCCACGTAAAAGTTAGTTTTGATGGTTTTCATAACTTCATCAGAGTAATGCTTCTGGTTGTCATCAGCAGTTTGACGCAGGGCAAAATTAGCAATACTCGGGGATGATACAGCACCAAAGAGGTGAACTTTCATCCTGTAAACTTCAAGCGGTTTGCTGATATCACTCTCTGGCCACCACAAAAACCTCAGGAAATCTCTGTCCTTTTCAACAACCTGTACTTGATAAAACATTGCCTCAATGTCTGCCATAACGGCAATTTGTTCTTGACGAAACCTTAATAGAGCTCCAATGAGGGTGTTTGTTAGGTCTGGACCTTGGAGGAGCTCCTTGTCCAGAGATGTTCCTTGAAATGAGGATGTACAGTCAAACACCACCCTCAGTTTGAGCTTTCGCTTGTGGTTGACACCATGATGCGGGATGTACCAGACCCGTTCATCCTCTCTGCAAAGCTGTTGGGGTGGAACCTTTTCTGCATAACCCTTTTTGAGAATGTCTTCCATGAAGGAGGTGTATTCCTCAGCATACTTCTTATCCTTCCTAAATTTTTTCATAAGGTGCAGTGTGCGTTCCTTTACTATATCATAGTTGTCAGGCATGATCTTGTCTTTATCCCGGAAAGGCAATGGCAAATGATAGTGGCCATCTTTAAGAAATGCTGATTTGGAAGCAATCTCCATAAAATGTTTATCCTCAACTGACATCTCAATTTTCTCCTGATACATGTTTTCAGAGAAATCCTGGTTATACTGTCTGATGAGTAGATCCTTCAACTCAGCAACAGAGATTCTGTTACTTGACACTGCAATGGGCCCATCATGTTCTGCAGCACTATCAACACTGGGGGGTCCAGTTACCACCCATCCCAGTAAGGTTTGGACCGCATATGGTCCATTATCATGACTGTTTATTATTTGCCATGGCTCCATTGCTCGAGGAACATCAGTCCCAATGAGGAGTTCAATGTCTGCCTCAATTTCTTTTAACTGGATGCCACTGAGATAAGGCCACTTCTTCAAATCAGCTTCTGTGATTATATTTTCTGTTGAGACAGGGATTTTGCTCTGTGTGTAAACTTTCGGAAGGTCAAGATATGTGCAGCCTTCCAAGTCTCCCACCTCCAGTCCTCTGACCTCATAGGTCCCTGCAGGCTTTTCCTGTCCCATTGTTCGCAAAAGTATCTCGGTTTTGCGTCCTTTCACATTCAGCCGGTTCATTAGATTTTCTGTGCAAAACGTTGCTGTGCTGCCTGGATCGAGGAAGGCATAGGTCTGAATATACCTGCTCCCCTTTGCCACTTTAATTCTGACTGGAACAATTGCAAGTGCACAGTCTCTCACGGCCCCAGTTACATCACCTGCTGAAACAAGAGCACTGCATATGGCGGTATCTTCTGTCTCAGCAGTGGCTTTTGGTTGATTTTCCTGTTTTGGGCCTTTTACCCTTTGAATATGAAGTACAGTAGGATGTTTCATTTGACAAACTTGACACATTAATCTTCTTTTACAATTTTTGCTTAGATGACCTTTAAGTAGGCCACCAAAGCAGTATCCATGGCTTCTTAAGAATTCAACCTTGTTGTCATGTGACTGTGTTTGGAATTGTGAGCAGTCGATCAGGGCGTGTTTCCCTTGGCAGAATCCGCAGGAAGGAATGATAGGACAGGGTTTGGTCTGAAGTGGTTGTTTTGGAATAGATGATTGTTTTACAGCGTATCCTGCTTTCTCTGTATTCACCGCCACTGAAGTAGCAAAGCTGCTGTTTTTGCCTCATATTGATTTTAGTTCACTTCTTCTTCTTGGGATAGACTTTTTTGTAGTCATTTGGTCTTGAATGTCTCCAAACAACGGATCCAAAAGCATCTTTGCATGTTTTTCCACAAAGTTCACAAGGTGCTAAAATCTGATCCTCCTGCCAGTTTTCTGTTGTGTCTCATAAGCTGTGGTTCGCCATCTTTCCCGGAGTTTATAGGGTAGTTTGGATGCCATTAGCCTTAGGTTTGATGGGATTTCAAGTTCCTCTAAATACTGTAAATCTTGCATTATGTTACAACATCCTGTCAAATACATTGCATATGCATGCAGCATTTTCCCATCCTCAGCTTTAATCGCTGTCCAGTTCAAGGCCTTTTCCAGGTAAGCTCCAGAAACCTTAATTTCATTCCCAAAGTGCTCTTTTAAGAGATGTCTTGCTTCACTATAGCCTCTTCTGTCATCCATATGCAAACAGCTGCGAACCAGGTCTCTTGGTAATCCAGAGGTAAACTGCTCAAGATAGTAGAGTCTGTCCTGATTATTTTTAGTCTTGTCTTCAATCAAGTGTTCAAATGCATGGATAAAGGACTGATATGCCAATGGGTTACCATTAAACACAGAAATCTCCCTTGCTGGTAACCTAGACAAGTTTTGCTGTGAGACAATGAGTTCTGCTATGTCATTTTGTCTTCGAATAACCGCATCCAAGTTATCTTGTGCAGCATGAGTTACGGTGCAATTATGATTTGCAGTTTCGGTTCTGTGTTTTTCAGTTAAATTCTTGTTTTGGGGTTTATTTTCGGGTGTGTTGGTACCCCTTGTAGGTGGAGGTCTGTGGAGACTCAAGATGGTTTGGTGAAGTGGGGTTTTGGGTACTGCACCTAACTGCACAAATTCCACATTGCTCTCCATTGTTTCTGGTTCATGGTGAGAGTCATAATACTCGTTCATGCCATCACCTGGAGCTTCCTGATCCACCTCATCACTTTGTAGAATTTTTATTTTAGCAGTTGATGCTGCAAGGTCTGCTTCCAACTCCATTTGTTCCATTTTTGATTTCAGTTTTGTTTCCTCCAGTTGCAACGTGTGTTTTTCTTTCAAAGCAGCAGCTCGAGCCACTGCAGCAGCAGCCTGTTCTGCTTTGGCCTTTTTTAATTCTGAGGAGACTGAGGAGGATCTGGAGACTGATGATCCAATAGAAGTGGAAGACTTTGATTTGTGTGACACATTCGATATGCTGTCCAGTGGTTCAACCTTTGATTGTGCAATTTCTCTTTTCCATGTTTCAACCTCTTTCATGAAATAATTCAGGTTAGTTATTCTGGGTTCATACCAGTCATAGTAATAATTTTCCTGTTCCTCCTCGGATAAGAGCTCTTGCACGGATCTGTGAGCATTTTTAAATTCATCCAGAGCTCCTTTAAACGCTTCAAATGTGTCATTGACTTTATCAACATTTCCAACATCAGTCATCAAAGCCTTTATTTCATTTATCCTCCTCGTGCATGCGCCCAGTCTGCCTCTGCGCGAAGCAATGCGCGATTTCAACATGTCCTCAACTGAGGTCTCCGATGTCTCAGACATCATTACAAATAACCACACAAATTCCTTCAATTTACGTTCAGTTTATCCTTGAACATCCTTCCAACGTTCCTGTTTCATTACAGTCCACATCCACAATCCACAACTTTGCTTTCCATAATGATCGATTGTTTCATTGTAGCGCAGGTAGCGCCGCGGCGCATTCATTCATAAAGTTGATCAGCTGATTTTACTCACGGCCAGCCGGCTGCTTGGCTTCATCTGTCGGCGAGTGATCGGCATGATCCGTCGACTCTCCACTTTCCTTCAAGTCTTCGGTGGAGTTTATCAACTTGTCATGGCTACTCTTGCATACAAAAAAGTTCAAAAATCGTCAGAGTAGTTTCTGAGGAGGAGGTCTACGACTCACTAAATAAAAAGCACTCGCGGAGATGTTTCTTGTTTCAACAAAAAGGGTTTCGCATTTATTTACATAAACAGAAATATCCTCCGGTTGACTTCAAACCATAAGCAAATAAAAAACGTAATTAAGCGGTTGATAAAGTGTTTCACTCCTCACTCCTTCAACACAAAAAGCCGACCAGCAAACCAGCTGTTCTCTCTCCTTAATCACGGGAGGAGGATGGCCTGACTAGAAGGAGTGCCATAAACAACAAAAACAATCATAATAAATAGTAGTTCATGTACATTACACATTCTAAATAGTTATCCTTATCATTATTTTATGCCGTTACCATATACCATTTTCCTAATAATTAATACAAAGAATTAATAGGCTCCAACAGCATGGGTTCCTCCTGGTCTGGAGCGGGAGACAGGGGAACCTGGTTGCTCACGGGAACAAAGGAAGTATGCTCGGGGAAACTGGAAAGAGGACCTGGAGTTACTGTGAAAACTGGCCGTCTCTCACGTAGACAATTGTCTATCTTTATGGCAAGACTAATAAGCTCCTGGAGGTTAGCAGGCTCAGACCTACCCACTAAACTGTCCTTAACCTCCTCATTAAGCCCCTTAAAGAAAATACTCTGAAGAGCCCGATCATCCCATCCTAATTCTGCCGCTAAAGTGCGAAACTCAACGGAGTAATCAGCAGCACAAGCGGAACCCTGGCGTAGATCCAGCAACCGATTGCTGGAATCGCAATTAGAAACAGGATGATCGAAAACCGACATAATCTCACTGGAGATCTGCTGGAAAGTAGCCTGCCGAGTCAGGGGGTTATTCCAAAACGCAGCTCCCCAGACTCGAGCCCTACAGGACAACAAGCCTAGCACATAGGCTATCTTGGAGCTATCGTTAGCTTATGTGAGAGGCTGCTGACCAAAAACCAGAGAGCATTGAAACAGAAAAATCCTGCATTCACCCAATGTACTACAATAACACTCTGGAGCAGGAACATAGGGCTCACGAGGGAGGACAGTACTCACGGTAGTAGCGGGTGACTCAGCATTCACAGGAGCAGCAAAGAGAGGTCCTACCTATCCTTTCTCCAAATGAGCTACGCAGGCAGTCAGCTGACTGAGACTCTCCAGGATTCTTTGCAGCGTCTGTGAATGTTTATCGAGCAGTACTCCCTGGGAAGTAACCCCGTGACGAACGGAAAAATCCGGGGATCAATTTCCATGTCCGCGGGGTCCATGTTATGGCCAGACTGTTTTGTCATGAATGGTACAGAGACAACACACAAAAGAGAGGACCCAATGCAGACATTGACGCGCAATTAAAGTACAAAAAAATGTTTAATTACAATTCCACACAAAACGAAAAACACTACAGGGGAAAAACAAGCAATACCATGTCGAGGAAAAAAAAGGAACGAGGAGACAAAGGAGAATCAGGGAGACGGACGAGGAAACAGGAACACGGGAAACTACGGAGAAACAGGAACAAACACACAACAAATACTTAGCGAGCATGCTAACCACAACGAGAAAAGGAATGCCAATCCGGGGCGAATAGTTTACCAATGAAGGAATACAACGGTCTGGCGCTGCATGCCTGTCAGCTCAGGGTATAAGCTGGAGTAATAGTATGATTTGGATTTAGTAATGCAGTCCTGGTAGTGCAGAAAAGGATTTTTGTACATTTCTTTGTAAACAGTGAGCCCGTTCAAGCTGCCTGCCTTTGGCTTTCATACGCCAGAATTCAGGCGTAAACCAGGGAGCACAGAAGGAGTAAGAGACGGATCTGGTTTTAAGTGGAGCGAGGGAGTTGAGGATATCATGAAGTCCTGTGTTATAGTAGGAAACAGCTGTTCAGGGGTGGATAAGTCTTCAATGTCTATGAAATTGTCAATACTAGAGGAGAGAGGGTCCGTATTTATGTCCTTAATATTGTGAAAGGAGATGAGACGACGTTAAATGAGAGGAGGAAGTGGTCGGTGATGGGGATTTCAGCTATGGCACAGTCAATAGGGGTGACCCTAGAGCAGGATATTAAATCCAGGATGTGTACTTTTGAGTGTGTGGGAATATGGGTTTGCTGCTGAGATCCAGAGCTCTCAAAGCAGGATGCAAAGTCTCTGTTAAGAGGATGGTTTATATTGTCAATGTGTATGTTAAAATCTCCCAGCAATATTAAGCAGCAGTCATTTAAAAACTTGTTATTTGGTTTCGGGGGGCGGGAAACAGTTGCAATAGTTGTAGGATATTTTGATAGATATTGGAATGGTTGCTAAATTGCTAAACATTTGTCCAAATGTAGTCCTGCGACATTGTACATCACAATCTCCTCCACTCAGTGCTCTGGTGTTTACTCTGGAGTGTTTTTTCTTTCTGAAGGCCTGTAATAGTGGAGGAGTTAGTCCATTCAAAACCTTAAAAATGAGGAAGACATCCAAAAACAACTGGTAGCTTTCAAAGTATTTATTCATTAAGCAGAGTGGTTTGTAGGTGCAACCGGCACCCCAAAGATGATTGTACATTTCTTGATTAACTCAAACTTTCAGTTTGATTAAAAGAAGGTCAGCCTGCTGAAACAAAGGCCGGCCATGCAACCTTCCCCCACAACAGGTCACGACCAGGTGTGAATTATTCAAGGGACCCCCAAACTGTCATTGGCTAACCTAACCTCTGGTGATGACATCACCGGTGTCTATAAAACTGTAGGACACTTCCTGCACTTTCGCTCTCTCCCGGATCCCTCTCTTCGAAACTCCACACTCAACTCGACGCACTCCTGCTGGATCCAGCGACCAGCTGCCCACTGGACCTGGCCTATGGCGTAGGATCACCAGCAAAGGTTAACCAACCGGTTATCCACTCAACTTAGCAGAACAAAGAGCGATCTGAGGACAGGTTTTTAGGGTAGAGCCTAGTGCGTTTGACCAGTCCTGCACGCAAGTCTCGGCTGATGGTGGTGATGCCTGCTGCTGTGGACCTGTGTGTTGGTCTCTGCTGATCGTGGTGGTGCTTGCTGCAGTGGTCCTGTGTGCTGGTCCCTGCTGATGTTGGTGGTGCCTGCTGCCCTGGTCCTGTGTGCAGGTCCCTGCTGATCGTGGTGGTGCCTGCTGCCGTGGTCCTGCATGACGCTTCCTGCTACTTCAATAACTATTTGTCATTTATTCTGTCAATAGTTTTATAAATTATAAAATTTGTAGCAATAAAAACACCATCAGTGGTATGTCTTGCTGTATCGTAGCTGCTATTGCCCCTACTCATCATTGATCATGTTTGTCATAATTATTTTCATTTTCATGTTCTGTCACCCTGGATGTGCGTGTTCCTGCTGTTCTGCTATGCAGACTGCCATAACATGTGGGTCATGTTCACATTACTATAGATATTGTTATAGTTACTGTTACTCGCTGGCTGCTTGCATCTTATGGAAGTGTGTCAGTCTCTCTGTCTTTTGTCTATCTTTGTGTTTCTCTCTTTCTCTCTCCTTTTCTTCCTCCCCAACCGGTCAAGACAGATGGCCGTCCTCCACAGAGCTGGGTCTGTCCGACGTTCCTGCCTGTTAAAGGGAATGTGTTCGTTGCCACCGTACTCTATGGGGGAATTGCTGGGTCTATGCCTACTCTGTAAAGTGTCCTGAGATAACTTTTGTTATGATTTGGCACTATGAATAAAATTGAATTGAACCAGTGTGAGTGCAACCGCTCCACGTCTAGCTGCAGCCAAGTTGGCCGTCCACAGCCCGTTTGAGAGAGGTGGGCTTTTGTAGAGTACGAGCACGACGCCTACGGCAGCTCTCACGTCATTTTATGTGTGCCTGTTCGGACATAGAAAAAAGAAAAGATGGACCATGCGCGGACATTTAACAACAACAACAATGGTGGCAAAAGGTTCACGTTGGTGTGATGCTGAGGTGGAGTGTTTACTGCAGATTTGGGCGGATGAAAATATTTAAAAACAGTCGGACAAGACGCACAAAAACTCTGAGGTCTATGGAAAGATTTGTAAACAAAGCCACGCATCGCGATGACGTCAATCAATGCGTGTGACGTGTTACGGCATGATGACGTATGGACAGGCAAGAAGCATCCTCGCGGGCCC
Source organism: Echiichthys vipera (assembly GCF_963691815.1). Classification (NCBI taxonomy): domain Eukaryota; kingdom Metazoa; phylum Chordata; class Actinopteri; order Perciformes; family Trachinidae; genus Echiichthys; species Echiichthys vipera. The sequence goes on along the minus strand of NC_139828.1, from coordinate 35,977,338 downwards.
AGGCAGTGTGAGTGCAAACGGGCTGGCCAGTGGGGGGAGAGGGAGGGGGGGGGACAAGTACCCTAAAGCCCGTGGCGCGGTGCGGAAGGACAGTGTGAGTGCGCCCTTAGTCCTCTTTTGCCTAAGAGCAACAACCAAGACATAACCTGTCTGCAACCAGCTTCCTTACTTCAACCAGCCACTGGCATCAAGCAACGCAACTTATCTCCCATCTCATGGACTGGTTACTAATCACCAACTGGGCATTACTACATGTTATAGGATTTTATGGACGGGTAGATAGAACTGTAACTTTGTTGTAACTTGAATAAGAACTGAGATTTCAAGCTGCTGGCCTTTGTGTAACTTAAATGTTCACACCTTCTCTGCAGGGGTCCAAGCCCCCACCTCTCCTCTTTGTCTTATTTTCACACACACACAAACACAAACATTTGCTGTTAGCTTTAGTTAGTTTATTGTGTTTTGTTTGTTGCATTTATTAATGTGTTAATAAATGTTTGTGTTTACCATATGTCTCTTTATTTAATATTACACAAAGATGAATGAGCCAGCCTCTACTAAGAAAATAACTTTTAAATCATTCAACTAATTAAACTATTACATTTATCGATGTTCAACCCTTAATTAGTAGTTTAATATATTAAATGAGACTTTAATATTAGTTGTCACTCCGTCTATGACGGTGGTGCCCCGAGGAACTCTGGTTTAACTAGAGTAATTTTTATTACTATCTTTGAAAATTATTGGTGATAACTAATATTTACTTGATTAACGATAAGTTTATTGAGAATACTCAATCTCATAATCTGAACGTGAGTCAAGGCCCTACATTTAATTGGTTCTCTGTGTGAAGTTTTTAATAAATTAAAGTTATTCATTTTTTGTAATTTTTCTTTATTAATTTTCTTTATCAAATATTCCATTTTATAGTCACACCTTTGATCCAATTAGACCTACAGGTTTATTTCAGAGTAGTGTTGTATTATAATTATTTATAGGTTAATGTAATTAACACTTTAATGTTGCAGCTGATAAAGGTAGGGATACTTTTATTGACTGCTGTTTAGCTTAATGTATAACAATATGTGTCATTTCATTTGTATTAACAATCTAAATCTGTTAAGTTACTAGATAAATGTAGTCGAGTATAAAGTAGATTAAAATGGAATTACTAATGTACAAATACCTCAAAATTGTACCTAACGTAATGTAGTAAATGTACTTTCCACCACTGCAACAGCAACTCTCAGGGCTTTTCATACTGCGTCATGCTGTGTATGCTACAATACTGTCACTTTATTTTATTCTTTTTTTTAGCAGGTAAAAGTAAATCAGTGGATCTTTCAGTACAGTTGCAGCGATAGTTTGGACAAACTGTAAGTAAAATACACACACACCATATACATAGGCGCCACTTTCTCATTACATTTAAAGACTTTTCACACCTTCTTAGAGCTTGATTTATGAAAAAGAGACTAGAGAGCAGTTAAGCTCCTTATTCAGAGAATCAGGGAAAAGGGAGAAATCTGTGGTCGGCCTAATTCATTCCCATACATGTGGCTTAGAGTCCAGTTCAGTAACAGTCTATGGGGTCTGTCTTTCTCCTCTCACGCAGCAGCACTGTTGTTGGTATGTGACACCGCGGGGTTAGAGGTTGGAGGTGGGATGATGACAGCCTTGTTCAACAAAGTCTGTGGTTTCGCCGGCTGCGTGTGGATTGTCGGCCAAAACGATACTAAAGTTGTACGGTTAGAGGAAAACGCATCTCTGTGTGCATGGGCCCTAAAAGTGCTGGGCCTAAGATTCAAACCTCCCTGTTTCCTGATTCCCATTGAGCCCCGATCTTTCAACATATGTTACACAAAACAGTGCCTGTCTATAACCTATTGAAGGACAAAATAGTTTTCTTCATTACAGGGAAAATGCACAAACACAGTTTCTTCCCTGGGAAAGTCAGTGTGGTCTTTCGCACTGGACCGCTCGGATATCTTCACCAGGATCCCACCGAGGCAGACAAACTGCTGAAGGACAACCCGTCACTGCAGGACAAGTCTGCTGCGTTGAAGGAGGAGCAGGGATAATGCTCGGATTGTGGTTGTCATGAGAGGGGGTGATGCCTCAGACAAAACAGAAATGATGGGAGAGTACATCCTACAGTTTGGAAAATACAAGAGGGAAAACTTTATGCTAGCTCTTGAAAATGACATAGGGTACACTGTATACCTGATCTAGAACCAGCAAAAAGAAGAGGCTGCAGGAGTATTCATAGCTGAGTACCACAGCAAGGACAGCCTCCTGGCATTTCTGAGTTATGCCCTCAGCTTTAAAAATATCCAGTCTCCGGTACAAGTCAGAGAAGCCAGTTGTGACAGCAGCAGCATCATAGGATAACCAGCTGATTTTGCATTCATGCTAAAGACACCTGGAGATAGTTTTGGGTCAGTAGGAATGATGGCTCTGCTGCTTTCATATGTAGAACCCTGAGAGGAAGTGCTGTTTTGTGAGTTCTTTGTGTCTGGTTTTTCTGCTCAGCGTCACAGGAAGGGAGCGGGAGATAAGACGTTTTTATACTTGTTTCAATATGAGATATGGTGTGTTTTACAACCTCAAACCCTCCTAGGGTAATTAAAACCCAGAAATTCAGGATGAAGGACCCTTTTATCCTAAATCAACGTCAAATCTGACCGCAATTCAAGATTCAAGATTCAAGAAGCTTTATTTATCCCGAGGGAAATTATTGTGCAGTTTCAATACAAAGGTGGGAAAGGGTCAGAGTAACAATAAGCATAAAAACATAAATCAAATCAAAATAAAGCTAACGTAAAATCAGTCAAGCAATTAAGTGTGACAGAGTGCAACAGACATTGTGGTTAAGCGTAGGTATATACAATATACAACAATACGCACAGTGCAGTTTAGCAGCAGATTGAAATGAAATAAGTACAAACTAAATAAGTGAGAAGGAGCGATAAGTTATAAGTGTTAAAAATGTAGCAGCATTTCCTACAGAACTAAGTGACAGTATGGCACAGTGGAGTGTAGCAGCATTTCATACTGAAGTAAGTTATAGTAAACCACAGTGAAATGTAGCAGCATGTCCTAAAGCACAGTAAGTGTAGCAGCAGATAGTTACAGTACCACAAAATAAATTGACATAGTGGTGGTATCAAGTGACAGTGTAAAGTGTAGCAGCAGTAAGTTACAGTACCACAAAATAAAGTGATGTAGTGGTGGTATAAAGTGACAGTGTAAGTGTAGCAGCATTTCTTACTGAAGTAAGTAACAGTACAACTGAATAAAGTGGTGCAGTGATGATATAAAGTGACATTTTTCAGGATACAGTGTCTCCACTGTTCCTTACCTGACCAGGGGGAGATGAATTATAAAATTTGATGGCCGCCGGAAGAAAAGACTTCCTCCGGCGTTCAGTATTACACCTGGGGAGAATGAGTCTGTGGCTGAAGGTGCTTCTGCCGGAAGTCAGCAGATGGTGGAGAGGGTGAGAGTTGTTGTCCAGGATGCTGTGCAGTTTAGACAGCATCCGCCTCTCAGACACCGCCACCAAAGAGTCCAGTTTGACCCCCATGACGGAGCCAGCCTTCCTGATGATCTTACCGATCCTCTTGGCGTCTACTGCCCTCAGTCTGCTGCCCCAGCACACAACAGCAAAGAAGATGGCACTGGCTACCACCGACTGATAGAACATCCTCAGCATGGTGTTACATACATTGAATGACCGGAGCCTCCTCAGGAAATAGAGACAACTCTGGCCCTTCTTGTAAACAGCCTCAGTGTTCTTGGACCAGTCCAGTTTGTTGTCGAGGGGCCTGTTTCACAAAGCAGGTTTAGTGAAAACTCTGAGTCTGTTAACCCTGAAATGAGGGAAACTCTGAGTTTTCCGTTTCACAAAGGGAGGTAACTCAAACCAGAGACAGAGGGGTAACTCTAGCCTGTTTCACAAAGAGAGGTAACTTAACCTCTCGGTCAGTTACCATGGTAACATGCTCTCTGAAACTAACCTGGTCGGGACCAGGTTTTTCTCGGAAAACCTTGAGTTTCTCTCTGTCTCCGCCCTCTTTCAGCCACACACGGTGTTTGATTTCCTCATTCATTCAGTCAGCACGCGAGTTTTGGCGTAGTATAGTTCTGTCTGTTTTTTCAGAAAATCATTGCAAAAATCAGACATTAGAAGTTATATTAGGTGGTGACTATTTCCACTACCATGGCGTGTCCTTTTGATAACGATCCCGTGGATGAAGGTGCAGCATTACTGCACAGAGAATTAAATATTCGTCGGGAGATGATTATCAAACTATTGATTATAGATGTTCTTGAATTTCCAGGCAATTCTCTTTTTGAGCGGTACCGTTTCATATCACAGCAGATATTCTGTGTTGCGCTGCGTTTTTTTGCAAACGGGAGTTTTTGTATACAACGTATAAAAATCATTCAGTAGGCCTACATTAGAAGTTATATTAGGTGGTGAATATTTACACTACCATGGCATGTCCTTTTGATAACGATCCCGTGGATGAAGGTGACGCATTTCGCAGAGAGAATTAAATATTGGTCGGGAGATCATTATCAGACCGCGCATAGACGTCCTTAATATACTGCAGCCATAATTACAAAATGAATGAAATGGATCTTTTGAGCAAGTTGAATGTATTTGACTTAGCGTTTCTAAATATAATCCCAGCTTTTCTTGCAATTCATAGGTTCTTTGTGTGTGCTTTTAATTGGGTTACCGGTATATAAACTACTCCTATATAGCCTTCTGATCCAGAATATCACCTATAATGCGAGGGGGCTGAATACGGCACAACACCGTTTCATGTCACAGTCCATCTCATCCCTCCTTACATTTCCAACATTAACAACCAGTAATGCTCTCACATCACAGCAGATATTGTGTGTTGCGCTGCGTTTTTTTTGCAAATGGGAGTTTTTTATACAACATTGATATGTTGTATAAAAAACAGCCACTTACGGTAATATTTACTTTACGATGTAAAACATGCTCAAAATGAGGCGTCACCATGAGACTGTGCTGAGGTTTTACCTGTTTGAAAAATGTTTTTATGTTTCATCTTAAGCTGCGCTTCTCCCCCGCGGGGTTGCACTTAAATGAAATAAATTAATAGGCTCCCACTCAAGCAGTTCCCCCTGTGATATTACTGTGATTGCAACAGGACTACATTTAAACTTACGCACTGACCCGAGCAGCAATGTCCTCCCGCACCGTCTCCCTCTCTTTTGCTGCTGCAGCGGTGTAAACCTGCTCAAACTCTCCGTATCAGCGCATTAATATTTCCATTTCCAGTTGTAGCGTAGCCCTTCGCTTCCCCGTCTCCATGGTGACTCGTCGAATCATGGCTCCATTGATGCTGTCTTTTTTTACTTGTGGTGCACGCGCTTAACTCCAGGTCAAATTACTCTGAGTTGATCAACCTAACGCAAATCTGCTGTTCTGGAACCGAAAACTCAGAGTTTCCTATCTCAGAGTAGATCAACTCACAGTTCAGGGTTAGACTCAGAGTTTTTTGAACCTGCTTTGTGAAACAGGCCCCAGGTATACTCCAAGGTATTTGTAATCCTGGACAACATCCGCAGTCACGCCGTTGATGGAGATGGATGTGGGGGCAGATTCACTCCTGCGGAAATCCACCACTAGCTCCTTAGTCTTGGTGGTGTTTAGAACCAGGTGATTAGCTGCACACCAGTCAACAAAGGAGTCCACAACGCCCCTGTATTCCTCCTCCTTTCCCTCACTGACACAGCCAACAATTGCAGAATCTTCAGCAAACTTCTGCAGGTGGCAGGACTCAGAGAGGAACTGAAAGTCTGAGGTGTACAGGGTGAACAGAAATGGGGAAAGAACAGTTCCCTGTGGAGCTCCAGTGCTGCTGACCGCAGTGTCAGACACTCCGTCCTGCAATCTGACATACTGTGGTCGACCCGTCAAGTAACTGAAGTGAACTGAATTCTCGATTTACTGTACCACTCCCAATTGTCTTGTCTTGTTGTCTTGTTTTCACTCTACCTAAGGGCGCACTCACACTGTCCTTCCGCACCGGGCCAAAACTGGTTTTTCGGCTAAAGCCTAGTGCGTTTGACCAGTGTGAGTGCAACCGCTCCGGGTATAACTGCGGCCAGTGGGCCGTCCACAGCCCGCCTGAGAGAGGTGGGCTTTTGTAGAGCCCGTTTGAACATGTACGAGCCAAGCACGATGCCTACGGCGGTTCTGATGTCATTTATGTGCGCCTGTTCGGACATAGTAAATAGAAGGACGGACCATGCGCGGACATTTAACAACAACAACAATGGCGGCAAAAGGTTCACGGTGGTGTGATGCGGAGGTGGAGTGTTTACTGCAGATTTGGTCGATGAAAATATTCAAAAACAGTCGACAAGACGCACAAAAACTCAGAGGTCTATGGAAAGATTTGTAAACAAAGAGACGCATGGCAATGACGTTAATCAATGCATGTGACATGTGAAGCATTTGCGCGAGGCCCAGGCAGTGTGAGTACAAACGGGCCTGGGGCGCGGGGGGAGAGGGAGGGGGGACAAGTACCCTAAAGCCCGAGGCGCGGTGCGGAGGGACAGTGTGAGTGCGCCCTAAGTCACTGGTGAACAGGGTTATGTACTACTAGATCAGAGCCTGCTGTTATTGCGTATATATAAACACATTGCTATCTATCAATTTTGGATAAAATATCCTGAAAATGAACATTTACATTGCAGGATTAGAATTCGGAAGTTGTTCCTTAACGCATATCTGACGGTCTTTGATATCTTATAGTGTGGTTTTGACCTGCTCTTTATGAAAAGTGTCCTGAGACTACTTCTGTTATGATTAGATACCATGAATAAAATTTAATTGGATAGTTTGTAGCGTTAGCTGTGTTTTTAGATATTGAAGCATGTGATGCTTCCCTTGTCTCACACTGAATTGGAATAGCTGTGTTTGTTACCAAGGTCTTTTGTTTTTTAAATTGCTACTAAAACAGTTTATAGTGACCTCACTCTGAGTCTCAATGTATAGCTTATATGTATAGGTATTAAAGCATAAAATATATTTTTTTATTTATTATGACCTTCCATTTATGTATCCAATTTTCTGTCTTGTGATTTTGTGCCAATTTTGTTTCAGCTCCACAATTGACATCCCATCCTCCTTGCCATCAGAGCTCCAGATGGGTTTACAGCCGAGTGTATCTGTCCATGGGAAATGGACACAGAAGATGCCAGGAATGCCCTTATTACAATTAAGAGGATTTATGAAAGTCTTATTAGCGGTAATGTACACAGTGCATGCTATATTTTCAAGACTCCTTTGAAATACTGCCTTTGCAACATATTTCTGCATATAGCAAAGCAGAGTCTTTTTTTCTTTGTTAACATGTGAACAACATGGCTTAGGATGAAAATGCAGACCTGGTTACCCATCAGTCTTTAACTGTGTCCTTCCACAATTTGATGCGGAATAATGAATCTTGATTGATTCCATAGTGGTATTATGTCTCTTTCATTTGGTACTGACATGTTCAGTTTGTACAGCAAACTGTTTTGTGCTCTAATCAAGTGTCACACACTTATTGTTCCTTATATCTTTCTTTCTTTTTTAAGGACCGTGCCGAGGTGTTGGTGCAGTGGCTGCCTTGCTCTGGATGGTGTGTATGTTCTTAAGTTTATTTTACTGTAGATGAGGAAAATCCACTAATAAAAAAAGTAAAATGTCTTCAACTTTAACTGCAGTTTAATAAGGGTCAGCAAAGTCTGAGGGTCAAGCAAGTCACCTAGCAGTCAAATGTTTTGGGCAGTATTGTGCATTGGACTTGAAATAAATTCACAGTATATAACATAATCAAGAAACCCCCTGTGCAATATCACTATAATGTGAAATGATTCAAAATTGTATCACCTTATAAAAGTGAACGCCACAATTTTCTCAGTTTTGGCCTGGTGTCTAATGCGATCTAAGAAAAAAACATTCCTCATAAAACGGCACAAAACTGCAAGATTTAACTTGACCAAAAACATGAAGAAAAAAAGATTCATACTGGCAATACATTCTGTGACTACCTCCAATGCCAGCTCAGGGGTGTAACACTTCTGTTGCCCCCATTCCTTCTCCATACCTTTCACACAGACGTTGGGGAGTTTTCTTATACACTGTCTAAATATGATATTGAAAAGCTCATTTTCAAAAAAGAATGCATGCATACCTGTATAATCCATATCTCATTGTAAATAGTACAGTGTCAGTTATATTCTCAAAAATTATGAACAATTTGACAGTAATACTTCTTGCTGTGTTTCTGTCTTACAGTGGGGACAAATGGAAAAACTCCTGGGAGCCGAAAGAAAATGTTTTGCAAAAATAAATGTTTTTAAAACACATATACCAGTTACTGGCTGTGTTCTTTCATATACACTTGATTTCTATGATCGTTCAGAACCTTTCAAGAGCGAATTGTAGTAGTTGCAGTTTCCCAAAAAAAACAACATTTTGTGTTATTTTTACTGTTGACAAATTTAGTGTTCAGTCACCATCTTAAAAACATGAGAAATAGAATGATTTACTGAAAAAAGGTGGATGTAAAACAATTATTTTTTGGCTTATTCCCTCACCTTTTCTTAAAGCAGAAATATTTTTCCATCCCCTGGGTTTCTTTCTATGTATTATGTATTTGTATGCTGAAGACAATACCCAGACAAAAGGAAGAGTACATCCTGTTCACACAGCTAAAAATAAACTTTTGAATGTATTCACAATCACCATGATCTACAGGCACCTTATCGATTCATCTGAAATGCTCATTCTTGGCTGGTGTAATAACACCCATAAGGATAAGGTAAGAAGATGCCAGAGAGGGATAACGTTTTTATCGTAGAATCACTTAGCTCAGACTCATAATTGTTGTCCTTTACTAAGTAAATAATTGGGCTTTTGTTTTTGAATACATTTATGATTTGACATGGGTTTTAAATCATCCTGCAGTCCCATTGGAGAACCGAGGACCCGCCTCCCGGAAGCATTTTTTTCAACAATCTCCTGATAAAGAGTCCTTAATAACTTCACAATACGATGGGTTAATGCAATGGCCATCGATTATAATTATTTCTTTCGGATCTGAGAAATATAGTTTTATTTTGTCAGTTTTGGATAACGGAAGGCTACGTTTTTACCCCCAGCCACCGTTGCGCTTGTTTGGTTTGTGTTAAAGGCGGAAGTGGTGTGTTCGAATACTATTATAAGCTGTCCGCCGTGGATGGGCTGCATTCCAACTCAAATTGCCGCCGTTTAGCGTGGTGTTTTCGAATACTATTATGAGCTGTCCGCCGTGGATGGGCTGCATTCCAACTCAAATTGCCGCCGGTCAGCGTCACTAGCTCTGTTGATGAGACATTTTATAGCCAGTGATTGTAAAATATGAAGTGGCTCATTAATATAGTTTAATATTATATTTTTAAGAATATATGGCTGATTATATTTAAAATAAAATCGTATTTCGTATGTGTCTTCCTCAATTAATATTGAACCACATACGAATCAGAATGGGTTTTTATTATCATATTGTCATATTAAAAGGAAAAAGACAAAAAAATAAATAAAAGGTAAATACTAAATAATAGATAACAGGCTATAGACATTTGAATGTAATTCCCGTGCTAGGCAACAGCCTTGGTCCTTGTTAACTTCCCCAAATTTCAGTCCTGGAGAGCCACTGTCCTGCATGTTTAAGTTTCTCCCTGGTCCAACACACCTGATTCTAATGATGTGCTCGTTATCAAGCAGCTGAAGCTTGTCACAGGTTTGAAAATCATATAATCTATATATGTAATAATATGTTGCTGAGGATATTTGATCTACATCATCAAATAAATCACTGTGTGTGTGTGTGTGTGTGTGTGTGTGTGTGTGTGTGTGTGTGTGTGTGTGTGTGAGTGAGTGAGTGAGTGAGTGAGTGAGTGAGTGAGTGAGTGAGTGAGTGAGTGAGTGAGTGAGTGAGTGAGTGAGTGAGTGTGTGTGTGTGTGTGTGTGTGTGTGTGTGTGTGTGTGTGTGCGTGCGCGCGCGCGTGCGGCATTTGTGCGTCATACATAAAACATCATTCTTAATGCTTGCATTGGCTAATAATAACATATACACAGTAAATATTGTGATATATGAAGGTGACTCATGTCAGTCAACAAAGAAACAAACAAAGAATGAAGGAAACAAACAAACAAACAAACTTTTATGTGTAGAGCCTTCAAAGTGCTGTCTGGATGTAGGGTTTGGATGACCTGAGTCCATGACATGAAAAAATTCAAACTTTGCTGTAGAGCTAAACCAAATACATCATTGGAAAGGTCTCGACCTGGGGAGTAATAATATGTTAGTATTAATATTCTACATGGCTCCGGTTTTGAAATAATGAACTTTGAACCTTGACCTCAGGACCTGTTTGAGGGCTTATAATTCTGCAATAAAAAGAAATACAGAAATGGGACCAACTGTTATAGAGAGCTCTTGACCCCAGCTATAACATGAGTACAATCAACAATTTTGGGTTTTGTCAATTATGGGTCAAATTAATTTTCACCTATGGAATAATTTGATTTTAAAAACCTGATTACATCAATGTGTTAACTATGCCCTTAAACTCCTCAATGTATTCTCATTTCAACATTTACAACTTCCAATTCTATGAAAAATTCAACCTTAATTAAAGAACTACAACTCCAATGAGCCGAGCAATAACGCTAAGTACTGCTATCTGCCATAGTTGTAGTTTTCTGTGGTTCTTCCGGTTTGTAAATAAATGGGTTCACAAAAAAAAGATATATATATATATATATATATATATATTACATATATCATATATCTAGAACAGCTGGATTAGTATTGAGATTACATAAAGATGATCTATGTCAACAAAAAGTAAAGATGTATTCTTGAAATAGGTATGCAGTTTTCTGGTTTGCAAAAAGGGTAGTAAATAATGTGCCGTATACTTTAAATATTGAATATAGCCTAACTCCCGTTTTTTCTTCATATATATGGTCTTTATGTTAAGAAACAGTTCAGATGCTAGGTGTTTGAACAATATTTATTAGTTTTAAGTAAATTAGGGTTTGCATGCAGCGGACTGGCTCCGTCTCTATAGCCACTTCCGCAGCGTGCGTGGCAACCACCAAAGCAACAATAGAAAACGATGCATCTGTGGATTCCAACTATTTGTTCGCTTTGTAATAACTCATAAATAATATATCATAAACATTCACTAGACAAAGCTGTAGATAAGACATTAATTTGTGAGGCTTAATTCTTCATGTCTACATTGTTATTACATACAAAATACAATATTTTTTAAAGATTATCTCCAGACATGTTAGATGTATGAAAAAAACTCGTTTGTAATAACAGTAATGTTTGAATGAGCCACCGGTATACTGGATGAACCAGAACACCATGGCACAACAATTTGTGACACGAATAATGTTACATTTCAAAAACGCTATGTTTTTATATTCTATGTACTCACATTAGAATTTGCTACTCTCATTCAAAATAAAACACATCCCACTGTGATATACTGTAAAACTTACAGAACCTTTAAAATATTTAAACAAATAATTGGTCACACTGTCCAGCACTAGGCACTATATAAATGCAGCCATTTACTGAACTTCCACGAGTAACAAGTACAGCACTCTGACCAAAACTGAGCACATCTTTCGTCACCTGTTATGTAAACTTTATACAACAGTTAGTTTCCAGCTTACACAAAGTATCAAGCTATTGCACAGACAAATGGTTATGTGTTGCTTAGCCACAGTCCAGTTCCAGTCTGGTGCTTTGTAGAAAGGATGTATAAAAGCAATATCACACGAGAGGGAGTGATGTTGTGCTGAACATCATCACAGCTGTGAATATGTAAAAGGCACACGGCCTGCGGCCTTATGTCCACAACTGAATCACAGCCTCAAAGGCTTTACATTTCTTCCGCTGAAATATCTGGAGTGCTGTTGTCCTCCTGGTCACTGTTCTCTTCAACGTCCTCATTGTCTTCCTCCAACATGAAAAAGGAGGGTTCAGTGTCAAAATGGGTGTAAGTGCTGGTGACTGCGCTCAGTTTCTGCTGCAGAATGTGTCGCTTGTGCAGCAGACAACAGAGCAGCCCCCTGTATCCCTCTTCTCTCAGCTCTCTGGGAGGTGCTAAAATAAAATGTAAAAAAAAAAAAAAATAATAATCAGATAGAAAATAAGGCAACTCTTTATGAACATTAAAATGCACATTGTCTGCCCAGCTCTGAGACTGTACTACTACATACCATACTATGTTTCGTGATATTCTCTCGAGTGTGACGAAGGAGGCTGTATACTTTGTCCAAGGCCTTTCTCAGGTACTGCCAATGCTGGGTCATCTCCTTCACAATTACAACATTTTCCTCTTCCATAGGCCTGACCAGCATAACCTGGTCAAAAAGTCGCCTCTTCAGGCGAAGACTCACCACTGTTTTGAAAAAGAGAACAGATGGGACAAAAGTAAAAGACTTAAGCCCCTTTCACATATACACTGCAAACATAAAATGATCTAGACAATCAGTATGTGAAAACACAAATACTTGATCCAGTCAGACTGGACATCAAGTGGAATTTACCTGGCCAGCTCCCAAGTACTACTACTATGAGCTACATGTCTCTTTTGAAAAACAGAAACAAGCAAAATTGACCATAAAAAAATAGTATTGTAAAACATATAGCGAAATGTACCATAACACATACCAGTGGCTGCCCACTGCTGGACGTCACACACCCATTCCTCCGTGTCCTCCAGAGAGATGTTGAGCTCCTGCTTGAGACTCTCAAGATTAGCTCCTTCGATTTCTGCTCTCTGTTTAGTTCATTTAGAATGTTTAAAAAAAACAAAAAACATAGATAAGTCATGGTGTGATCCGTAAAAAGGTATGTTAACATAGGGCATTAGAGATAAGAGAATAAAGATGTTTTCACATTTGAACCCAGAATAATGTCAGAGAATCAGGTCCGGAGATAGTCCCGAGTTTCTTTCACACATGCAGCACACACTTAGATGTGTTCACACTTAATGTAACTACTTAGTTTGGTTTAGGCAAGGGGAGCGTGCAGCTGTATTCACACATGTGCACACTCTGGAATTACCCAGTCTTTGCACTATTAAGCTGGGAGGGTAAACTCCATTTGATGCCCGGTCCGACTGAATCCGATATTTGTGTACACACACAGCTGTACCAGGAAATGTTCAGATAGTTTCAGGTTTGCAGTGCATGTGTGACAAGGGCTTAAGATGTAGGACAACTATCTAGTGGAATGTAATACACCAAAAGTATTTCATAATATCAGAAAAAAATGTTATTTTAAAAAAAGGGGACAATATCAGTGAGTGTATCTCTAATCATGATTGAAAAACCTAAATGACAACATGCAAAACATTCAAGCACAAATTGATGAGGATATTCTTAAAGGTATGTCCTCAAAAGAGACTATGTGCCTCATGAAACAATTATTTCCTTGTTATAACAAAGGCTATTTTATGGTGAAAGAATGCAATACGTATATAAGAATGCTAATTGGATAGAAAGGACATTGAGTTGTTTGCTGCAGTCATTTGATGTCAAAAACACTTAATGGTGATTTTTGTGAGTTGTCATGATGACAACACACGCCAGTGGGGCCGTCAAGTGTGCCACAGCTAGTTGGGAGGATGTTCTTCAGAGGAAGGTGTGAGGAGAAGGGACTGTTAAACTCAGTAGCAGTGAGTCAGTGGACCATAAGCCCATTGTTCTGCTCATTTTTTGTAGCCAATGCAGCACAAAAACACAGCGATCCAGCAAGCCAGCAGCCAACCAGCATATGGCTCTGCCATGCCTGCACACCACACCAGTCACAGGACATGAGCTGAACAAAGTTGTCACTCCTTTAACCTGTGATGCCAGTATTCAAGCCCAGTAACTTGCAGTAAAGACTTCTTACTTTGAAAAATCTTTTTGCCAGGGTCTTGTGCAGACTCTCTGTCTTCCTGTTGTTCCATCCCATGGCAAGCACAGTTATCATCTCTGCTCTGCCTGTAAAAAAAAATATCCACACACACAAAACCCCCCAGAAAATATCAAAATTCAGAAAAATTTTACAATCTGGTACCGTGTCAAGCCTACCCTTTTCTGACTACACACCAACCAGCATCAGCTGTTTTACATTGCTGACAGCAATGTGGAGTTACAGTCTCTGCGCCCAATTTCGAATTCAAGAGCTCTGGCATTGCAGCTCTGAATTCTTTTTCAGACATTAACTGTTTTCTTGTCCATGCTGACATTGTGGGTGTCTCCTCCACTTTAGTCTCTGAAGATGATGATCTAAAATAATAAAACACAAAAATTGATGTAAAGGACAGTGTATTTAAAGACAGAAAAGTCATTTCCATAATGGCTTTGTTACTGCACGTGCATAAAAAAAAATCACGGCCACTACTTAAGTCAGTTGCCTAAATTTCACATTTTTAAATGGAAACATAAAGGTCGTCTTTAAGCTATTTAAGCTATCAGATGTCAATATGTGTACCAAGACTTAGGACATCTTGAGGAATGTCATCTGTCAGCAACTCCTCCACTTCTGGGGGCTTCCTAGCGCCACACGGTTTAACTATAAACACAAAACATAATGCAAGAAACATTACTGCTGACCAACTTGTGATTAACAGTAGAACTGTATTATATTTTGCTGTCCAGATCGATTCTTCCTAAAGTGTTGAGCTATAATGTTCCCATTCTTGTCCCTCTTCCTCTAGGTAACTCTGGAAACTTTAGTCCCTTTGTTTTCTTTTCTTTTCCAGATGCCATTTTAGATGAGAGAGAGAGAGAGAGAGAGAGAGAGAGAGAGAGAGAGAGAGAGAGAGAGAGAGAGAGAGAAGAAACTAACAAACAGAAGACCAAACAAAGGCTACAGTCAAAGTAAAGACAAAGAGACAAAATGACAAAGCAAAAGCTCAGAAAATTAAATTAGTGTAACAGGGAGAAGGATTAAGAAAATGGCTCTTAAAAGAACCGTTGGATTTGTGATATATGAAGAGAGTTTTTTTTATTATAAAAAAAATGAAGCAGGATTAGTTGCACTTCCATAAATGTTACTTATTGCCACTAAAAATAAAAATTTAGCAAAATGTAGAGTAAATAATCAAAAGAATAAAAAGAGAAATAAAACGTGTGCCTACAAAAGTTAAGAGTACACTAACACTAATTAAAACTATCAGGGCTCTGTATTTGAGTATCAAAATGCGCTCTCTAAGTTCTTACAGTGTATTTTCACCTGTTTATTACCTAAATAAATAGTTAACAGATGTCCTAATACTGACGGAAATACACAAAATCACATAAGGTAGCATTTTTTTGTCAAGATAGCATAAATAAAAAGCGTGTTAGCATGTGCGCTAACCTTAGCGCCTTATTGATAGTTAACATACGACCTCCGTGGCATTCCCAACTGAGTTGTAACTTAAACGTCAAACTGAACTAACTTACTTACACATGATTTGGAGACAATCACCGTGATAGCTCACGCACAGAACACAACATGACCACATAAATTGAGTACACAAACGGACTTACCAATGCTACGACGTCCAGTGAAACGTGAATGCCACGCCTCCTTCTGGCGCATCACATTTTGATTGGTGCCAAAGGTTAAAGGGTAGGCGATGACGACATACCAACACACCGTTTATTGTAGTTGTGTACACGACCGCTAAACTCGAAACGTGCCTATGGGTCGTCATAAGCTCCTTGATCAAAGGGTCCTTGATCAAAGGGTCGTTTTTGGGTGGAGGACAGGCTGCTTACATTGGAATGAGTTGAAAGCCCCCAGCGTCGGGTTTGTAGGTTTAAGGAGCGCTCCGATGAGTGCCCCGAAGAGCGCCCCGAAGAGCGCCCCGAGGAGCGCTTCAAATATCGGCACGGACGGGATTACATTGGAATGAGTTAAAAGCCCCCTGCGTCGGGTTTATACGTTTAAAGACTGCCCTGAGCTTCAAATATGGACGTTTAAGGAGAGCCCAAAACTTCAGATATGGACGTTAAAGGATAGCCCTAAGCTTCAAATATCGCCTCGGACGGGCTTACATTGGAATGAGTTGAAAGCCCTCTGCGTCGGGTTTGTAAGTTTAAGGAGACCTTTTTAGTCCGTAACTAACACCAAAGGCCCTGACAAATCTTCAGTATTTGACGCGTTGGGAGTGAGACTGTGTTGGTTTTTGTGGAGTTTTGCGTGTGTTTTTAGTCGTTTCATCACGTTTTTGTTGAGTTTTGCATCTGTTTTTAGTTGTTTCATCACGGTTTTGTGGTGTTTTCATCTGTTTTAAGTGGTTTCATCACGTTTTTGTGGTGTTTTCATCTGTTTTTAGTCGTTTTTCTGGTGTCTTGCGTCTGTTTTTAGCCGTTTCATCACGTTTTTGTGGTGTGTTTTGTCTGTTTATAGTTGTTTTATCACGTTTTTGTGGTGTTTTCATCTGTTTCTAGTCATTTTTGTCATGTTTTTGTGGTGTTTTCATCTGTTTTAAGTCGTTTCATCATATTAGTGGTGTTTTCGTCTGTTGTTTGTCGTTTCATCACGTTTTTGTTGGTGTTTTCGTCTGTTTTTAGTCGTTTTGTCACGTTTTAGTGCTATTTTAATCAGTTTTTAGTCGTTTTGTCATGTTTCTGTGGAATTTTGCGTCTGTTTTTAGTCGTTTCATCACGTTTTTGTGGTGTTTTCGTCTGTTTTTAGTCGTTTTGTCATGTTTTTGTGGTGTTTTGCCTCTGTTTTAAGTCGTTTCATCACATATTTGTGGTGTTTTCGTCTGTTTTTAGTTGTTTTATCATATTTTTGTGGTGTTTTGATCTTTGGTTGGTCCTTTTGTCACATTTCTGTGGTGCTTTCATCCATTTTTAGTCTTTTTTTCATGTTTTTGTGGGGTTTTCGTCTGTTTTTAGTCGTTTCATCACGTATTTGTGGTGTTTTCATCTGTTTTCAGTCGTTTCATAATGTTTTTGTGGAGTTTTGCGTCTATTTTTAGTCGTTTTGTCATGTTTTTGTGGAGTCTTGGTCTGTTTTTAGTCGTTTTGTCAGGTTTTTTGGTGTTTTCATCTGTTTTTAGTTGTTTCATCACATTTTTGTGGAGTTTTGCGTCCGTTTTTAGTCGTTTTGCATTGTTTTATGGAGCTTTGCGTCTGTTTTTAGTCGTTTTGTCATGTTTTTGTGGTGTTTTCATCCGTTTTTAGTCGTTTTGTCATGTTTTTGTGGGTTTTTCGTCTGTTTTTAGTCGTTTCATCACGTTTTTGTGGTGTTTTCATGTGTTTTTAGTCGTTTCATAATGTTTTTGTGGAGTTTTGCGTCTGTTTTTAGTCGGTTTTTCATGTTTTTGTGGGTTTTTCGTCTGTTTTTAGTCGTTTCATCACATTTTTGTGGTGTTTTTGTCTGTTTTTAGTCATTTCATCAAGTTTCTGTGGTGTTTTCGTCTGTTTTTAGTTGTTTTGATCTTTGGTTGGTCCTTTTGTCACATTTCTGTGGTGTTTTCATCCATTTTTAGTCTTTTTTTCATGTTTTTGTGGGGTTTTCGTCTGTTTTTAGTCGTTTCATCACGTATTTGTGGTGTTTTCATCTGTTTTCAGTCGTTTCATAATGTTTTTGTGGAGTTTTGCATCTATTTTTAGTCGTTTTGTCATGTTTTTGTGGAGTCTTGGTCTGTTTTTAGTCGTTTTGTCAGGTTTTTTGGTGTTTTCATCTGTTTTTAGTTGTTTCATCACATTTTTGTGGAGTTTTGCGTCCGTTTTTAGTCGTTTTGCATTGTTTTATGGAGCTTTGCGTCTGTTTTTAGTCGTTTTGTCATGTTTTTGTGGTGTTTTCATCCGTTTTTAGTCGTTTTGTCATGTTTTTGTGGGTTTTTCGTCTGCTTTTAGTCGTTTCATCACGTTTTTGTGGTGTTTTCATGTGTTTTTAGTCGTTTCATAATGTTTTTGTGGAGTTTTGCGTCTGTTTTTAGTCGGTTTTTCATGTTTTTGTGGGTTTTTCGTCTGTTTTTAGTCGTTTCATCACATTTTTGTGGTGTTTTTGTCTGTTTTTAGTCATTTCATCAAGTTTCTGTGGTGTTTTCGTCTGTTTTTAGTTGTTTTGTCATGTTTTTTGTTTTTTTTTAATCTGTTTTTAGGAGTTTCATCACGTTTTTGTGGTGTTTTCATCTGTTTTTAGTCGTTTTGTCATGTTTTTGTGGAGCTTTGCATCCGTTTTTAATCGTTTCATCACATTTTTGTGGAATTTTGCCTCTGTTTTCAGTCGTTTCATCACGTTTTTGTGGTGTTTTCATCTGTTTTTTAATCGTTTTTGTCATGTTATTGTGGTGTTTTCATCCGTTTTTTAGTCGTTTTTTCGTGTTTTTGTGGTGTTTTCGTCTGTTTTAAGTCGTTTCATCACGTTTTTTTGTGGTGTTTTCATCTGTTTTTAGTCGTTCAATATTATTTTTGTGGAGTTTTGCGTGTGTTTTTAGTTGTTTTGTCATGTTTTTGTGGAGCTTTGCGTCTGTTTTTAATCATTTCATCACATTTTTGTTGAATTTTGCTTCTTTTTGCGGTGTTTTCATCTATCTTTAGTCATTTTTGTCATGTTTTTGTGGTGTTTTCATCTGTTTCTAATCCTTTCATCATGTTTTTGTGGTGTTTTCATCCGTTTATAGTCGTTTTGTAATGTTTTTGTGGTGTTTTCGTCTGTTTTTTTGGACGTTTCATCGCCTTTTGTGGTGTTTTCATCTGTTTTTAGTCGTTTCATTATGTTTTTGTGGAGTTTTGGTCTTTTTTTAATCGTTTTGTCACGTTTTTGTGGTGTTTTCATCTGTTTTTAGTCGTTTCGTCATGTTTTTGTGGAGTTTTGCGTCTGTTTTTAGTTGTTTTGTCATGTTTTTGTGGAGTCTTGGTCTGTTTTTAGTCGTTTTGTCAGGTTTTTTGGTGTTTTCATCTGTTTTTAGTTGTTTCATCACATTTTTGTGGAGTTTTGCGTCTGTTTTTAGTCGTTTTGCATTGTTTTATGGAGCTTGGCGTCCGTTTTTAGTCGTTTTGTCATGTTTTTGTGGGTTTTTTGTCTGTTTTTAGTCGTTTCATCACGTTTTTGTGGTGTTTTCATCTGTTTTTAGTTGTTTCATAATGTTTTTGTGGAGTTTTGCATCTGTTTTTAGTCGTTTTCTAAAGTTTTTGTGGTGTTGCCTGTTTTTAATCGTTTTGTCACGTTTTAGTGGTGTTTTCATCTGTTTTTAGTCGTTTTGTAATGTTTCTGTGGAGTTTTGCGTCTGTTTTTAATCGTTTTGTCACGTTTTAGTGGTGTTTTCATCTGTTTTTAGTCGTTTTGTAATGTTTCTGTGGAGTTTTGCGTCTGTTTTTAGTCGTTTCATCATGTTTTGTGGAGTTTTGCATCTGTTTTTAGTTGTTTCATCACGGTTTAGTCGTGTTTTCGTCTGTTTTTAGTCGTTTCATCACGTTTTTGTGGTGTTTTCATCTGTTTTTAGTCGTTTTTGCGGTGTCTTGCGTCTGTTTTTAGTCGTTTCATCACATTTTTGTGGTGTGTTTCGTCTGTTTATAGTTGCTTTATCACGTTTTTGTGTTGTTTTCATCTGTTTTTAGTCATTTTTGTCACGTTTTGTGGTGTTTTCATCTGTTTTTAGTCGTTTCATCACGTTTTTGTGGTGTGTTTCGTCTGTTTTTAGTTGTCTTATCACGTTTTGTGGTGCTTTCATCTGTTTTTAGTCGTTTCATCACGTTTTTGTGGTGTTTTCATCTGTTTCTAGTCATTTTTGTAATGTTTTTGTGGTGTTTTCATCTGTTTTAAGTCGTTTCATAACGTATTTGTGGTGTTTTCGTCTGTTGTTTGTCGTTTCATCACGTTTTTGTTGGTGTTTTCGTCTGTTTTTAGTCGTTTTGTCACGTTTTAGTGCTACTTTAATCAGTTTTTAGTCGTTTTGTCATGTTTCTGTGGAATTTTGCGTCTGTTTTTAGTCGTTTCATCACGTTTTTGTGGTGTTTTCGTCTGTTTTTAGTCGTTTTGTCATGTTTTTGTGGTGTTTTGCCTCTGTTTTAAGTCGTTTCATCACATATTTGTGGTGTTTTCGTCTGTTTTTAGTTGTTTTATCATATTTTTGTGGTGTTTTGATCTTTGGTTGGTCCTTTTGTCACATTTTTGTGGTGTTTTCATCCATTTTTAGTCTTTTTTTCATGTTTTTGTGGGGATTTGGCAGTCTTACACACCTCTCTGCGCTCCCTGTGGAGCATTTTCCAGCTCAGTTTAGTATACAAACACTGTCTGCCCCACGATCATTTAAATTAAACAGATCAAAAATGAACAGAAGAGGAGCTATAAAGAAAAACTTGATACAAATCAACGCAAAATCTGCGACAATGCAACAATATCAGAAAATAAAATGTGGACTTTTAAACATTAGATCTCTCTCATCTAAAGCTGTATTAGTAAACGATCTGATATCAGATAACCATATTGATTTACTCTGTCTGACCGAAACCTGGCTGCGTCCCGAAGAATATGTTAGCCTAAATGAATCCACTCCTCCCAGTCATATTAATACTCATATTCCTCGAGGCAGTGGTCGAGGAGGAGGCGTTGCAGCTATTTATAATTCAGGCCTATTAATAAACCCTAAACCTAAACTAAATTATAATTCATTTGAAAGTCTTGTTCTTAGTCTTTCACATTCAACCTTGAAAACTGTGCAGTCAATTATACTTGTTATAGTGTACCGTGCTCCCGGTCCCTACTCTGAATTTCTGTCCGAATTCTCAGAGTTTCTGTCAAATTTAGTCCTTAAATCCGACAAAGTAATAATTGTAGGTGATTTTAATATTCATGTGGACAGCGATAATAATAGTCTCAGTATCGCGTTTATCTCTCTATTAGATTCGATTGGTTTTAGTCAGAGTATACATAAACCTACTCACTGTTTTAATCACACCCTCGACCTTGTTTTGGTTTATGGTGTGGAAATTGATGACTTAATAGTCTTTCCACAGAATCCTATTTTATCAGACCATTATTTAATAACTTTTGAATTCATATTACAGGACTACTCACCACTGGGTAAAAGTGTCTACACCAGATGTTTATCTGATAGTGCTATAACTAAATTTAAGGAAGCGATTCCATCTGCATTTACTTTAATGCCTCATCCTAATATTCAAGACTCCTGCACTAACGTTAGTTTCTCTGAAATTGATCACCTTGTTGAAAGTGTTGCAGGCTCTCTAAGAACAACACTTGACTCTGTTGCTCCTTTAAAAAAGAAGATAATAAAACAGAGGAAGTTAGCTCCGTGGTATAACTCACAAACCCGTGAATTAAAACAAATATCTTGGTCTGTTTTTAGTCGTTTTGTCAGGTTTTTTGGTGTTTTCATCTGTTTTTAGTTGTTTCATCACATTTTTGTGGAGTTTTGCGTCTGTTTTTAGTCGTTTTGCATTGTTTTATGGAGCTTGGCGTCCGTTTTTAGTCGTTTTGTCATGTTTTTGTGGGTTTTTTGTCTGTTTTTAGTCGTTTCATCACGTTTTTGTGGTGTTTTCATCTGTTTTTAGTTGTTTCATAATGTTTTTGTGGAGTTTTGCATCTGTTTTTAGTCGTTTTCTAAAGTTTTTGTGGTGTTGCCTGTTTTTAATCGTTTTGTCACGTTTTAGTGGTGTTTTCATCTGTTTTTAGTCGTTTTGTAATGTTTCTGTGGAGTTTTGCGTCTGTTTTTAATCGTTTTGTCACGTTTTAGTGGTGTTTTCATCTGTTTTTAGTCGTTTTGTAATGTTTCTGTGGAGTTTTGCGTCTGTTTTTAGTCGTTTCATCATGTTTTGTGGAGTTTTGCATCTGTTTTTAGTTGTTTCATCACGGTTTAGTCGTGTTTTCGTCTGTTTTTAGTCGTTTCATCACGTTTTTGTGGTGTTTTCATCTGTTTTTAGTCGTTTTTGCGGTGTCTTGCGTCTGTTTTTAGTCGTTTCATCACATTTTTGTGGTGTGTTTCGTCTGTTTATAGTTGCTTTATCACGTTTTTGTGTTGTTTTCATCTGTTTTTAGTCATTTTTGTCACGTTTTGTGGTGTTTTCATCTGTTTTTAGTCGTTTCATCACGTTTTTGTGGTGTGTTTCGTCTGTTTTTAGTTGTCTTATCACGTTTTGTGGTGCTTTCATCTGTTTTTAGTCGTTTCATCACGTTTTTGTGGTGTTTTCATCTGTTTCTAGTCATTTTTGTAATGTTTTTGTGGTGTTTTCATCTGTTTTAAGTCGTTTCATAACGTATTTGTGGTGTTTTCGTCTGTTGTTTGTCGTTTCATCACGTTTTTGTTGGTGTTTTCGTCTGTTTTTAGTCGTTTTGTCACGTTTTAGTGCTACTTTAATCAGTTTTTAGTCGTTTTGTCATGTTTCTGTGGAATTTTGCGTCTGTTTTTAGTCGTTTCATCACGTTTTTGTGGTGTTTTCGTCTGTTTTTAGTCGTTTTGTCATGTTTTTGTGGTGTTTTGCCTCTGTTTTAAGTCGTTTCATCACATATTTGTGGTGTTTTCGTCTGTTTTTAGTTGTTTTATCATATTTTTGTGGTGTTTTGATCTTTGGTTGGTCCTTTTGTCACATTTTTGTGGTGTTTTCATCCATTTTTAGTCTTTTTTTCATGTTTTTGTGGGGATTTGGCAGTCTTACACACCTCTCTGCGCTCCCTGTGGAGCATTTTCCAGCTCAGTTTAGTATACAAACACTGTCTGCCCCACGATCATTTAAATTAAACAGATCAAAAATGAACAGAAGAGGAGCTATAAAGAAAAACTTGATACAAATCAACGCAAAATCTGCGACAATGCAACAATATCAGAAAATAAAATGTGGACTTTTAAACATTAGATCTCTCTCATCTAAAGCTGTATTAGTAAACGATCTGATATCAGATAACCATATTGATTTACTCTGTCTGACCGAAACCTGGCTGCGTCCCGAAGAATATGTTAGCCTAAATGAATCCACTCCTCCCAGTCATATTAATACTCATATTCCTCGAGGCAGTGGTCGAGGAGGAGGCGTTGCAGCTATTTATAATTCAGGCCTATTAATAAACCCTAAACCTAAACTAAATTATAATTCATTTGAAAGTCTTGTTCTTAGTCTTTCACATTCAACCTTGAAAACTGTGCAGTCAATTATACTTGTTATAGTGTACCGTGCTCCCGGTCCCTACTCTGAATTTCTGTCCGAATTCTCAGAGTTTCTGTCAAATTTAGTCCTTAAATCCGACAAAGTAATAATTGTAGGTGATTTTAATATTCATGTGGACAGCGATAATAATAGTCTCAGTATCGCGTTTATCTCTCTATTAGATTCGATTGGTTTTAGTCAGAGTATACATAAACCTACTCACTGTTTTAATCACACCCTCGACCTTGTTTTGGTTTATGGTGTGGAAATTGATGACTTAATAGTCTTTCCACAGAATCCTATTTTATCAGACCATTATTTAATAACTTTTGAATTCATATTACAGGACTACTCACCACTGGGTAAAAGTGTCTACACCAGATGTTTATCTGATAGTGCTATAACTAAATTTAAGGAAGCGATTCCATCTGCATTTACTTTAATGCCTCATCCTAATATTCAAGACTCCTGCACTAACGTTAGTTTCTCTGAAATTGATCACCTTGTTGAAAGTGTTGCAGGCTCTCTAAGAACAACACTTGACTCTGTTGCTCCTTTAAAAAAGAAGATAATAAAACAGAGGAAGTTAGCTCCGTGGTATAACTCACAAACCCGTGAATTAAAACAAATATCGCGAAAGTTGGAAAGTAAATGGCGTTCCACTAAACTGGAGGAATCTCACTTAGTTTGGCAAGAAAGTCTTAAAACCTATAGGAAGGACCTCCGTAATGCCAGAGCAGCCTATTACTCATCTTTAATAGAGGAGAATAAGAACAATCCTAGATTTCTTTTTAGCACTGTAGCCAGGCTGACAGAGAGCCACAGCTCTATTGAGCCATGTATTCCTATAACCCTCAGTAGTAACGACTTCATGACCTTCTTTAATGACAAAATTATAACTATTAGAGACAAAATCAACTCGCTTGGCACTATTTGTTCATCAAACCCAGGAACCTTACAAACTGTACGACCTGAAATATTCTTGGACTGCTTTTCTACAGTCGACCTTAACAAATTAACCTCTACTATTTCAGCATCAAAACCTTCTACTTGTCTTCTAGACTCTATTCCAACTAGGTTACTTAAAGAAGTGTTACCTTTAATTAGCACTCCTGTATTAGATATGATTAACATGTCTTTGTCAGCAGGTTATGTACCACAGTCTTTTAAAGTAGCTGTAATTAAACCTCTTCTTAAAAAGCCCAGTCTTGATCCTGAGGTACTAGCCAACTATAGACCTATATCTAACCTTCCTTTTCTCTCTAAGATCCTCGAGAAATTAGTTGCCAATCAGTTGTGTGACTTTTTACATAATAATGAGTTATTTGAGGATTTCCAGTCAGGATTTAGAGCAAATCATAGCACTGAGACAGCACTGGTGAAAATTACTAACGACCTTCTAATAGCTTCAGACAAAGGACTTGTCTCTGTACTTGTCTTACTAGATCTTAGTGCTGCCTTCGACACTATTGACCATCACATCCTGCTACACAGACTAGAGCATCTGATCGGCATTAAAGGAACCGCACTGAGCTGGTTTAAGTCATATTTATCAGATAGATCTCAGTTTGTACATGTTAATGACAAATCCTCCATGCACACTAAAGTTAGTCACGGAGTCCCACAGGGTTCTGTCCTTGGACCGATTCTTTTCACCTTATATATGCTTCCCTTAGGAAAAATTATAAGGAAGCACTCCATAAATTTTCATTGTTATGCTGATGATACACAATTATATTTGTCGATCAAACCAGAAGAAACCCATCAGTTAGATAAACTTCAAATGTGCATTAAGGAAATAAAAAGCTGGATGACCTGCAATTTTCTGATGTTAAACTCAGACAAAACTGAAATTATTGTACTTGGCCCCAAAGGCCTCCGAAATTCAATAGCTAAAGATATTGTTACTCTGGATGATGTAGTGTTGTCCTCCAGCACCACAGTAAGGAATCTGGGTGTTATTTTTGATCAGGATATGTCCTTCGATTCTCACATAAAACTAACAACAAGCACTGCATATTTTCACCTGCGTAATATTGCAAAAATTAGGAACATTGTGTCCCAGAAAGATGCAGAGAAACTTGTTCATGCATTTGTTACTTCTAGGCTGGACTTTTGCAATTCCTTATTATCAGGCTGCTCCAATAAGTCTGTTAAGAGTCTCCAGTTGGTCCAAAATGCTGCAGCTCGTGTACTAACTAAAACAAATAGAAGAGAACATATTTCTCCTGTATTAGCTTCTCTGCACTGGCTACCTGTAAAATCTAGAATAGAATTTTAAATCCTTCTCCTTACGTACAAAGCTCTTATTGGTCAGGCTCCGTCGTATCTTAAAGAGCTCATAGTACCGTATCACCCAACTAGATCTCTGCGCTCTGAGAATGCAGGGCTACTCGTCGTTCCTAGAGTCTCCAAAAGTAGAATGGGAGGCAGAGCCTTCAGCTACCAAGCTCCTCTCCTGTGGAACAAACTCCCAAATGTTATTCGGGAGGCAGACACTGTCCCCTTATTTAAAGTAAACTTAAAACTTTCCTTTTTGATAAAGCTTACAGCTAGGGCTTACGATAAGACTTTATTCTGCTTAATGATGCTGCTATAGGCCTAGTCTGCCGGGGGATAATACTTTTCCTGATACTCTGAGCTTCTCTCCTCTCTGTCTGAATCATTCATGTCTCATCAATGCATGTTATTGATTCAGCTTCTTCCCCGGAGCTGTTTGTGCTTTGTCGTCTCGCAGGTCTCTGCTGATCGTGGTGGTGCTTGCTGCCGTGGTCCTACATGACACTTCCTGCTGCTATTGTCACTGTTGCTCATATATACTATCAATAGTTTAATAAACTATAAAATTTGTAGCTGTATTGTAGCTGCTATTGCCACTACTCATCATTGATCATGTTTGCCACCATAATTATTATCATTTTCATATTCTGTCACCTTAGCTGTGCTTGTTTCTACTATTCTGTTGTATTAACTGCCTTAACATATACGTCATATTCACATTACTATAAATATTATAGTTACTGTTAGGCTTTGCTTGCATCTCTGGAAGTGTGTCTGTCTGTCTCTCCCTGTCCATCTGTGTGTCTTTTCTCTCTTTCTCTCTCCTTTTCTTCCTCCCCAACCGGTCAAGACAGATGGCCGTCCTCCACAGAGCTGGGTCTGTCTGACGTTCCTGCCTGTTATAGGGAAGGTTTTCGTTGCCACTGTACTCTACAGAGGAATTGTTGGGTCTATGTAAATCATAAATAAGTCATTGAGTGTGGTCTTTACCTACTCTGTAAAGTGTCCTGAGATAACTTTTGTTATGATTTGACACTATAAATAAAATTGAATTGAAAAATTGAATTGAATTGAATTGAATTTCGTCTGTTTTTAGTCGTTTCATCACGTATTTGTGGTGTTTTCATCTGTTTTCAGTCGTTTCATAATGTTTTTGTGGAGTTTTGCGTCTATTTTTAGTCGTTTTGTCATGTTTTTGTGGAGTCTTGGTCTGTTTTTAGTCGTTTTGTCAGGTTTTTTGGTGTTTTCATCTGTTTTTAGTTGTTTCATCACATTTTTGTGGAGTTTTGAGTCTGTTTTTAGTCGTTTTGCATTGTTTTATGGAGCTTTGCGTCTGTTTTTAGTCGTTTTGTCATGTTTTTGTGGTGTTTTCATCCGTTTTTAGTCGTTTTGTCATGTTTTTGTGGGTTTTTCGTCTGTTTTTAGTCGTTTCATCACGTTTTTGTGGTGTTTTCATGTGTTTTTAGTCGTTTCATAATGTTTTTGTGGAGTTTTGCGTCTGTTTTTAGTCGGTTTTTCATGTTTTTGTGGGTTTTTCGTCTGTTTTTAGTCGTTTCATCACATTTTTGTGGTGTTTTTGTCTGTTTTTAGTCATTTCATCAAGTTTCTGTGGTGTTTTCGTCTGTTTTTAGTTGTTTTGTCATGTTTTTTTTTTTTTTTTATCTGTTTTTAGGAGTTTCATCACGTTTTTGTGGTGTTTTCATCTGTTTTTAGTCGTTTTGTCATGTTTTTGTGGAGCTTTGCATCCGTTTTTAATCGTTTCATCACATTTTTGTGGAATTTTGCCTCTGTTTTCAGTCGTTTCATCACGTTTTTGTGGTGTTTTCATCTGTTTTTTAATCATTTTTGTCATGTTATTGTGGTGTTTTCATCTGTTTTTAGTTGTTTCATCACATTTTTGTGGAGTTTTGCGTCTGTTTTAGTCGTTTTGCATTGTTTTATGGAGCTTGGCGTCCGTTTTTAGTCGTTTTGTCAAGTTTTTGTGGGTTTTTCGTCTGTTTTTAGTCGTTTCATCACGTTTTTGTGGTGTTTTCATCTGTTTTTAGTTGTTTCATAATGTTTTTGTGGAGTTTTGCGTCTGTTTTTAGTCGTTTTCTAAAGTTTTTGTGGTGTTGCCTGTTTTTAATCGTTTTGTCACGTTTTAGTGGTGTTTTCATCTCTTTTTAGTCGTTTTGTAATGTTTCTGTGGAGTTTTGCGTCTGTTTTTAATCGTTTTGTCACGTTTTAGTGGTGTTTTCATCTGTTTTTAGTCGTTTTGTAATGTTTCTGTGGAGTTTTGCGTCTGTTTTTAGTCGTTTCATCATGTTTTTATGGAGTTTTGCAACTGTTTTTAGTTGTTTCATCACGGTTTAGTCGTGTTTTCGTCTGCTTTTAGTCGTTTCATCACGTTTTTGTGGTGTTTTCATCTGTTTTTAGTCGTTTTTGCGGTGTCTTGCGTCTGTTTTTAGTCGTTTTTGTCATCTTTTTGTGTTGTTTTCATCTACTTTAGGTAATTTTTGTCACGTTTTTGTGGTAATTTCATCCATTTTTAGTCTTTTTTTCATGTTTTTGTGGGGTTTTCGTCTGTTTTTAGTCGTCTCATCACATTTTTGTGGAATTTTGCGTCTGTTTATAGTTGTTTTATCACGTTTTTGTGGTGTTTTCATCTGTTTTTAGTCATTTTTGTCACGTTTTGTGGTGTTTTCATCTGTTTTTAGTCGTTTCATCACGTTTTTGTGGTG
This sequence comes from Echiichthys vipera, assembly GCF_963691815.1. Taxonomy (NCBI): domain Eukaryota; kingdom Metazoa; phylum Chordata; class Actinopteri; order Perciformes; family Trachinidae; genus Echiichthys; species Echiichthys vipera. The sequence continues at coordinate 35,949,129 of NC_139828.1, read as the reverse complement.
TGTTTCGTCTGTTTTTAGTTGTCTTATCACGTTTTGTGGTGTTTTCATCTGTTTTTAGTCGTTTCATCACGTTTTTGTGGTGTTTTCATCTGTTTTTAGTCATTTTTGTCATGTTTTTGTGGTGTTTTCATCTGTTTTAAGTCGTTTCATAACGTATTTGTGGTGTTTTCGTCTGATTTTAGTCGTTTCATCACGTTTTTGTTGGTGTTTTCGTCTGTTTTTAGTCGTTTTGTCACATTTTAGTGGTATTTTAAACAGCTTTTAGTCGTTTTGTCATGGCTCTGTGGAATTTTTCGTATGTTTTTAGTCGTTTCATCACGTTTTTGTGGTGTTTTCGTCTGTTTTTAGTCGTTTTGCCATGTTTTTGTGGTGTTTCGCGTCTGTTTTAAGTCGTTTCATCACATATTTGTGGTGTTTTCTTCAGTTTTTAGTCGTTTCATCACGTTTTTGTGGTGTTTGGATATGTTTTTAGTTGTTTTGTCATGTTTTTGTGGTGTTTTCATTTGTTTTTAGTCGTTGTGTCATGTTTTTGTGGAGTTTTGCGTCTGTTTTCAGTCGTTTCATCATGTTTTGTGGAGTTTTGCGTCTGTTTTTAGTCGTTTCAACACTTTTTTGTGGTGTTTTCGTCAGTTTTTATTTGTTTTATCAGATTTTTGTGGTGTTTTGATCTTTTTTTGGTCGTTTTGTCATTTGTTTTTGTGGAGTTTTGCGTCTGTTTTTAGTCGGTTTTTCATGTTTTTGTGGTGTTTTCGTCCGTTTTTAGTCGTTTCATCACGTTTTTGTGGTGTTTTTGTCTGTTTTTAGTCATTTCATCAAGTTTCTGTGGTGTTTTCGTCTGTTTTTAGTTGTTTTGTCATGTTTTTTTTTTTTTTTTATCTGTTTTTAGGAGTTTCATCACGTTTTTGTGGTGTTTTCATCTGTTTTTAGTCGTTTTGTCATGTTTTTGTGGAGCTTTGCATCCGTTTTTAATCGTTTCATCACATTTTTGTGGAATTTTGCCTCTGTTTTCAGTCGTTTCATCACGTTTTTGTGGTGTTTTCATCTGTTTTTTAATCATTTTTGTCATGTTATTGTGGTGTTTTCATCTGTTTTTAGTTGTTTCATCACATTTTTGTGGAGTTTTGCGTCTGTTTTAGTCGTTTTGCATTGTTTTATGGAGCTTGGCGTCCGTTTTTAGTCGTTTTGTCAAGTTTTTGTGGGTTTTTCGTCTGTTTTTAGTCGTTTCATCACGTTTTTGTGGTGTTTTCATCTGTTTTTAGTTGTTTCATAATGTTTTTGTGGAGTTTTGCGTCTGTTTTTAGTCGTTTTCTAAAGTTTTTGTGGTGTTGCCTGTTTTTAATCGTTTTGTCACGTTTTAGTGGTGTTTTCATCTGTTTTTAGTCGTTTTGTAATGTTTCTGTGGAGTTTTGCGTCTGTTTTTAATCGTTTTGTCACGTTTTAGTGGTGTTTTCATCTGTTTTTAGTCGTTTTGTAATGTTTCTGTGGAGTTTTGCGTCTGTTTTTAGTCGTTTCATCATGTTTTTATGGAGTTTTGCAACTGTTTTTAGTTGTTTCATCACGGTTTAGTCGTGTTTTCGTCTGCTTTTAGTCGTTTCATCACGTTTTTGTGGTGTTTTCATCTGTTTTTAGTCGTTTTTGCGGTGTCTTGCGTCTGTTTTTAGTCGTTTTTGTCATCTTTTTGTGTTGTTTTCATCTACTTTAGGTAATTTTTGTCACGTTTTTGTGGTAATTTCATCCATTTTTAGTCTTTTTTTCATGTTTTTGTGGGGTTTTCGTCTGTTTTTAGTCGTCTCATCACATTTTTGTGGAATTTTGCGTCTGTTTATAGTTGTTTTATCACGTTTTTGTGGTGTTTTCATCTGTTTTTAGTCATTTTTGTCACGTTTTGTGGTGTTTTCATCTGTTTTTAGTCGTTTCATCACGTTTTTGTGGTGTGTTTCGTCTGTTTTTAGTTGTCTTATCACGTTTTGTGGTGTTTTCATCTGTTTTTAGTCGTTTCATCACGTTTTTGTGGTGTTTTCATCTGTTTTTAGTCATTTTTGTCATGTTTTTGTGGTGTTTTCATCTGTTTTAAGTCGTTTCATAATGTATTTGTGGTGTTTTCGTCTGATTTTAGTCGTTTCATCACGTTTTTGTTGGTGTTTTCGTCTGTTTTTAGTCGTTTTGTCACATTTTAGTGGTATTTTAAACAGCTTTTAGTCGTTTTGTCATGGCTCTGTGGAATTTTTCGTATGTTTTTAGTCGTTTCATCACGTTTTTGTGGTGTTTTCGTCTGTTTTTAGTCGTTTTGCCATGTTTTTGTGGTGTTTCGCGTCTGTTTTAAGTCGTTTCATCACATATTTGTGGTGTTTTCTTCAGTTTTTAGTCGTTTCATCACGTTTTTGTGGTGTTTGGATATGTTTTTAGTTGTTTTGTCATGTTTTTGTGGTGTTTTCATTTGTTTTTAGTCGTTGTGTCATGTTTTTGTGGAGTTTTGCGTCTGTTTTCAGTCGTTTCATCATGTTTTGTGGAGTTTTGCGTCTGTTTTTAGTCGTTTCAACACTTTTTTGTGGTGTTTTCGTCAGTTTTTATTTGTTTTATCAGATTTTTGTGGTGTTTTGATCTTTTTTTGGTCGTTTTGTCATTTGTTTTTGTGGTGTTTTCATCCGTTTTTCGTCTTTTTGTCATGTTTTTGTGGTGTTTTCGTCCGTTTTTAGTCGTTTCATCACGTTTTTGTGGTGTTTCCATCCGTGTTTAGTCGTTTTTATAATGTTTTTGTGTAGTTTTGCGTCTGTTTTTAGTCGTTTAGTCATGTTTTTGTGGTGTTCAACTGTTTTTAGTCGTTTTGTTATGTTCTTTTGGAGTTTTGCGTCTGTTTTAAGTCGTTTCATAATGTTTTTGTGGTGTTTTGATCTTTTTTCAGTCGCTTGTCATGTTTTTGTGGTGTTTTCATCCGTTTTTAGCTGTTTGACATGTTTTTGTCGTGTTTTTGTCTGCTTTTAGTCGTTTCATCACGTTTTTGTGGTGTTTTCATCTGTTTTTAGTCGTTTCATAATGTTTTTGTGGTGTTTTGATCTTTTTTCAGTCGTTTTGTCATGTTTTTGTGGTGTTTTCATCCGTTTTTAGCTGTTTGTCATGTTTTTGTCGTGTTTTTGTCTGCTTTTAGTCGTTTCATAATGTTTTTGTGGTGTTTTGCGTCTGTTTTTAGTAGTTTTCTCAGGTTTTTGTGGTGTTGCCTGTTTTTAATCGTTTTGTCACGCTTTAGTGGTGTTTTCATCTGTTTTTAGTCGTTTTGTCATGTTTCTGTGGAGTTTTGCGTCTTTTTTTAGTCATTTCGTCATGTTTTTGTGGTGTTTTCATCTGTTTTTAGTCGTTTTGTAATGTTTTTGTGGTGTTTTCGTCTGTTTTTTGGACGTTTCATCGCGTTTTGTGGTGTTTTCATCTGTTTTTAGTCGTTTCATTATGTTTTTGTGGAGTTTTGCGTCTGTTTTTAGTCGTTTCATCACGTTTTTGTGGTGTTTTTGTCTGTTTTTAATCCTTTTGTCACGTTTTTGTGGTGTTTTCATCTGTTTTTAGTTGTTTCGTCACATTTTTGTGGAGTTTTGCGTCTGTTTTTAGTCGTTTTGCATTGTTTTATGGAGCTTGGCGTCCGTTTTTAGTCGTTTTGTCAAGTTTTTGTGGGTTTTTCGTCTGTTTTTAGTCGTTTCATCACGTTTTTGTGGTGTTTTCATCTGTTTTTAGTTGTTTCATAATGTTTTTGTGGAGTTTTGCGTCTGTTTTTAGTCGTTTTCTAAAGTTTTTGTGGTGTTGCCTGTTTTTAATCGTTTTGTCACGTTTTAGTGGTGTTTTCATCTGTTTTTAGTCGTTTTGTAATGTTTCTGTGGAGTTTTGCGTCTGTTTTTAATCGTTTTGTCACGTTTTAGTGGTGTTTTCATCTGTTTTTAGTCGTTTTGTAATGTTTCTGTGGAGTTTTGCGTCTGTTTTTAGTCGTTTCATCATGTTTTTATGGAGTTTTGCAACTGTTTTTAGTTGTTTCATCACGGTTTAGTCGTGTTTTCGTCTGTTTTTAGTCGTTTCATCACGTTTTTGTGGTGTTTTCATCTGTTTTTAGTCGTTTTTGCGGTGTCTTGCGTCTGTTTTTAGTCGTTTTTGTCATCTTTTTGTGTTGTTTTCATCTACTTTAGGTAATTTTTGTCACGTTTTTGTGGTAATTTCATCCATTTTTAGTCTTTTTTTCATGTTTTTGTGGGGTTTTCGTCTGTTTTTAGTCGTCTCATCACATTTTTGTGGAATTTTGCGTCTGTTTATAGTTGTTTTATCACGTTTTTGTGGTGTTTTCATCTGTTTTTAGTCATTTTTGTCACGTTTTGTGGTGTTTTCATCTGTTTTTAGTCGTTTCATCACGTTTTTGTGGTGTGTTTCGTCTGTTTTTAGTTGTCTTATCACGTTTTGTGGTGTTTTCATCTGTTTTTAGTCGTTTCATCACGTTTTTGTGGTGTTTTCATCTGTTTTTAGTCATTTTTGTCATGTTTTTGTGGTGTTTTCATCTGTTTTAAGTCGTTTCATAACGTATTTGTGGTGTTTTCGTCTGATTTTAGTCGTTTCATCACGTTTTTGTTGGTGTTTTAGTCTGTTTTTAGTCGTTTTGTCACGTTTTAGTGGTATTTTAAACAGTTTTTAGTCGTTTTGTCATGGCTCTGTGGAATTTTTCGAATGTTTTTAGTCGTTTCATCACGTTTTTGTGGTGTTTTCGTCTGTTTTTAGTCGTTTTGCCATGTTTTTGTGGTGTTTCGCGTCTGTTTTAAGTCGTTTCATCACATATTTGTGGTGTTTTCTTCAGTTTTTAGTCGTTTCATCACGTTTTTGTGGTGTTTGGATATGTTTTTAGTTGTTTTGTCATGTTTTTGTGGTGTTTTCATTTGTTTTTAGTCGTTGTGTCATGTTTTTGTGGAGTTTTGCGTCTGTTTTCAGTCGTTTCATCATGTTTTGTGGAGTTTTGCGTCTGTTTTTAGTCGTTTCAACACTTTTTTGTGGTGTTTTCGTCAGTTTTTATTTGTTTTATCAGATTTTTGTGGTGTTTTGATCTTTTTTTGGTCGTTTTGTCATTTGTTTTTGTGGTGTTTTCATCCGTTTTTCGTCTTTTTGTCATGTTTTTGTGGTGTTTTCGTCCGTTTTTAGTCGTTTCATCACGTTTTTGTGGTGTTTCCATCCGTGTTTAGTCGTTTTTATAATGTTTTTGTGTAGTTTTGCGTCTGTTTTTAGTCGTTTTGTCATGTTTTTGTGGTGTTCAACTGTTTTTAGTCGTTTTGTTATGTTCTTTTGGAGTTTTGCGTCTGTTTTAAGTCGTTTCATAATGTTTTTGTGGTGTTTTGATCTTTTTTCAGTCGCTTGTCATGTTTTTGTGGTGTTTTCATCCGTTTTTAGCTGTTTGACATGTTTTTGTCGTGTTTTTGTCTGCTTTTAGTCGTTTCATCACGTTTTTGTGGTGTTTTCATCTGTTTTTAGTCGTTTCATAATGTTTTTGTGGTGTTTTGATCTTTTTTCAGTCGTTTTGTCATGTTTTTGTGGTGTTTTCATCCGTTTTTAGCTGTTTGTCATGTTTTTGTCGTGTTTTTGTCTGCTTTTAGTCGTTTCATAATGTTTTTGTGGTGTTTTGCGTCTGTTTTTAGTAGTTTTCTCAGGTTTTTGTGGTGTTGCCTGTTTTTAATCGTTTTGTCACGCTTTAGTGGTGTTTTCATCTGTTTTTAGTCGTTTTGTCATGTTTCTGTGGAGTTTTGCGTCTTTTTTTAGTCATTTCGTCATGTTTTTGTGGTGTTTTCATCTGTTTTTAGTCGTTTTGTAATGTTTTTGTGGTGTTTTCGTCTGTTTTTTGGACGTTTCATTGCGTTTTGTGGTGTTTTCATCTGTTTTTAGTCGTTTCATTATGTTTTTGTGGAGTTTTGCGTCTGTTTTTAGTCGTTTCATCACGTTTTTGTGGTGTTTTTGTCTGTTTTTAATCCTTTTGTCACGTTTTTGTGGTGTTTTCATCTGTTTTTAGTTGTTTCGTCATGTTTCTGTGGAGTTTTGCGTCTGTTTTTAGTCTTTTTGTCATGTTCTTGTGGTGTTTTCGTCCGTTTTTAGTCATTTCATCACGTTTTTGTGGTGTTTTCATCTGTTTTTAGTCGTTACATCATGTTTTTGTGGAGTTTTGCGTCTGTTTTTAGTTGTTTTGTTATGTTCTTGAAGTGTTTTCGTCTGTTTTTAGTCGTTTAGTCACCTTTTTGTGGAGCTTTCATCGGTTTTTAGTCGTTTTTGTCACGTTTTTGTGATTTTTTCATCTGTTTTTAGTCGTTTCATGATGTTTTTGTGGAGTTTTCATCTGTTTTTAGTCATTTCATCATATTTTTGTGGTGTTTTGATCTTTTTTCAGTCGTTTTGTCATGTTTTTGTGGTGTTTTCATCCGTTTTAGCTGTTTGTCATGTTTTTGTCGTGTTTTTGTCTGCTTTTAGTCGTTTCATAATGTTTTTGTGGTGTTTTGATCTGTTTTTAGTCGTTCAATATTGTTTTTGTGGAGTTGTGCGTGAGTTTTTAGTCGTTTTGTCATGTTTCTGTGGAATTTTGCGTCTGTTTTTAGTCGTTTCATCACGTTTTTGTGGTGTTTTGATCTGTTTTTAGTCGTTCAATATTGTTTTTGTGGAGTTTTGCGTGAGTTTTTAGTTGTTTTGTCATTTTTTGTGGAGCTTTGCGTCTGTTTTTAATCATTTCATCACATTTTCGTTGAATTTTGCTTCTTTTTGCGGCGTTTTCATCTATCTTTAGTCATTTTTGTCATGTTTTTGTGTTGTTTTCATCTGTTTCAAATCGTTTCGTCATGTTTTTGTGGTGTTTTCATCTGTTTTTAGTCGTTTTGTAATGTTTTTGTGGTGTTTTCGTCTGTTTTTTGGACGTTTCATCGCGTTTTGTGGTGTTTTCATCTGTTTTTAGTCGTTTCATTATGTTTTTGTGGAGTTTTTGTCTGTTTTTAATCGTTTTGTCACGTTTTTGTGGTGTTTTCATCTGTTTTAGTCGTTTCGTCATGTTTCTGTGGAGTTTTGCGTCTGTTTTTAGTCTTTTTGTCACATTTTCGTTGAATTTTGCTTCTTTTTGCGGCGTTTTCATCTATCTTTAGTCATTTTTGTCATGTTTTTGTGTTGTTTTCATCTGTTTCAAATCGTTTCGTCATGTTTTTGTGGTGTTTTCATCTGTTTTTAGTCGTTTTGTAATGTTTTTGTGGTGTTTTCGTCTGTTTTTTGGACGTTTCATCGCGTTTTGTGGTGTTTTCATCTGTTTTTAGTCGTTTCATTATGTTTTTGTGGAGTTTTTGTCTATTTTTAATCGTTTTGTCACGTTTTTGTGGTGTTTTCATCTGTTTTAGTCGTTTCGTCATGTTTCTGTGGAGTTTTGCGTCTGTTTTTAGTCTTTTTGTCATGTTCTTGTGGTGTTTTCGTCCGTTTTTAGTCATTTCATCACGTTTTTGTGGTGTTTTCATCTGTTTTTAGTCGTTACATCATGTTTTTGTGGAGTTTTGCGTCTGTTTTTAGTTGTTTTGTTATGTTCTTGAAGTGTTTTTGTTTGTTTTTAGTCGTTTAGTCACCTTTATGTGGAGCTTTCATCACGTTTTTAGTCGTTTTTGTCACGTTTTTGTGATTTTTTCATCTGTTTTTAGTCGTTTCATCATGTTTTTGTGGACTTTTGCGTCTGTTTTTAGTCGTTTTGCATTGTTTTATGGAGCTTTGGGTCTGTTTTTAGTCGTTTCATGATGTTTTTGTGGAGTTGTCATCTGTTTTTAGTCATTTCATCATATTTTTGTGGTGTTTTGATCTTTTTTCTTTGTGGTGTTTTCATCCGTTTTTAGCTGTTTGTCATGTTTTTGTCGTGTTTTTGTCTGCTTTTAGTCGTTTCATCATGTTTTTGTGGTGTTTTCATCTGTTTTTAGTCGTTTCATAATGTTTTTGTGGTGTTTTTATCTTTTTTCAGTCGTTTTGTCAGGTTTGTGTGGTGTTTTCATCCGTTTTTAGCTGTTTGTCATGTTTTTGTCGTGTTTTTGTCTGCTTTTAGTCGTTTCATAATGTTTTTGTGGTGTTTTGCGTCTGTTTTTAGTAGTTTTCTCAGGTTTTTGTGGTGTTGCCTGTTTTTAATCGTTTTGTCACGCTTTAGTGGTGTTTTCATCTGTTTTTAGTTGTTTTGTCATGTTTCTGTGGAGTTTTGCGTCTTTTTTTAGTCGTTTCATCATGTTTTTGTGGAGTTTTGCGTGTGTTTTTAGTCGTTTCATCACGTTTTTGTTGAGTTTTCTATCTGTTTTTAGTTTTTTCATCACGGTTTTGTGGTGTTTTCATCTGTTTTAAGTGGTTTCATCACGTTTTTATGGTGTTTTCATCTGTTTTTAGTCGTTTTTGTGGTGTCTTGCGTCTGTTTTTAGCCGTTTCATCACGTTTTTGTGGTGTGTTTTATCTGTTTATAGTTGTTTTATCACGTTTTTTTGGTGTTTTCATCTGTTTCTAGTCATTTTTGTCATGTTTTTGTGGTGTTTTCATCTGTTTTAAGTCGTTTCATCATATTTGAGGTGTTTTCGTCTGTTTTTTGTTGTTTCATCACGTTTTTGTTGGTGTTTTCGTCTGTTTTTAGTCGTTTTGTCACGTTTTAGTGCTATTTTAATCAGTTTTTAGTCGTTTTGTCATGTTTCTGTGGAATTTTGCGTCTGTTTTTAGTCGTTTCATCACGTTTTTTTGGTGTTTTCGTCTGTTTTTAGTCGTTTTGTCATGTTTTTGTGGTGTTTTGCCTCTGTTTTAAGTCGTTTCATCACATATTTGTGTTGTTTTCATCTGTTTTTAGTTGTTTCTATCATATTTTTGTGGTGTTTTGATCTTTGGTTGGTCGTTTTGTCACGTTTTTGTGGTGTTTTCATCTGTTTTTAGTCGTTTTTGTCATCTTTTTGTGTTGTTTTCATCTACTTTAGGTAATTTTTGTCACATTTTTGTGGTAATTTCATCAATTTTTAGTCTTTTTTTCATGTTTTTGTGGGGTTTTCGTCTGTTTTTTGTCGTCTCATCACATTTTTGTGGAATTTTGCGTCTGTTTTCAGTCGTTTCATCACGTTTTTGTGGTGTTTTCATCTGTTTTTAGTCGTTTTTGTCATGTTTTTGTGGTGTTTTCTTCTGTTTTTAGTCGTTTCATCACGTTTTTGTGGTGTTTTCATCTTATTTTTAGTCGTTAAATATTGTTTTTGTGGAGTTTTGCATGTGTTTTTAGTTGTTTTGTCATGTTTTTGTGGAGCTTTGCGTCTGTTTTCAATCATTTCATCACATTTTCGTTGAATTTTGCTTCTGTTTTTGGTCGTTTCATCACATTTTTGTGGTGTTTTCATCTGTTTTTAGTCGTTTTTGTCATCTTTTTGCGGTGTTTTCATCTATCTTTAGTCATTTTTGTCATGTTTTTGTGTTGTTTTCATCTGTTTCTAATCGTTTCGTCAGGTTTTTGTGGTGTTTTCATCTGTTTTTAGTCGTTTCATCATATTTTTGTGGTGTTTTGATCTTTTTTCAGTCGTTTTGTCATGTTTTTGTGGTGTTTTCATCCGTTTTTAGCTGTTTGTCATGTTTTTGTCGTGTTTTTGTCTGCTTTTAGTCGTTTCATCACGTTTTTGTGGTGTTTTCATCTGTTTTAAGTCGTTTCATAATGTTTTTGTGGTGTCTTGATCTTTTTTCAGTCGTTTTGTCATGTTTTTGTGGTGTGTTTCGTCTGTTTATAGTTGTTTTATCACGTTTTTTTGGTGTTTTCATCTGTTTCTAGTCATTTTTGTCATGTTTTTGTGGTGTTTTCATCTGTTTTAAGTCGTTGCATCATATCTGTGGTGTTTTCGTCTGTTTTAAGTCGTTTCATAATGTTTTTGTGGTGTTTTGATCTTTTTTCAGTCGTTTTGTCATGTTTTTGTGGTGTTTTCATCCGTTTTTAGCTGTTTGACATGTTTTTGTTGTGTTTTTGTCTGCTTTTAGTTGTTTCATCACGTTTTTGTGGTGTTTTCATCTGTTTTTAGTCGTTTCATAATGTTTTTGTGGTGTTTTGATCTTTATTCAGTCGTTTTGTCATGTTTTTGTGGTGTTTTCATCCGTTTTTAGCTGTTTGTCATGTTTTTGTCGTGTTTTTGTCTGCTTTTAGTCGTTTCATAATGTTTTTGTGGTGTTTTGCGTCTGTTTTTAGTAGTTTTCTCAGGTTTTTGTGGTATTGCCTGTTTTTAATCGTTTTGTCAAGCTTTAGTGGTGTTTTCATCTGTTTTTAGTCGTTTTGTCATGTTTCTGTGGAGTTTTGCGTCTTTTTTTAGTCGTTTCATCACGTTTTTGTGGTGTTTTCATCTGTTTTTAGTCGTTCAATATTGTTTTTGTGGAGTTTTGCGTGTGTTTTTAGTTGTTTTGTCATGTTTTTGTGGAGCTTTGCGTCTGTTTTTAATCATTTCATCACATTTTCGTTGAATTTTGCTTCTTTTTGCGGCGTTTTCATCTATCTTTAGTCATTTTTGTCATGTTTTTGTGTTGTTTTCATCTGTTTCTAATCGTTTCGTCATGTTTTTGTGGTGTTTTCATTTGTTTTTAGTCGTTTTGTAATGTTTTTGTGGTGTTTTCGTCTGTTTTTTGGACGTTTCATCGCGTTTTGTGGTGTTTTCATCTGTTTTTAGTCGTTTCATTATGTTTTTGTGGAGTTTTGCGTCTGTTTTTAGTCGTTTCATCACGTTTTTGTGGTGTTGTTGTCTGTTTTTAATCATTTTGTCACGTTTTTGTGGTGTTTTCATCTGTTTTTAGTCGTTTCGTCATGTTTCTGTGGAGTTTTGCGTCAGTTTTTAGTCTTTTTGTCATGTTCTTGTGGTGTTTTCGTCCGTTTTTAGTCATTTCATCACGTTTTTGTGGTGTTTTCATCTGTTTTTAGTCGTTACATCATGTTTTTGTGGAGTTTTGCGTCTGTTTTTAGTTGTTTTGTTATGTTCTTGAAGTGATTTCGTCTGTTTTTAGTCGTTTAGTCACCTTTTTGTGGAGCTTTCATCCATTTTTAGTCGTTTTTGTCACGTTTTTGTGATTTTTTCATCTGTTTTTAGTCGTTTCATCATGTTTTTGTGGACTTTTGCGTCTGTTTTTAGTCGTTTTGCATTGTTTTATGGAGCTTTGGGTCTGTTTTTAGTCGTTTCATGATGTTTTTGTGGAGTTTTCATCAGTTTTTAGTCATTTCATCATATTTTTGTGGTGTTTTGATCTTTTTTCTTTGTGGTGTTTTCATCCGTTTTTAGCTGTCTGTCATGCTTTTGTCGTGTTTTTGTCTGCTTTTAGTCGTTTCATCACGTTTTTGTGGTGTTTTCATCTGTTTTTAGTCGTTTCATAATGTTTTTGTGGTGTTTTGATCTTTTTTCAGTCGTTTTGTCATGTTTTTGTGGTGTTTTCATCCGTTTTTAGCTGTTTGTCATGTTTTTGTAGTGTTTTTGTCTGCTTTTAGTCGTTTCATAATGTTTTTGTGGTGTTTTGCGTGTGTTTTTAGTAGTTTTCTCAGGTTTTTGTGGCGTTGCCTGTTTTTAATCGTTTTGTCACGCTTTAGTGGTGTTTTCATCTGTTTTTAGTCGTTTTGTCATGTTTCTGTGGAGTTTTGCGTCTTTTTTTAGTCGTTTCATCATGTTTTTGTGGAGTTTTGCGTGTTTTTAGTCGTTTCATCACGTTTTTGTTGAGTTTTGCATCTGTTTTTAGTTGTTTCATCACGGTTTTGTGGTGTTTTCATCTGTTTTAAGAGGTTTCATCACGTTTTCGTGGTTTTTTCATCTGTTATTAGTCGTTTTTGTGGTGTCTTGCGTCTGTTTTTAGCCGTTTCATCACGTTTTTGTGGTGTGTTTCGTCTGTGTATAGTTGTTTTATCACATTTTTTTGGTGTTTTCATCTGTTTCTAGTCATTTTTGTCATGTTTTTGTGGTGTTTTCATCTGTTTTAAGTCGTTTCATCATATTTGTGGTGTTTTCGTCTGTTGTTTGTCGTTTCATCACGTTTTTGTTTGTGTTTTCGTCTGTTTTTAGTCGTTTTGTCACGTTTTAGTGCTATTTTAATCAGTTTTTAGTCATTTTGTCATGTTTCTGTGGAATTTTGCGTCTGTTTTTAGTCGTTTCATCACGTTTTTGTGGTGTTTTCGTCTGTTTTCAGTCGTTTCATCACGTTTTTGTGGTGTTTTCATCTGTTTTTAGTCGTTTTTGTCATGTTATTGTGGTGTTTTCATCCGTTTTTTAGTAGTTTTTTCGTGTTTTTGTGGTGTTTTTGTCTGTTTTTAGTCGTTTCATCACGTTTTTGTGGTGTTTTCATCTGTTTTTAGTCGTTCAATATTGTTCTTGTGGAGTTTTGCGTGTGTTTTTAGTTGTTTTGTCATGTTTTTGTGGAGCTTTGCGTCTGTTTTTAATCATTTCATCACATTTTCGTTGAATTTTGCTTCTTTTTGCGGCGTTTTCATCAATCTTTAGTCATTTTTTTGTGTTGTTTTCATCTGTTTCTATTCGTTTCGTCATGTTTTTGTGGTGTTTTCATCTGTTTTTAGTCGTTTTGTAATGTTTTTGTGGTGTTTTCGTCTGTTTTTTGGACGTTTCATCGCGTTTTGTGGTGTTTTCATCTGTTTTTAGTCGTTTCATTATGTTTTTGTGGAGTTTTGCGTCTGTTTTTAGTCGTTTCATCACGTTTTTGTGGTGTTTTTGTCTGTTTTTAATCATTTTGTCACGTTTTTGTGGTGTTTTCATCTGTTTTTAGTCGTTTCGTCATGTTTCTGTGGAGTTTTGCGTCAGTTTTTAGTCTTTTTGTCATGTTCTTGTGGTTTTTTCGTCCGTTTTTAGTCATTTCATCACGTTTTTGTGGTGTTTTCATCTGTTTTTAGTCGTTACATCATGTTTTTGTGGAGTTTTGCGTCTGTTTTTAGTTGTTTTGTTATGTTCTTGAAGTGTTTTCGTCTGTTTTTAGTCGTTTAGTCACCTTTTTGTGGATCTTTCATCCGTTTTTAGTCGTTTTTGTCACGTTTTTGTGATTTTTTCATCTGTTTTTAGTCGTTTCATCATGTTTTTGTGGACTTTTGCGTCTGTTTTTAGTCGTTTTGCATTGTTTTATGGAGCTTTGGGTCTGTTTTTAGTCGTTTCATGATGTTTTTGTGGAGTTTTCATCTGTTTTTAGTCATTTCATCATATTTTTGTGGTGTTTTGATCTTTTTGTGGTGTTTTCGTCTGTTTTAAGTCGTTTCATAATGTTTTTGTGGTGTTTTGATCTTTTTTCAGTCGTTTTGTCATGTTTTTGTGGTGTTTTCATCCGTTTTTAGCTGTTTGACATGTTTTTGTTGTGTTTTTGTCTGCTTTTAGTTGTTTCATCACGTTTTTGTGGTGTTTTCATCTGTTTTTAGTCGTTTCATAATGTTTTTGTGGTGTTTTGATCTTTATTCAGTCGTTTTGTCATGTTTTTGTGGTGTTTTCATCCGTTTTTAGCTGTTTGTCATGTTTTTGTCGTGTTTTTGTCTGCTTTTAGTCGTTTCATAATGTTTTTGTGGTGTTTTGCGTCTGTTTTTAGTAGTTTTCTCAGGTTTTTGTGGTATTGCCTGTTTTTAATCGTTTTGTCAAGCTTTAGTGGTGTTTTCATCTGTTTTTAGTCGTTTTGTCATGTTTCTGTGGAGTTTTGCGTCTTTTTTTAGTCGTTTCATCACGTTTTTGTGGTGTTTTCATCTGTTTTTAGTCGTTCAATATTGTTTTTGTGGAGTTTTCATTAGTTTTTAGTCATTTCATCATATTTTTGTGGTGTTTTGATCTTTTTTCTTTGTGGTGTTTTCATCCGTTTTTAGCTGTCTGTCATGCTTTTGTCGTGTTTTTGTCTGCTTTTAGTCGTTTCATCACGTTTTTGTGGTGTTTTCATCTGTTTTTAGCTGTTTGTCATGTTTTTGTAGTGTTTTTGTCTGCTTTTAGTCGTTTCATAATGTTTTTGTGGTGTTTTGCGTGTGTTTTTAGTAGTTTTCTCAGGTTTTTGTGGCGTTGCCTGTTTTTAATCGTTTTGTCACGGTGGTGATTTGATCTTTTTCAGTCGTTTTGTCATGTTTTTGTGGTGTTTTCATCCGTTTTTAGCTGTTTGTCATGTTTTTGTAGTGTTTTTGTCTGCTTTTAGTCGTTTCATAATGTTTTTGTGGTGTTTTGCGTGTGTTTTTAGTAGTTTTCTCAGGTTTTTGTGGCGTTGCCTGTTTTTAATCGTTTTGTCACGCTTTAGTGGTGTTTTCATCTGTTTTTAGTCGTTTTGTCATGTTTCTGTGGAGTTTTGCGTCTTTTTTTAGTCGTTTCATCATGTTTTTGTGTAGTTTTGCGTGTTTTTAGTCGTTTCATCACGTTTTTGTTGAGTTTTGCATCTGTTTTTAGTTGTTTCATCACGGTTTTGTGGTGTTTTCATCTGTTTTAAGAGGTTTCATCACGTTTTTGTGGTTTTTTCATCTGTTATTAGTCGTTTTTGTGGTGTCTTGCGTCTGTTTTTAGCCGTTTCATCACGTTTTTGTGGTGTGTTTCGTCTGTGTATAGTTGTTTTATCACATTTTTTTGGTGTTTTCATCTGTTTCTAGTCATTTTTGTCATGTTTTTGTGGTGTTTTCATCTGTTTTAAGTCGTTTCATCATATTTGTGGTGTTTTCGTCTGTTGTTTGTCGTTTCATCACGTTTTTGTGGTGTTTTCATGTGTTTTTAGTCGTTTCATAATGTTTTTGTGGAGTTTTGCGTCTGTTTTTAGTCTGTTTTTCATGTTTTTGTGGGTTTTTCGTCTGTTTTTAGTCGTTTCATCACATTTTTGTGGTGTTTTTGTCTGTTTTTAGTCATTTCATCAAGTTTCTGTGGTGTTTTCGTCTGTTTTTAGTTGTTTTGTCATGTTTTTTTTTTTTTTTAATCTGTTTTTAGGAGTTTCATCACGTTTTTGTGGTGTTTTCATCTGTTTTTAGTCGTTTTGTCATGTTTTTGTGGAGCTTTGCATCCGTTTTTAATCGTTTCATCACATTTTTGTGGAATTTTGCCTCTGTTTTCAGTCGTTTCATCACGTTTTTGTGGTGTTTTCATCTGTTTTTTAATCGTTTTTGTCATGTTATTGTGGTGTTTTCATCTGTTTTTAGTTGTTTCATCACATTTTTGTTGAGTTTTGCGTCTGTTTTTAGTCGTTTTGCATTGTTTTATGGAGCTTGGCGTCCGTTTTTAGTCGTTTTGTCAAGTTTTTGTGGGTTTTTCGTCTGTTTTTAGTCGTTTCATCACGTTTTTGTGGTGTTTTCATCTGTTTTTAGTTGTTTCATAATGTTTTTGTGGAGTTTTGCGTCTGTTTTTAGTCGTTTTCTAAAGTTTTTGTGGTGTTGCCTGTTTTTAATCGTTTTGTCACGTTTTAGTGGTGTTTTCATCTGTTTTTAGTCGTTTTGTAATGTTTCTGTGGAGTTTTGCGTCTGTTTTTAATCGTTTTGTCACGTTTTAGTGGTGTTTTCATCTGTTTTTAGTCGTTTTGTAATGTTTCTGTGGAGTTTTGCGTCTGTTTTTAGTCGTTTCATCATGTTTTTATTGAGTTTTGCAACTGTTTTTAGTTGTTTCATCACGGTTTAGTCGTGTTTTCGTCTGTTTTTAGTCGTTTCATCACGTTTTTGTGGTGTTTTCATCTGTTTTTAGTCGTTTTTGCGGTGTCTTGCGTCTGTTTTTAGTCGTTTTTGTCATCTTTTTGTGTTGTTTTCATCTACTTTAGGTAATTTTTGTCACGTTTTTGTGGTAATTTCATCCATTTTTAGTCTTTTTTTCATGTTTTTGTGGGGTTTTCGTCTGTTTTTAGTCGTCTCATCACATTTTTGTGGAATTTTGCGTCTGTTTATAGTTGTTTTATCACGTTTTTGTGGTGTTTTCATCTGTTTTTAGTCATTTTTGTCACGTTTTGTGGTGTTTTCATCTGTTTTTAGTCGTTTCATCACGTTTTTGTGGTGTGTTTCGTCTGTTTTTAGTTGTCTTATCACGTTTTGTGGTGTTTTCATCTGTTTTTAGTCGTTTCATCACGTTTTTGTGGTGTTTTCATCTGTTTTTAGTCATTTTTGTCATGTTTTTGTGGTGTTTTCATCTGTTTTAAGTCGTTTCATAACGTATTTGTGGTGTTTTCGTCTGATTTTAGTCGTTTCATCACGTTTTTGTTGGTGTTTTCGTCTGTTTTTAGTCGTTTTGTCACGTTTTAGTGGTATTTTAAACAGTTTTTAGTCGTTTTGTCATGGCTCTGTGGAATTTTTCGTATGTTTTTAGTCGTTTCATCACGTTTTTGTGGTGTTTTCGTCTGTTTTTAGTCGTTTTGCCATGTTTTTGTGGTGTTTCGCGTCTGTTTTAAGTCGTTTCATCACATATTTGTGGTGTTTTCTTCAGTTTTTAGTCGTTTCATCACGTTTTTGTGGTGTTTGGATATGTTTTTAGTTGTTTTGTCATGTTTTTGTGGTGTTTTCATTTGTTTTTAGTCGTTGTGTCATGTTTTTGTGGAGTTTTGCGTCAGTTTTCAGTCGTTTCATCATGTTTTGTGGAGTTTTGCGTCTGTTTTTAGTCGTTTCAACACTTTTTTGTGGTGTTTTCGTCAGTTTTTATTTGTTTTATCAGATTTTTGTGGTGTTTTGATCGTTTTTTGGTCGTTTTGTCATTTGTTTTTGTGGTGTTTTCATCCGTTTTTCGTCTTTTTGTCATGTTTTTGTGGTGTTTTCGTCCGTTTTTCGTCTTTTTGTCATGTTTTTGTGGTGTTTCCATCCGTGTTTAGTCGTTTTTATAATGTTTTTGTGTAGTTTTGCGTCAGTTTTTAGTCGTTTTGTCATGTTTTTGTGGTGTTCAACTGTTTTTAGTCGTTTTGTTATGTTCTTTTGGAGTTTTGCGTCTGTTTTAAGTCGTTTCATAATGTTTTTGTGGTGTTTTGATCTTTTTTCAGTCGCTTGTCATGTTTTTGTGGTGTTTTCATCCGTTTTTAGCTGTTTGACATGTTTTTGTCGTGTTTTTGTCTGCTTTTAGTCGTTTCATCACGTTTTTGTGGTGTTTTCATCTGTTTTTAGTCGTTTCATAATGTTTTTGTGGTGTTTTGATCTTTTTTCAGTCGTTTTGTCATGTTTTTGTGGTGTTTTCATCCGTTTTTAGCTGTTTGTCATGTTTTTGTCGTGTTTTTGTCTGCTTTTAGTCGTTTCATAATGTTTTTGTGGTGTTTTGCGTCTGTTTTTAGTAGTTTTCTCAGGTTTTTGTGGTGTTGCCTGTTTTTAATCGTTTTGTCACGCTTTAGTGGTGTTTTCATCTGTTTTTAGTCGTTTTGTCATGTTTCTGTGGAGTTTTGCGTCTTTTTTTAGTCATTTCGTCATGTTTTTGTGGTGTTTTCATCTGTTTTTAGTCGTTTTGTAATGTTTTTGTGGTGTTTTCGTCTGTTTTTTGGACGTTTCATCGCGTTTTGTGGTGTTTTCATCTGTTTTTAGTCGTTTCATTATGTTTTTGTGGAGTTTTGCGTCTGTTTTTAGTCGTTTCATCACGTTTTTGTGGTGTTTTTGTCTGTTTTTAATCGTTTTGTCACGTTTTTGTGGTGTTTTCATCTGTTTTTAGTTGCTTCGTCATGTTTCTGTGGAGTTTTGCGTCTGTTTTTAGTCTTTTTGTCATGTTCTTGTGGTGTTTTCGTCCGTTTTTAGTCATTTCATCACGTTTTTGTGGTGTTTTCATCTGTTTTTAGTCGTTTCATTATGTTTTTGTGGACTTTTGCGTCTGTTTTTAGTCGTTTTGCATTGTTTTATGGAGCTTTGGGTCTGTTTTTAGTCGTTTCATGATGTTTTTGTGGAGTTTTCATCAGTTTTTAGTCATTTCATCATATTTTTGTGGTGTTTTGATCTTTTTTCTTTGTGGTGTTTTCATCCGTTTTTAGCTGTCTGTCATGCTTTTGTCGTGTTTTTGTCTGCTTTTAGTCGTTTCATCACGTTTTTGTGGTGTTTTCATCTGTTTTTAGTCGTTTCATAATGTTTTTGTGGTGTTTTGATCTTTTTTCAGTCGTTTTGTCATGTTTTTGTGGTGTTTTCATCCGTTTTTAGCTGTTTGTCATGTTTTTGTAGTGTTTTTGTCTGCTTTTAGTCGTTTCATAATGTTTTTGTGGTGTTTTGCGTGTGTTTTTAGTAGTTTTCTCAGGTTTTTGTGGCGTTGCCTGTTTTTAATCATTTTGTCACGCTTTAGTGGTGTTTTCATCTGTTTTTAGTCGTTTTGTCATGTTTCTGTGGAGTTTTGCGTCTTTTTTTAGTCATTTCGTCATGTTTTTGTGGTGTTTTCATCTGTTTTTAGTCGTTTTGTAATGTTTTTGTGGTGTTTTCGTCTGTTTTTTGGACGTTTCATCGCGTTTTGTGGTGTTTTCATCTGTTTTTAGTCGTTTCATTATGTTTTTGTGGAGTTTTGCGTCTGTTTTTAGTCGTTTCATCACGTTTTTATGGTGTTTTTGTCTGTTTTTAATCGTTTTGTCACGTTTTTGTGGTGTTTTCATCTGTTTTTAGTTGCTTCGTCATGTTTCTGTGGAGTTTTGCGTCTGTTTTTAGTCTTTTTGTCATGTTCTTGTGGTGTTTTCGTCCGTTTTTAGTCATTTCATCACGTTTTTGTGGTGTTTTCATCTGTTTTTAGTCGTTACATCATGTTTTTGTGGAGTTTTGCGTCTGTTTTTAGTTGTTTTGTTATGTTCTTGAAGTGTTTTCGTCTGTTTTTAGTCGTTTAGTCACCTTTTTGTGGAGCTTTCATCGGTTTTTAGTCGTTTTTGTCACGTTTTTGTGATTTTTTCATCTGTTTTTAGTCGTTTCATGATGTTTTTGTGGAGTTTTCATCTGTTTTTAGTCATTTCATCATATTTTTGTGGTGTTTTGATCTTTTTTCAGTCGTTTTGTCATGTTTTTGTGGTGTTTTCATCCGTTTTAGCTGTTTGTCATGTTTTTGTCGTGTTTTTGTCTGCTTTTAGTCGTTTCATAATGTTTTGTGGTGTTTTGATCTGTTTTTAGTCGTTCAATATTGTTTTTGTGGAGTTTTGCGTGAGTTTTTAGTCGTTTTGTCATGTTTCTGTGGAATTTTGCGTCTGTTTTTAGTCGTTTCATCACGTTTTTGTGGTGTTTTGATCTGTTTTTAGTCGTTCAATATTGTTTTTGTGGAGTTTTGCGTGAGTTTTTAGTTGTTTTGTCATTTTTTGTGGAGCTTTGCGTCTGTTTTTAATCATTTCATCACATTTTCGTTGAATTTTGCTTCTTTTTGCGGCGTTTTCATCTATCTTTAGTCATTTTTGTCATGTTTTTGTGTTGTTTTCATCTGTTTCAAATCGTTTCGTCATGTTTTTGTGGTGTTTTCATCTGTTTTTAGTCGTTTTGTAATGTTTTTGTGGTGTTTTCGTCTGTTTTTTGGACGTTTCATCGCGTTTTGTGGTGTTTTCATCTGTTTTTAGTCGTTTCATTATGTTTTTGTGGAGTTTTTGTCTGTTTTTAATCGTTTTGTCACGTTTTTGTGGTGTTTTCATCTGTTTTAGTCGTTTCGTCATGTTTCTGTGGAGTTTTGCGTCTGTTTTTAGTCTTTTTGTCATGTTCTTGTGGTGTTTTCGTCCGTTTTTAGTCATTTCATCACGTTTTTGTGGTGTTTTCATCTGTTTTTAGTCGTTACATCATGTTTTTGTGGAGTTTTGCGTCTGTTTTTAGTTGTTTTGTTATGTTCTTGAAGTGTTTTTGTTTGTTTTTAGTCGTTTAGTCACCTTTTTGTGGAGCTTTCATCCGTTTTTAGTCGTTTTTGTCACGTTTTTGTGATTTTTTCATCTGTTTTTAGTCGTTTCATCATGTTTTTGTGGACTTTTGCGTCTGTTTTTAGTTGTTTTGTTATGTTCTTGAAGTGTTTTTGTTTGTTTTTAGTCGTTTAGTCACCTTTTTGTGGAGCTTTCATCCGTTTTTAGTCGTTTTTGTCACGTTTTTGTGATTTTTTCATCTGTTTTTAGTCGTTTCATCATGTTTTTGTGGACTTTTGCGTCTGTTTTTAGTCGTTTTGCATTGTTTTATGGAGCTTTGGGTCTGTTTTTAGTCGTTTCATGATGTTTTTGTGGAGTTTTCATCAGTTTTTAGTCATTTCATCATATTTTTGTGGTGTTTTGATCTTTTTTCTTTGTGGTGTTTTCATCCGTTTTTAGCTGTTTGTCATGTTTTTGTCGTGTTTTTGTCTGCTTTTAGTCGTTTCATCACGTTTTTGTGGTGTTTTCATCTGTTTTTAGTCGTTTCATAATGTTTTTGTGGTGTTTTTATCTTTTTTTTAGTCGTTTTGTCAGGTTTTTGTGGTGTTTTCATCCGTTTTTAGCTGTTTGTCATGTTTTTGTCGTGTTTTTGTCTGCTTTTAGTCGTTTCATAATGTTTTTGTGGTGTTTTGCGTCTGTTTTTAGTAGTTTTCTCAGGTTTTTGTGGTGTTGCCTGTTTTTAATCGTTTTGTCACGCTTTAGTGGTGTTTTCATCTGTTTTTAGTTGTTTTGTCATGTTTCTGTGGAGTTTTGCGTCTTTTTTTAGTCGTTTCATCATGTTTTTGTGGAGTTTTGCGTGTGTTTTTAGTCGTTTCATCACGTTTTTGTTGAGTTTTCTATCTGTTTTTAGTTTTTTCATCACGGTTTTGTGGTGTTTTCATCTGTTTTAAGTGGTTTCATCACGTTTTTATGGTGTTTTCATCTGTTTTTAGTCGTTTTTGTGGTGTCTTGCGTCTGTTTTTAGCCGTTTCATCACGTTTTTGTGGTGTGTTTTATCTGTTTATAGTTGTTTTATCACGTTTTTTTGGTGTTTTCATCTGTTTCTATTCATTTTTGTCATGTTTTTGTGGTGTTTTCATCTGTTTTAAGTCGTTTCATCTTTTTTGAGGTGTTTTCGTCTGTTTTTTGTTGTTTCATCACGTTTTTGTTGGTGTTTTCGTCTGTTTTTAGTCGTTTTGTCACGTTTTAGTGCTATTTTAATCAGTTTTTAGTCGTTTTGTCATGTTTCTGTGGAATTTTGCGTCTGTTTTTAGTCGTTTCATCACGTTTTTTTGGTGTTTTCGTCTGTTTTTAGTCGTTTTGTCATGTTTTTGTGGTGTTTTGCCTCTGTTTTAAGTCGTTTCATCACATATTTGTGTTGTTTTCATCTGTTTTTAGTTGTTTCTATCATATTTTTGTGGTGTTTTGATCTTTGGTTGGTCGTTTTGTCACGTTTTTGTGGTGTTTTCATCTGTTTTTAGTCGTTTTTGTCATCTTTTTGTGTTGTTTTCATCTACTTTAGGTAATTTTTGTCACATTTTTGTGGTAATTTCATCCATTTCTAGTCTTTTTTTCATGTTTTTGTGGGGTTTTCGTCTGTTTTTAGTCGTCTCATCACATTTTTGTGGAATTTTGCGTCTGTTTTCAGTCGTTTCATCACGTTTTTGTGGTGTTTTCATCTGTTTTTAGTCGTTTTTGTCATGTTTTTGTGGTGTTTTCTTCTGTTTTTAGTCGTTTCATCACGTTTTTGTGGTGTTTTCATCTGTTTTTAGTCGTTTTTGTCATCTTTTTGTGTTGTTTTCATCTACTTTAGGTAATTTTTGTCACATTTTTGTGTTAATTTCATCCATTTTTAGTCTTTTTTTCATGTTTTTGTGGGGTTTTCGTCTGTTTTTAGTCGTCTCATCACATTTTTGTGGAATTTTGCGTCTGTTTTCAGTCGTTTCATCACGTTTTTGTGGTGTTTTCATCTGTTTTTAGTCGTTTTTGTCATGTTTTTGTGGTGTTTTCTTCTGTTTTTAGTCGTTTCATCACGTTTTTGTGGTGTTTTCATCCTATTTTTAGTCGTTAAATATTGTTTTTGTGGAGTTTTGCATGTGTTTTTAGTTGTTTTGTCATGTTTTTGTGCAGCTTTGCGTCTGTTTTCAATCATTTCATCACATTTTCGTTGAATTTTGCTTCTGTTTTTGGTCGTTTCATCACATTTTTGTTGTGTTTTCATCTGTTTTTAGTCGTTTTTGTCATCTTTTTGCGGTGTTTTCATCTATCTTTAGTCATTTTTGTCATGTTTTTGTGTTGTTTTCATCTGTTTCTAATCGTTTCGTCAGGTTTTTGTGGTGTTTTCATCTGTTTTTAGTCGTTTCATCATATTTTTGTGGTGTTTTGATCTTTTTTCAGTCGTTTTGTCATGTTTTTGTGGTGTTTTCATCCGTTTTTAGCTGTTTGTCATGTTTTTGTCGTGTTTTTGTCTGCTTTTAGTCGTTTCATCACGTTTTTGTGGTGTTTTCATCTGTTTTAAGTCGTTTCATAATGTTTTTGTGGTGTCTTGATCTTTTTTCAGTCGTTTTGTCATGTTTTTGTGGTGTGTTTCGTCTGTTTATAGTTGTTTTATCACGTTTTTTTGGTGTTTTCATCTGTTTCTAGTCATTTTTGTCATGTTTTTGTGGTGTTTTCATCTGTTTTAAGTCGTTGCATCATATCTGTGGTGTTTTCGTCTGTTTTAAGTCGTTTCATAATGTTTTTGTGGTGTTTTGATCTTTTTTCAGTCGTTTTGTCATGTTTTTGTGGTGTTTTCATCCGTTTTTAGCTGTTTGACATGTTTTTGTTGTGTTTTTGTCTGCTTTTAGTTGTTTCATCACGTTTTTGTGGTGTTTTCATCTGTTTTTAGTCGTTTCATAATGTTTTTGTGGTGTTTTGATCTTTATTCAGTCGTTTTGTCATGTTTTTGTGGTGTTTTCATCCGTTTTTAGCTGTTTGTCATGTTTTTGTCGTGTTTTTGTCTGCTTTTAGTCGTTTCATAATGTTTTTGTGGTGTTTTGCGTCTGTTTTTAGTAGTTTTCTCAGGTTTTTGTGGTATTGCCTGTTTTTAATCGTTTTGTCAAGCTTTAGTGGTGTTTTCATCTGTTTTTAGTCGTTTTGTCATGTTTCTGTGGAGTTTTGCGTCTTTTTTTAGTCGTTTCATCACGTTTTTGTGGTGTTTTCATCTGTTTTTAGTCGTTCAATATTGTTTTTGTGGAGTTTTGCGTGTGTTTTTAGTTGTTTTGTCATGTTTTTGTGGAGCTTTGCGTCTGTTTTTAATCATTTCATCACATTTTCGTTGAATTTTGCTTCTTTTTGCGGCGTTTTCATCTATCTTTAGTCATTTTTGTCATGTTTTTGTGTTGTTTTCATCTGTTTCTAATCGTTTCGTCATGTTTTTGTGGTGTTTTCATTTGTTTTTAGTCGTTTTGTAATGTTTTTGTGGTGTTTTCGTCTGTTTTTTGGACGTTTCATCGCGTTTTGTGGTGTTTTCATCTGTTTTTAGTCGTTTCATTATGTTTTTGTGGAGTTTTGCGTCTGTTTTTAGTCGTTTCATCACGTTTTTGTGGTGTTGTTGTCTGTTTTTAATCATTTTGTCACGTTTTTCTGGTGTTTTCATCTGTTTTTAGTCGTTTCGTCATGTTTCTGCGGAGTTTTGCGTCTGTTTTTAGTCTTTTTGTCATGTTCTTGTGGTGTTTTCGTCCGTTTTTAGTCATTTCATCACGTTTTTGTGGTGTTTTCATCTGTTTTTAGTCGTTACATCATGTTTTTGTGGAGTTTTGCGTCTGTTTTTAGTTGTTTTGTTATGTTCTTGAAGTGATTTCGTCTGTTTTTAGTCGTTTAGTCACCTTTTTGTGGAGCTTTTATCCGTTTTTAGTCGTTTTTGTCACGTTTTTGTGATTTTTTCATCTGTTTTTAGTCGTTTCATCATGTTTTTGTGGACTTTTGCGTCTGTTTTTAGTCGTTTTGCATTGTTTTATGGAGCTTTGGGTCTGTTTTTAGTCGTTTCATGATGTTTTTGTGGAGTTTTCATCAGTTTTTAGTCATTTCATCATATTTTTGTGGTGTTTTGATCTTTTTTCTTTGTGGTGTTTTCATCCGTTTTTAGCTGTCTGTCATGCTTTTGTCGTGTTTTTGTCTGCTTTTAGTCGTTTCATCACGTTTTTGTGGTGTTTTCATCTGTTTTTAGTCGTTTCTTAATGTTTTTGTGGTGTTTTGATCTTTATTCAGTCGTTTTGTCATGTTTTTGTGGTGTTTTCATCCGTTTTTAGCTGTTTGTCATGTTTTTGTCGTGTTTTTGTCTGCTTTTAGTCGTTTCATAATGTTTTTGTGGTGTTTTGCGTGTGTTTTTAGTAGTTTTCTCAGGTTTTTGTGGCGTTGCCTGTTTTTAATCGTTTTGTCACGCTTTAGTGGTGTTTTCATCTGTTTTTAGTCGTTTTGTCATGTTTCTGTGGAGTTTTGCGTCTTTTTTTAGTCGTTTCATCATGTTTTTGTGGAGTTTTGCGTGTTTTTAGTCGTTTCATCACGTTTTTGTTGAGTTTTGCATCTGTTTTTAGTTGTTTCATCACGGTTTTGTGGTGTTTTCATCTGTTTTAAGAGGTTTCATCACGTTTTTGTGTTTTTTTCATCTGTTATTAGTCGTTTTTGTGGTGTCTTGCGTCTGTTTTTAGCCGTTTCATCACGTTTTTGTGGTGTGTTTCGTCTGTGTATAGTTGTTTTATCACATTTTTTTGGTGTTTTCATCTGTTTCTAGTCATTTTTGTCATGTTTTTGTGGTGTTTTCATCTGTTTTAAGTCGTTTCATCATATTTGTGGTGTTTTCGTCTGTTGTTTGTCGTTTCATCACGTTTTTGTTGGTGTTTTCGTCTGTTTTTAGTCGTTTTGTCATCTTTTTGTGTTGTTTTCATCTACTTTAGGTAATTTTTGTCACATTTTTGTGGTAATTTCATCCATTTTTAGTCTTTTTTTCATGTTTTTGTGGGGTTTTCGTCTGTTTTTAGTCGTCTCATCACATTTTTGTGGAATTTTGCGTCTGTTTTCAGTCGTTTCATCACGTTTTTGTGGTGTTTTCATCTGTTTTTAGTCGTTTTTGTCATGTTTTTGTGGTGTTTTCTTCTGTTTTTAGTCGTTTCATCACGCTTTTGTGGTGTTTTCATCCTATTTTTAGTCGTTAAATATTGTTTTTGTGGAGTTTTGCATGTGTTTTTAGTTATTTTGTCATGTTTTTGTGGAGCTTTGCGTCTGTTTTCAATCATTTCATCACATTTTCGTTGAATTTTGCTTCTGTTTTTGGTCGTTTCATCACATTTTTGTGGTGTTTTCATCTGTTTTTAGTCGTTTTTGTCATCTTTTTGCGGTGTTTTCATCTATCTTTAGTCATTTTTGTCATGTTTTTGTGTTGTTTTCATCTGTTTCTAATCGTTTCGTCAGGTTTTTGTGGTGTTTTCATCTGTTTTTAGTCGTTTCATCATATTTTTGTGGTGTTTTGATCTTTTTTCAGTCGTTTTGTCATGTTTTTGTGGTGTTTTCATCCGTTTTTAGCTGTTTGTCATGTTTTTGTCGTGTTTTTGTCTGCTTTTAGTCGTTTCATCACGTTTTTGTGGTGTCTTGATCTTTTTTCAGTCGTTTTGTCATGTTTTTGTGGTGTGTTTCGTCTGTTTATAGTTGTTTTATCACGTTTTTTTGGTGTTTTCATCTGTTTCTAGTCATTTTTGTCATGTTTTTGTGGTGTTTTCATCTGTTTTAAGTCGTTGCATCATATCTGTGGTGTTTTCGTCTGTTTTAAGTCGTTTCATAATGTTTTTGTGGTGTTTTGATCTTTTTTCAGTCGTTTTGTCATGTTTTTGTGGTGTTTTCATCCGTTTTTAGCTGTTTGACATGTTTTTGTTGTGTTTTTGTCTGCTTTTAGTTGTTTCATCACGTTTTTGTGGTGTTTTCATCTGTTTTTAGTCGTTTCATAATGTTTTTGTGGTGTTTTGATCTTTATTCAGCCGTTTTGTCATGTTTTTGTGGTGTTTTCATCCGTTTTTAGCTGTTTGTCATGTTTTTGTCGTGTTTTTGTCTGCTTTTAGTCGTTTCATAATGTTTTTGTGGTGTTTTGCGTCTGTTTTTAGTAGTTTTCTCAGGTTTTTTTGGTATTGCCTGTTTTTAATCGTTTTGTCAAGCTTTAGTGGTGTTTTCATCTGTTTTTAGTCGTTTTGTCATGTTTCTGTGGAGTTTTGCGTCTTTTTTTAGTCGTTTCATCACGTTTTTGTGGTGTTTTCATCTGTTTTTAGTCGTTCAATATTGTTTTTGTGGAGTTTTGCGTGTGTTTTTAGTTGTTTTGTCATGTTTTTGTGGAGCTTTGCGTCTGTTTTTAATCATTTCATCACATTTTCGTTGAATTTTGCTTCTTTTTGCGGCGTTTTCATCTATCTTTAGTCATTTTTGTCATGTTTTTGTGTTGTTTTCATCTGTTTCTAATCGTTTCGTCATGTTTTTGTGGTGTTTTCATTTGTTTTTAGTCGTTTTGTAATGTTTTTGTGGTGTTTTCGTCTGTTTTTTGGACGTTTCATCGCGTTTTGTGGTGTTTTCATCTGTTTTTAGTCGTTTCATTATGTTTTTGTGGAGTTTTGCGTCTGTTTTTAGTCGTTTCATCACGTTTTTGTGGTGTTGTTGTCTGTTTTTAATCATTTTGTCACGTTTTTGTGGTGTTTTCATCTGTTTTTAGTCGTTTCGTCATGTTTCTGTGGAGTTTTGCGTCTGTTTTTAGTCTTTTTGTCATGTTCTTGTGGTGTTTTCGTCCGTTTTTAGTCATTTCATCACGTTTTTGTGGTGTTTTCATCTGTTTTTAGTCGTAACATCATGTTTTTGTGGAGTTTTGCGTCTGTTTTTAGTTGTTTTGTTATGTTCTTGAAGTGATTTCGTCTGTTTTAAGTCGTTTAGTCACCTTTTTGTGGAGCTTTCATCCGTTTTTAGTCGTTTTTGTCACGTTTTTGTGATTTTTTCATCTGTTTTTAGTCGTTTCATTATGTTTTTGTGGACTTTTGCGTCTGTTTTTAGTCGTTTTGCATTGTTTTATGGAGCTTTGGGTCTGTTTTTAGTCGTTTCATGATGTTTTTGTGGAGTTTTCATCAGTTTTTAGTCATTTCATCATATTTTTGTGGTGTTTTGATCTTTTTTCTTTGTGGTGTTTTCATCCGTTTTTAGCTGTCTGTCATGCTTTTGTCGTGTTTTTGTCTGCTTTTAGTCGTTTCATCACGTTTTTGTGGTGTTTTCATCTGTTTTTAGTCGTTTCATAATGTTTTTGTGGTGTTTTGATCTTTTTTCAGTCGTTTTGTCATGTTTTTGTGGTGTTTTCATCCGTTTTTAGCTGTTTGTCATGTTTTTGTAGTGTTTTTGTCTGCTTTTAGTCGTTTCATAATGTTTTTGTGGTGTTTTGCGTGTGTTTTTAGTAGTTTTCTCAGGTTTTTGTGGCGTTGCCTGTTTTTAATCATTTTGTCACGCTTTAGTGGTGTTTTCATCTGTTTTTAGTCGTTTTGTCATGTTTCTGTGGAGTTTTGCGTCTTTTTTTAGTCGTTTCATCATGTTTTTGTGGAGTTTTGCGTGTTTTTAGTCGTTTCATCACGTTTTTGTTGAGTTTTGCATCTGTTTTTAGTTGTTTCATCACGGTTTTGTGGTGTTTTCATCTGTTTTAAGAGGTTTCATCACGTTTTTGTGGTTTTTTCATCTGTTATTAGTCGTTTTTGTGGTGTCTTGCGTCTGTTTTTAGCCGTTTCATCACGTTTTTGTGGTGTGTTTCGTCTGTGTATAGTTGTTTTATCACGGTTTTGTGGTGTTTTCATCTGTTTTAAGAGGTTTCATCACGTTTTTGTGGTTTTTTCATCTGTTATTAGTCGTTTTTGTGGTGTCTTGCATCTGTTTTTAGCCGTTTCATCACGTTTTTGTGGTGTGTTTCGTCTGTGTATAGTTGTTTTATCACATTTTTTTGGTGTTTTCATCTGTTTCTAGTCATTTTTGTCATGTTTTTGTGGTGTTTTCATCTGTTTTAAGTCGTTTCATCATATTTGTGGTGTTTTCGTCTGTTGTTTGTCGTTTCATCACGTTTTTGTTGGTGTTTTCGTCTGTTTTTAGTCGTTTTGTCACGTTTTAGTGCTATTTTAATCAGTTTTTAGTCATTTTGTCATGTTTCTGTGGAATTTTGCGTCTGTTTTTAGTCGTTTCATCACGTTTTTGTGGTGTTTTCGTCTGTTTTCAGTCGTTTCATCACGTTTTTGTGGTGTTTTCATCTGTTTTTAGTCGTTTTTGTCATGTTCTTGTGGTGTTTTCATCCGTTTTTTAGTAGTTTTTTCGTGTTTTTGTGGTGTTTTTGTCTGTTTTTAGTCGTTTCATCACGTTTTTGTGGTGTTTTCATCTGTTTTTAGTCGTTCAATATTGTTTTTGTGGAGTTTTGCGTGTGTTTTTAGTTGTTTTGTCATGTTTTTGTGGAGCTTTGCGTCTGTTTTTAATCATTTCATCACATTTTCGTTGAATTTTGCTTCTTTTTGCGGCGTTTTCATCAATCTTTAGTCATTTTTGTCATTTTTTTGTGTTGTTTTCATCTGTTTCTATTCGTTTCGTCATGTTTTTGTGGTGTTTTCATCTGTTTTTAGTCGTTTTGTAATGTTTTTGTGGTGTTTTCGTCTGTTTTTTGGACGTTTCATCGCGTTTTGTGGTGTTTTCATCTGTTTTTAGTCGTTTCATTATGTTTTTGTGGAGTTTTGCGTCTGTTTTTAGTCGTTTCATCACGTTTTTGTGGTGTTTTCATCTGTTTTTAGTCGTTACATCATGTTTTTGTGGAGTTTTGCGTCTGTTTTTAGTTGTTTTGTTATGTTCTTGAAGTGTTTTCGTCTGTTTTTAGTCGTTTAGTCACCTTTTTGTGGAGCTTTCATCCGTTTTTAGTCGTTTTTGTCACGTTTTTGTGATTTTTTCATCTGTTTTTAGTCGTTTCATCATGTTTTTGTGGACTTTTGCGTCTGTTTTTAGTCGTTTTGCATTGTTTTATGGAGCTTTGGGTCTGTTTTTAGTCGTTTCATGATGTTTTTGTGGAGTTTTCATCTGTTTTTAGTCATTTCATCATATTTTTGTGGTGTTTTGATCTTTTTTCAGTCGTTTTGTCATGTTTTTGTGGTGTTTTCATCCGTTTTTAGCTGTTTGTCATGTTTTTGTCTGCTTTTAGTCGTTTAATCACGTTTTTGTGGTGTTTTTGTCTGTTTTTAGTCGTTTCATCACGTTTTTGTGGTGTTTTCATCTGTTTTTAGTCGTTCAATATTGTTTTTGTGGAGTTTTGCGTGTGTTTTTAGTTGTTTTGTCATGTTTTTGTGGAGCTTTGCGTCTGTTTTTAATCATTTCATCACATTTTCGTTGAATTTTGCTTCTTTTTGCGGCGTTTTCATCAATCTTTAGTCATTTTTGTCATTTTTTTGTGTTGTTTTCATCTGTTTCTAATCGTTTCGTCATGTTTTTGTGGTGTTTTCATCTGTTTTTAGTCGTTTTGTAATGTTTTTGTGGTGTTTTCGTCTGTTTTTTGGACGTTTCATCGCGTTTTGTGGTGTTTTCATCTGTTTTTAGTCGTTTCATTATGTTTTTGTGGAGTTTTGCGTCTGTTTTTAGTCGTTTCATCACGTTTTTGTGGTGTTTTTGTCTGTTTTTAATCATTTTGTCACGTTTTTGTGGTGTTTTCATCTGTTTTTAGTCGTTTCGTCATGTTTCTGTGGAGTTTTGCGTCAGTTTTTAGTCTTTTTGTCATGTTCTTGTGGTGTTTTCGTCCGTTTTTAGTCATTTCATCACGTTTTTGTGGTGTTTTCATCTGTTTTTAGTCATTACATCATGTTTTTGTGGAGTTTTGCGTCTGTTTTTAGTTGTTTTGTTATGTTCTTGAAGTGTTTTCGTCTGTTTTTAGTCGTTTAGTCACCTTTTTGTGGAGCTTTCATCCGTTTTTAGTCGTTTTTGTCACGTTTTTGTGATTTTTTCATCTGTTTTTAGTCGTTTCATCATGTTTTTGTGGACTTTTGCGTCTGTTTTTAGTCGTTTTGCATTGTTTTATGGAGCTTTGGGTCTGTTTTTAGTCGTTTCATGATGTTTTTGTGGAGTTTTCATCTGTTTTTAGTCATTTCATCATATTTTTGTGGTGTTTTGATCTTTTTGTGGTGTTTTCGTCTGTTTTAAGTCGTTTCATAATGTTTTTGTGGTGTTTTGATCTTTTTTCAGTCGTTTTGTCATGTTTTTGTGGTGTTTTCATCCGTTTTTAGCTGTTTGACATGTTTTTGTTGTGTTTTTGTCTGCTTTTAGTTGTTTCATCACGTTTTTGTGGTGTTTTCATCTGTTTTTAGTCGTTTCATAATGTTTTTGTGGTGTTTTGATCTTTATTCAGTCGTTTTGTCATGTTTTTGTGGTGTTTTCATCCGTTTTTAGCTGTTTGTCATGTTTTTGTCGTGTTTTTGTCTGCTTTTAGTCGTTTCATAATGTTTTTGTGGTGTTTTGCGTCTGTTTTTAGTAGTTTTCTCAGGTTTTTGTGGTATTGCCTGTTTTTAGTCGTTTAGTCACCTTTTTGTGGAGCTTTCATCCGTTTTTAGTCGTTTTTGTCACGTTTTTGTGATTTTTTCATCTGTTTTTAGTCGTTTCATCATGTTTTTGTGGACTTTTGCGTCTGTTTTTAGTCGTTTTGCATTGTTTTATGGAGCTTTGGGTCTGTTTTTAGTCGTTTCATGATGTTTTTGTGGAGTTTTCATCTGTTTTTAGTCATTTCATCATATTTTTGTGGTGTTTTGATCTTTTTTCAGTCGTTTTGTCATGTTTTTGTGGTGTTTTCATCCGTTTTTAGCTGTTTGTCATGTTTTTGTCTGCTTTTAGTCGTTTCATCACGTTTTTGTGGTGTTTTTGTCTGTTTTTAGTCGTTTCATCACGTTTTTGTGGTGTTTTCATCTGTTTTTAGTCGTTCAATATTGTTTTTGTGGAGTTTTGCGTGTGTTTTTAGTTGTTTTGTCATGTTTTTGTGGAGCTTTGCGTCTGTTTTTAATCATTTCATCACATTTTCGTTGAATTTTGCTTCTTTTTGCGGCGTTTTCATCTATCTTTAGTCATTTTTGTCATGTTTTTGTGTTGTTTTCATCTGTTTCTAATCGTTTCGTCATGTTTTTGTGGTGTTTTCATTTGTTTTTAGTCGTTTTGTAATGTTTTTGTGGTGTTTTCGTCTGTTTTTTGGACGTTTCATCGCGTTTTGTGGTGTTTTCATCTGTTTTTAGTCGTTTCATTATGTTTTTGTGGAGTTTTGCGTCTGTTTTTAGTCGTTTCATCACGTTTTTGTGGTGTTGTTGTCTGTTTTTAATCATTTTGTCACGTTTTTGTGGTGTTTTCATCTCTTTTTAGTCGTTTCGTCATGTTTCTGTGGAGTTTTGCGTCTGTTTTTAGTCTTTTTGTCATGTTCTTGTGGTGTTTTCGTCCGTTTTTAGTCATTTCATCACGTTTTTGTGGTGTTTTCATCTGTTTTTAGTCGTTACATCATGTTTTTGTGGAGTTTTGCGTCTGTTTTTAGTTGTTTTGTTATGTTCTTGAAGTGATTTCGTCTGTTTTTAGTCGTTTAGTCACCTTTTTGTGGAGCTTTCATCCGTTTTTAGTCGTTTTTGTCACGTTTTTGTGATTTTTTCATCTGTTTTTAGTCGTTTCATCATGTTTTTGTGGACTTTTGCATCTGTTTTTAGTCGTTTTGCATTGTTTTATGGAGCTTTGGGTCTGTTTTTAGTCGTTTCATGATGTTTTTGTGGAGTTTTCATCAGTTTTTAGTCATTTCATCATATTTTTGTGGTGTTTTGATCTTTTTTCTTTGTGGTGTTTTCATCCTTTTTTAGCTGTCTGTCATGCTTTTGTCGTGTTTTTGTCTGCTTTTAGTCGTTTCATCACGTTTTTGTGGTGTTTTCATCTGTTTTTAGTCGTTTCATAATGTTTTTGTGGTGTTTTGATCTTTTTTCAGTCGTTTTGTCATGTTTTTGTGGTGTTTTCATCCGTTTTTAGCTGTTTGTCATGTTTTTGTAGTGTTTTTGTCTGCTTTTAGTCGTTTCATAATGTTTTTGTGGTGTTTTGCGTGTGTTTTTAGTAGTTTTCTCAGGTTTTTGTGGCGTTGCCTGCTTTTAATCGTTTTGTCACGCTTTAGTGGTGTTTTCATCTGTTTTAAGTCGTTTTGTCATGTTTCTGTGGAGTTTTGCGTCTTTTTTTAGTCGTTTCATCATGTTTTTGTGGAGTTTTGCGTGTTTTTAGTCGTTTCATCACGTTTTTGTTGAGTTTTGCATCTGTTTTTAGTTGTTTCATCACGGTTTTGTGGTGTTTTCATCTGTTTTAAGAGGTTTCATCACGTTTTTGTGGTTTTTTCATCTGTTATTAGTCGTTTTTGTGGTGTCTTGCGTCTGTTTTTAGCCGTTTCATCACGTTTTTGTGGTGTGTTTCGTCTGTGTATAGTTGTTTTATCACATTTTTTTGGTGTTTTCATCTGTTTCTAGTCATTTTTGTCATGTTTTTGTGGTGTTTTCATCTGTTTTAAGTCGTTTCATCATATTTGTGGTGTTTTCGTCTGTTGTTTGTCGTTTCATCACGTTTTTGTTGGTGTTTTCGTCTGTTTTTAGTCGTTTTGTCACGTTTTAGTGCTATTTTAATCAGTTTTTAGTCATTTTGTCATGTTTCTGTGGAATTTTGCGTCTGTTTTTAGTCGTTTCATCACGTTTTTGTAGTGTTTTCGTCTGTTTTCAGTCGTTTCATCACGTTTTTGTGGTGTTTTCATCTGTTTTTAGTCGTTTTTGTCATGTTATTGTGGTGTTTTCATCCGTTTTTTAGTAGTTCTTTCGTGTTTTTGTGGTGTTTTTGTCTGTTTTTAGTCGTTTCATCACGTTTTTGTGGTGTTTTCATCTGTTTTTAGTCGTTCAATATTGTTTTTGTGGAGTTTTGCGTGTGTTTTTAGTTGTTTTGTCATGTTTTTGTGGAGCTTTGCGTCTGTTTTTAATCATTTCATCACATTTTCGTTGAATTTTGCTTCTTTTTGCGGCGTTTTCATCAATCTTTAGTCATTTTTGTCATTTTTTTGTGTTGTTTTTATCTGTTTCTAATCGTTTCGTCATGTTTTTGTGGTGTTTTCATCTGTTTTTAGTCGTTTTGTAATGTTTTTGTGGTGTTTTCGTCTGTTTTTTGGACGTTTCATCGCGTTTTGTGGTGTTTTCATCTGTTTTTAGTCGTTTCATTATGTTTTTGTGGAGTTTTGCGTCTGTTTTTAGTCGTTTCATCACGTTTTTGTGGTGTTTTTGTCTGTTTTTAATCATTTTGTCACGTTTTTGTGGTGTTTTCATCTGTTTTTAGTCGTTTCGTCATGTTTCTGTGGAGTTTTGCGTCAGTTTTTAGTCTTTTTGTCATGTTCTTGTGGTGTTTTCGTCCGTTTTTAGTCATTTCATCACGTTTTTGTGGTGTTTTCATCTGTTTTTAGTCATTACATCATGTTTTTGTGGAGTTTTGCGTCTGTTTTTAGTTGTTTTGTTATGTTCTTGAATTGTTTTCGTCTGTTTTTAGTCGTTTAGTCACCTTTTTGTGGAGCTTTCATCCGTTTTTAGTCGTTTTTGTCACGTTTTTGTGATTTTTTCATCTGTTTTTAGTCGTTTCATCATGTTTTTGTGGACTTTTGCGTCTGTTTTTAGTCGTTTTGCATTGTTTTATGGAGCTTTGGGTCTGTTTTTAGTCGTTTCATGATGTTTTTGTGGAGTTTTCATCTGTTTTTAGTCATTTCATCATATTTTTGTGGTGTTTTGATCTTTTTGTGGTGTTTTCGTCTGTTTTAAGTCGTTTCATAATGTTTTTGTGGTGTTTTGATCTTTTTTCAGTCGTTTTGTCATGTTTTTGTGGTGTTTTCATCCGTTTTTAGCTGTTTGACATGTTTTTGTTGTGTTTTTGTCTGCTTTTAGTTGTTTCATCACGTTTTTGTGGTGTTTTCATCTGTTTTTAGTCGTTTCATAATGTTTTTGTGGTGTTTTGATCTTTATTCAGTCGTTTTGTCATGTTTTTGTGGTGTTTTCATCCGTTTTTAGCTGTTTGTCATGTTTTTGTCGTGTTTTTGTCTGCTTTTAGTCGTTTCATAATGTTTTTGTGGTGTTTTGCGTCTGTTTTTAGTAGTTTTCTCAGGTTTTTGTGGTATTGCCTGTTTTTAATCGTTTTGTCAAGCTTTAGTGGTGTTTTCATCTGTTTTTAGTCGTTTTGTCATGTTTTTTTGGACGTTTCATCGCGTTTCATCGCGTTTTGTGGTGTTTTCATCTGTTTTTAGTCGTTTTTAGTCGTTTCATTATGTTTTTGTGGAGTTTTGCGTCTGTTTTTAGTCGTTTCATCACGTTTTTGTGGTGTTGTTGTCTGTTTTTAATCATTTTGTCACGTTTTTGTGGTGTTTTCATCTCTTTTTAGTCGTTTCGTCATGTTTCTGTGGAGTTTTGCGTCTGTTTTTAGTCTTTTTGTCATGTTCTTGTGGTGTTTTCATCCGTTTTTAGCTGTTTGACATGTTTTTGTTGTGTTTTTGTCTGCTTTTAGTTGTTTCATCACGTTTTTGTGGTGTTTTCATCTGTTTTTAGTCGTTTCATAATGTTTTTGTGGTGTTTTGATCTTTATTCAGTCGTTTTGTCATGTTTTTGTGGTGTTTTCATCCGTTTTTAGCTGTTTGTCATGTTTTTGTCGTGTTTTTGTCTGCTTTTAGTCGTTTCATAATGTTTTTGTGGTGTTTTGCGTCTGTTTTTAGTAGTTTTCTCAGGTTTTTGTGGTATTGCCTGTTTTTAATCGTTTTGTCAAGCTTTAGTGGTGTTTTCATCTGTTTTTAGTCGTTTTGTCATGTTTTTTTGGACGTTTCATCGCGTTTCATCGCGTTTTGTGGTGTTTTCATCTGTTTTTAGTCGTTTTTAGTCGTTTCATTATGTTTTTGTGGAGTTTTGCGTCTGTTTTTAGTCGTTTCATCACGTTTTTGTGGTGTTGTTGTCTGTTTTTAATCATTTTGTCACGTTTTTGTGGTGTTTTCATCTCTTTTTAGTCGTTTCGTCATGTTTCTGTGGAGTTTTGCGTCTGTTTTTAGTCTTTTTGTCATGTTCTTGTGGTGTTTTCGTCCGTTTTTAGTCATTTCATCACGTTTTTGTGGTGTTTTCATCTGTTTTTAGTCGTTACATCATGTTTTTGTGGAGTTTTGCGTCTGTTTTTAGTTGTTTTGTTATGTTCTTGAAGTGATTTCGTCTGTTTTTAGTCGTTTAGTCACCTTTTTGTGGAGCTTTCATCCGTTTTTAGTCGTTTTTGTCACGTTTTTGGGATTTTTTCATCTGTTTTTAGCCGTTTCATCATGTTTTTGTGGACTTTTGCGTCTGTTTTTAGTCGTTTTGCATTGTTTTATGGAGCTTTGGGTCTGTTTTTAGTCGTTTCATGATGTTTTTGTGGAGTTTTCATCAGTTTTTAGTCATTTCATCATATTTTTGTGGTGTTTTGATCTTTTTTCTTTGTGGTGTTTTCATCCGTTTTTAGCTGTCTGTCATGCTTTTGTCGTGTTTTTGTCTGCTTTTAGTCGTTTCATCACGTTTTTGTGGTGTTTTCATCTGTTTTTAGTCGTTTCATAATGTTTTTGTGGTGTTTTGATCTTTTTTCAGTCGTTTTGTCATGTTTTTGTGGTGTTTTCATCCGTTTTTAGCTGTTTGTCATGTTTTTGTAGTGTTTTTGTCTGCTTTTAGTCGTTTCATAATGTTTTTGTGGTGTTTTGCGTGTGTTTTTAGTAGTTTTCTCAGGTTTTTGTGGCGTTGCCTGTTTTTAATCGTTTTGTCACGCTTTAGTGGTGTTTTCATCTGTTTTTAGTCGTTTTGTCATGTTTCTGTGGAGTTTTGCGTCTTTTTTTAGTCGTTTCATCATGTTTTTGTGTAGTTTTGCGTGTTTTTAGTCGTTTCATCACGTTTTTGTGGAGTTTTGCGTGTGTTTTGTCATGTTTTTGTGGAGCTTTGCGTCTGTTTTTAATCATTTCATCACATTTTCGTTGAATTTTGCTTCTTTTTGCAGCGTTTTCATCAATCTTTAGTTATTTTTGTCATTTTTTTGTCTTGTTTTCATCTGTTTCTAATCGTTTCGTCATGTTTTTGTGGTGTTTTCATCTGTTTTTAGTCGTTTTGTAATGTTTTTGTGGTGTTTTCGTCTGTTTTTTGGACGTTTCATCGCGTTTTGTGGTGTTTTCATCTGTTTTTAGTCGTTTCATTATGTTTTTGTGGAGTTTTGCGTCTGTTTTTAGTCGTTTCATCACGTTTTTGTGGTGTTGTTGTCTGTTTTTAATCATTTTGTCACGTTTTTGTGGTGTTTTCATCTGTTTTTAGTCGTTTCGTCATGTTTCTGTGGAGTTTTGCGTCAGTTTTTAGTCTTTTTGTCATGTTCTTGTGGTGTTTTCGTCCGTTTTTAGTCATTTCATCACGTTTTTGTGGTGTTTTCATCTGTTTTTAGTCATTACATCATGTTTTTGTGGAGTTTTGCGTCTGTTTTTAGTTGTTTTGTTATGTTCTTGAAGTGTTTTCGTCTGTTTTTAGTCGTTTAGTCACCTTTTTGTGGAGCTTTCATCCGTTTTTAGTCGTTTTTGTCACGTTTTTGTGATTTTTTCATCTGTTTTTAGTCGTTTCATCATGTTTTTGTGGACTTTTGCGTCTGTTTTTAGTCGTTTTGCATTGTTTTATGGAGCTTGGGTCTGTTTTTAGTCGTTTCATGATGTTTTTGTGGAGTTTTCATCAGTTTTTAGTCATTTCATCATATTTTTGTGGTGTTTTGATCTTTTTTCTTTGTGGTGTTTTCATCCGTTTTTAGCTGTCTGTCATGCTTTTGTCGTGTTTTTGTCTGCTTTTAGTCGTTTCATCACGTTTTTGTGGTGTTTTCATCTGTTTTTAGTCGTTTCATAATGTTTTTGTGGTGTTTTGATCTTTTTTCAGTCGTTTTGTCATGTTTTTGTGGTGTTTTCATCCGTTTTTAGCTGTTTGTCATGTTTTTGTAGTGTTTTTGTCTGCTTTTAGTCGTTTCATAATGTTTTTGTGGTGTTTTGCGTGTGTTTTTAGTAGTTTTCTCAGGTTTTTGTGGCGTTGCCTGTTTTTAATCGTTTTGTCACGCTTTAGTGGTGTTTTCATCTGTTTTTAGTCGTTTTGTCATGTTTCTGTGGAGTTTTGCGTCTTTTTTTAGTCGTTTCATCATGTTTTTGTGTAGTTTTGCGTGTTTTTAGTCGTTTCATCACGTTTTTGTGGAGTTTTGCGTGTGTTTTGTCATGTTTTTGTGGAGCTTTGCGTCTGTTTTTAATCATTTCATCACATTTTCGTTGAATTTTGCTTCTTTTTGCGGCGTTTTCATCAATCTTTAGTCATTTTTGTCATTTTTTTGTGTTGTTTTCATCTGTTTCTAATCGTTTCGTCATGTTTTTGTGGTGTTTTCATCAGTTTTTAGTCGTTTTGTAATGTTTTTGTGGTGTATTCGTCTGTTTTTAGGACGTTTCATCGCGTTTTGTGGTGTTTTCATCTGTTTTTAGTCGTTTCATTATGTTTTTGTGGAGTTTTGCGTCTGTTTTTAGTCGTTTCATCACGTTTTTGTGGTGTTTTTGTCTGTTTTTAATCATTTTGTCACGTTTTTGTGGTGTTTTCATCTGTTTTTAGTCGTTTCGTCATGTTTCTGTGGAGTTTTGCGTCAGTTTTTAGTCTTTTTGTCATGTTCTTGTGGTGTTTTCGTCCGTTTTTAGTCATTTCATCACGTTTTTGTGGTGTTTTCATCTGTTTTTAGTCGTTACATCATGTTTTTGTGGAGTTTTGCGTCTGTTTTTAGTTGTTTTGTTATGTTCTTGAAGTGTTTTCGTCTGTTTTTAGTCGTTTAGTCACCTTTTTGTGGAGCTTTCATCCGTTTTTAGTCGTTTTTGTCACGTTTTTGTGATTTTTTCATCTGTTTTTAGTCGTTTCATCATGTTTTTGTGGACTTTTGCGTCTGTTTTTAGTCGTTTTGCATTGTTTTATGGAGCTTTGGGTCTGTTTTTAGTCGTTTCATGATGTTTTTGTGGAGTTTTCATCTGTTTTTAGTCATTTTATCATATTTTTGTGGTGTTTTGATCTTTTTTCAGTCGTTTTGTCATGTTTTTGTGGTGTTTTCATCCGTTTTTAGCTGTTTGTCATGTTTTTGTCTGCTTTTAGTCGTTTCATCACGTTTTTGGGGTGTTTTCATCTGTTTTAAGTCGTTTCATAATGTTTTTGTGGTGTCTTGATCTTTTTTCAGTCGTTTTGTCATGTTTTTGTGGTGTGTTTCGTCTGTTTATAGTTGTTTTATCACGTTTTTTTGGTGTTTTCATCTGTTTCTAGTCATTTTTGTCATGTTTTTGTGGTGTTTTCATCTGTTTTAAGTCGTTGCATCATATCTGTGGTGTTTTCGTCTGTTTTAAGTCGTTTCATAATGTTTTTGTGGTGTTTTGATCTTTTTTCAGTCGTTTTGTCATGTTTTTGTGGTGTTTTCATCCGTTTTTAGCTGTTTGACATGTTTTTGTCGTGTTTTTGTCTGCTTTTAGTCGTTTCATCACGTTTTTGTGGTGTTTTCATCTGTTTTTAGTCGTTTCATAATGTTTTTGTGGTGTTTTGATCTTTATTCTTTGTGGTGTTTTCATCCGTTTTTAGCTGTTTGTCATGCTTTTGTCGTGTTTTTGTCTGCTTTTAGTCGTTTCATCACGTTTTTGTGGTGTTTTCATCTGTTTTTAGTGGTTTCATAATGTTTCTGTGGAGTTTTGCGTCTTTTTTTAGTCGTTTCATCATGTTTTTGTGGAGTTTTGCGTGTTTTTAGTCGTTTCATCACGTTTTTGTTGAGTTTTGCATCTGTTTTTAGTTGTTTCATCACGGTTTTGTGGTGTTTTCATCTGTTTTAAGAGGTTTCATCACGTTTTTGTGGTGTTTTCATCTGTTATTAGTCGTTTTTGTGGTGTCTTGCGTCTGTTTTTAGCCGTTTCATCACGTTTTTGTGGTGTGTTTCGTCTGTGTATAGTTGTTTTATCACATTTTTTTGGTGTTTTCATCTGTTTCTAGTCATTTTTGTCATGTTTTTGTGGTGTTTTCATCTGTTTTAAGTCGTTTCATCATATTTGTGGTGTTTTCGTCTGTTGTTTGTCGTTTCATCACGTTGTTGTTGGTGTTTTCGTCTGTTTTTAGTCGTTTTGTCACGTTTTAGTGCTATTTTAATCAGTTTTTAGTCATTTTGTCATGTTTCTGTGGAATTTTGCGTCTGTTTTTAGTCGTTTCATCACGTTTTTGTGGTGTTTTCGTCTGTTTTCAGTCGTTTCATCACGTTTTTGTGGTGTTTTCATCTGTTTTTAGTCGTTTTTGTCATGTTATTGTGGTGTTTTCATCCGTTTTTTAGTCGTTTTTTCGTGTTTTTGTGGTGTTTTTAGTCGTTTCATCACGTTTTTGTGGTGTTTTCATCTGTTTTTAGTCGTTCAATATTGTTTTTGTTGAGTTTTGCGTGTGTTTTTAGTTGTTTGGTCATGTTTTTGTGGAGCTTTGCGTCTGTTTTTAATCATTTCATCACATTTTCGTTGAATTTTGCTTCTTTTTGCGGCGTTTTCATCAATCTTTAGTCATTTTTGTCATTTTTTTGTGTTGTTTTCATCTGTTTCTAATCGTTTCGTCATGTTTTTGTGGTGTTTTCATCTGTTTTTAGTCGTTTTGTAATGTTTTTGTGGTGTTTTCGTCTGTTTTTTGGACGTTTCATCGCGTTTTGTGGTGTTTTCATCTGTTTTTAGTCGTTTCATTATGTTTTTGTGGAGTTTTGCGTCTGTTTTTAGTCGTTTCATCACGTTTTTGTGGTGTTTTTGTCTGTTTTTAATCATTTTGTCACGTTTTTGTGGTGTTTTCATCTGTTTTTAGTCGTTTCGTCATGTTTCTGTGGAGTTTTGCGTCTGTTTTTAGTCTTTTTGTCATGTTCTTGTGGTGTTTTCGTCTGTTTTTAGTCATTTCATCACGTTTTTGTGGTGTTTTCATCTGTTTTTAGTCGTTACATCATGTTTTTGTGGAGTTTTGCGTCTGTTTTTAGTTGTTTTGTTATGTTCTTGAAGTGTTTTCGTCTGTTTTTAGTCGTTTAGTCACCTTTTTGTGGAGCTTTCATCCGTTTTTAGTCGTTTTTGTCACGTTTGTGTGATTTTTTCATCTGTTTTTAGTCGTTTCATCATGTTTTTGTGGACTTTTGCGTCTGTTTTTAGTCGTTTTGCATTGTTTTATGGAGCTTTGGGTCTGTTTTTAGTCGTTTCATGATGTTTTTGTGGAGTTTTCATCTGTTTTTAGTCATTTCATCATATTTTTGTGGTGTTTTGATCTTTTTTCAGTCGTTTTGTCATGTTTTTGTGGTGTTTTAATCCGTTTTTAGCTGTTTGTCATGTTTTTGTCTGCTTTTAGGCGTTTCATCACGTTTTTGTGGTGTTTTCATCTGTTTTAAGTCGTTTCATAATGTTTTTGTGGTGTCTTGATCTTTTTTCAGTCGTTTTGTCATGTTTTTGTGGTGTGTTTCGTCTGTTTATAGTTGATTTATCACGTTTTTTTGGTGTTTTCATCTGTTTCTAGTCATTTTTGTCATGTTTTTGTGGTGTTTTCATCTGTTTTAAGTCGTTGCATCATATCTGTGGTGTTTTCGTCTGTTTTAAGTCGTTTCATAATGTTTTTGTGGTGTTTTGATCTTTTTTCAGTCGTTTTGTCATGTTTTTGTGGTGTTTTCATCCGTTTTTAGCTGTTTGACATGTTTTTGTCGTGTTTTTGTCTGCTTTTAGTCGTTTCATCACGTTTTTGTGGTGTTTTCATCTGTTTTTAGTCCTTTCATAATGTTTTTGTGGTGTTTTGATCTTTATTCAGTCGTTTTGTCATGTTTTTGTGGTGTTTTCATCCGTTTTTAGCTGTTTGTCATGTTTTTGTCGTGTTTTTGTCTGCTTTTAGTCGTTTCATAATGTTTTTGTGGTGTTTTGCGTCTGTTTTTAGTAGTTTTCTCAGGTTTTTGTGGTGTTGCCTGTTTTTAATCGTTTTGTCACGCTTTAGTGGTGTTTTCATCTGTTTTTAGTCGTTTTGTCATGTTTCTGTGGAGTTTTGCGTCTGTTTTTAGTCTTTTTGTCATGTTCTTGTGGTGTTTTCGTCCGTTTTTAGTCATTTCATCACGTTTTTGTGGTGTTTTCATCTGTTTTTAGTCGTTACATCATGTTTTTGTGGAGTTTTGCGTCTGTTTTTAGTTGTTTTGTTATGTTCTTGAAGTGTTTTCGTCTGTTTTTAGTCGTTTAGTCACCTTTTTGTGGAGCTTTCATCCGTTTTTAGTCGTTTTTGTCACGTTTTTGTGATTTTTTCATCTGTTTTTAGTCGTTTCATCATGTTTTTGTGGACTTTTGCGTCTGTTTTTAGTCGTTTTGCATTGTTTTATGGAGCTTTGGGTCTGTTTTTAGTCGTTTCATGATGTTTTTGTGGAGTTTTCATCTGTTTTTAGTCATTTTATCATATTTTTGTGGTGTTTTGATCTTTCTTCAGTCGTTTTGTCATGTTTTTGTGGTGTTTTCATCCGTTTTTAGCTGTTTGTCATGTTTTTGTCTGCTTTTAGTCGTTTCATCACGTTTTTGGGGTGTTTTCATCTGTTTTAAGTCGTTTCATAATGTTTTTGTGGTGTCTTGATCTTTTTTCAGTCGTTTTGTCATGTTTTTGTGGTGTGTTTCGTCTGTTTATAGTTGTTTTATCACGTTTTTTTGGTGTTTTCATCTGTTTCTAGTCATTTTTGTCATGTTTTTGTGGTGTTTTCATCTGTTTTAAGTCGTTGCATCATATCTGTGGTGTTTTCGTCTGTTTTAAGTCGTTTCATAATGTTTTTGTGGTGTTTTGATCTTTTTTCAGTCGTTTTGTCATGTTTTTGTGGTGTTTTCATCCGTTTTTAGCTGTTTGAC
Source organism: Echiichthys vipera (assembly GCF_963691815.1). NCBI lineage: Eukaryota > Metazoa > Chordata > Actinopteri > Perciformes > Trachinidae > Echiichthys > Echiichthys vipera. Next base: position 35,907,428 of record NC_139828.1, on the reverse strand, counting down.
ATGTTTTTGTCGTGTTTTTGTCTGCTTTTAGTCGTTTCATCACGTTTTTGTGGTGTTTTCATCTGTTTTTAGTCGTTTCATAATGTTTTTGTGGTGTTTTGATCTTTATTCTTTGTGGTGTTTTCATCCGTTTTTAGCTGTTTGTCATGCTTTTGTCGTGTTTTTGTCTGCTTTTAGTCGTTTCATCACGTTTTTGTGGTGTTTTCATCTGTTTTTAGTGGTTTCATAATGTTTCTGTGGAGTTTTGCGTCTTTTTTTAGTCGTTTCATCATGTTTTTGTGGAGTTTTGCGTGTTTTTAGTCGTTTCATCACGTTTTTGTTGAGTTTTGCATCTGTTTTTAGTTGTTTCATCACGGTTTTGTGGTGTTTTCATCTGTTTTAAGAGGTTTCATCACGTTTTTGTGGTGTTTTCATCTGTTATTAGTCGTTTTTGTGGTGTCTTGCGTCTGTTTTTAGCCGTTTCATCACGTTTTTGTGGTGTGTTTCGTCTGTGTATAGTTGTTTTATCACATTTTTTTGGTGTTTTCATCTGTTTCTAGTCATTTTTGTCATGTTTTTGTGGTGTTTTCATCTGTTTTAAGTCGTTTCATCATATTTGTGGTGTTTTCGTCTGTTGTTTGTCGTTTCATCACGTTGTTGTTGGTGTTTTCGTCTGTTTTTAGTCGTTTTGTCACGTTTTAGTGCTATTTTAATCAGTTTTTAGTCATTTTGTCATGTTTCTGTGGAATTTTGCGTCTGTTTTTAGTCGTTTCATCACGTTTTTGTGGTGTTTTCGTCTGTTTTCAGTCGTTTCATCACGTTTTTGTGGTGTTTTCATCTGTTTTTAGTCGTTTTTGTCATGTTATTGTGGTGTTTTCATCCGTTTTTTAGTCGTTTTTTCGTGTTTTTGTGGTGTTTTTAGTCGTTTCATCACGTTTTTGTGGTGTTTTCATCTGTTTTTAGTCGTTCAATATTGTTTTTGTTGAGTTTTGCGTGTGTTTTTAGTTGTTTGGTCATGTTTTTGTGGAGCTTTGCGTCTGTTTTTAATCATTTCATCACATTTTCGTTGAATTTTGCTTCTTTTTGCGGCGTTTTCATCAATCTTTAGTCATTTTTGTCATTTTTTTGTGTTGTTTTCATCTGTTTCTAATCGTTTCGTCATGTTTTTGTGGTGTTTTCATCTGTTTTTAGTCGTTTTGTAATGTTTTTGTGGTGTTTTCGTCTGTTTTTTGGACGTTTCATCGCGTTTTGTGGTGTTTTCATCTGTTTTTAGTCGTTTCATTATGTTTTTGTGGAGTTTTGCGTCTGTTTTTAGTCGTTTCATCACGTTTTTGTGGTGTTTTTGTCTGTTTTTAATCATTTTGTCACGTTTTTGTGGTGTTTTCATCTGTTTTTAGTCGTTTCGTCATGTTTCTGTGGAGTTTTGCGTCTGTTTTTAGTCTTTTTGTCATGTTCTTGTGGTGTTTTCGTCTGTTTTTAGTCATTTCATCACGTTTTTGTGGTGTTTTCATCTGTTTTTAGTCGTTACATCATGTTTTTGTGGAGTTTTGCGTCTGTTTTTAGTTGTTTTGTTATGTTCTTGAAGTGTTTTCGTCTGTTTTTAGTCGTTTAGTCACCTTTTTGTGGAGCTTTCATCCGTTTTTAGTCGTTTTTGTCACGTTTTTGTGATTTTTTCATCTGTTTTTAGTCGTTTCATCATGTTTTTGTGGACTTTTGCGTCTGTTTTTAGTCGTTTTGCATTGTTTTATGGAGCTTTGGGTCTGTTTTTAGTCGTTTCATGATGTTTTTGTGGAGTTTTCATCTGTTTTTAGTCATTTCATCATATTTTTGTGGTGTTTTGATCTTTTTTCAGTCGTTTTGTCATGTTTTTGTGGTGTTTTAATCCGTTTTTAGCTGTTTGTCATGTTTTTGTCTGCTTTTAGGCGTTTCATCACGTTTTTGTGGTGTTTTCATCTGTTTTAAGTCGTTTCATAATGTTTTTGTGGTGTCTTGATCTTTTTTCAGTCGTTTTGTCATGTTTTTGTGGTGTGTTTCGTCTGTTTATAGTTGATTTATCACGTTTTTTTGGTGTTTTCATCTGTTTCTAGTCATTTTTGTCATGTTTTTGTGGTGTTTTCATCTGTTTTAAGTCGTTGCATCATATCTGTGGTGTTTTCGTCTGTTTTAAGTCGTTTCATAATGTTTTTGTGGTGTTTTGATCTTTTTTCAGTCGTTTTGTCATGTTTTTGTGGTGTTTTCATCCGTTTTTAGCTGTTTGACATGTTTTTGTCGTGTTTTTGTCTGCTTTTAGTCGTTTCATCACGTTTTTGTGGTGTTTTCATCTGTTTTTAGTCCTTTCATAATGTTTTTGTGGTGTTTTGATCTTTATTCAGTCGTTTTGTCATGTTTTTGTGGTGTTTTCATCCGTTTTTAGCTGTTTGTCATGTTTTTGTCGTGTTTTTGTCTGCTTTTAGTCGTTTCATAATGTTTTTGTGGTGTTTTGCGTCTGTTTTTAGTAGTTTTCTCAGGTTTTTGTGGTGTTGCCTGTTTTTAATCGTTTTGTCACGCTTTAGTGGTGTTTTCATCTGTTTTTAGTCGTTTTGTCATGTTTCTGTGGAGTTTTGCGTCTTTTTTTAGTCGTTTCATCACGTTTTTGTGGTGTTTTCATCTGTTATTAGTCGTTCAATATTGTTTTTGTGGAGTTTTGCGTGTGTTTTTAGTTGTTTTGTCATGTTTTTGTGGAGCTTTGCGTCTGTTTTTAATCATTTCATCACATTTTCGTTGAATTTTGCTTCTTTTTGCGGCGTTTTCATCTATCTTTAGTCATTTTTGTCATGTTTTTGTGTTGTTTTCATCTGTTTCTAATCGTTTCGTCATGTTTTTGTGGTGTTTTCATCTGTTTTTAGTCGTTTTGTAATGTTTTTGTGGTGTTTTCGTCTGTTTTTTGGACGTTTCATCGCGTTTTGTGGTGTTTTCATCTGTTTTTTGTCGTTTCATTATGTTTTTGTGGAGTTTTGCGACTGTTTTTAGTCGTTTCATCACGTTTTTGTGGTGTTTTTGTCTGTTTTCAGTCGTTTCATCACGTTTTTGTGGTGTTTTCATCTGTTTTTAGTCGTTTCGTCATGTTTCTGTGGAGTTTTGCGTCTGTTTTTAGTCTTTTTGTCATGTTCTTGTGGTGTTTTCGTCCGTTTCTAGTCATTTCATCACGTTTTTGTGGTGTTTTCATCTGTTTTTAGTCGTTACATCATGTTTTTGTGGAGTTTTGCGTCTGTTTTTAGTTGTTTTGTTATGTTCTTGAAGTGTTTTCGTCTGTTTTTAGTCGTTTAGTCACCTTTTTGTGGAGCTTTCATCCGTTTTTAGTCGTTTTTGTCACGTTTTTGTGATTTTTTCATCTGTTTTTAGTCGTTTCATCATGTTTTTGTGGACTTTTGCGTCTGTTTTTAGTCGTTTTGCATTGTTTTATGGAGCTTTGGGTCTGTTTTTAGTCGTTTCATGATGTTTTTGTGGAGTTTTCATCTGTTTTTAGTCATTTCATCATATTTTTGTGTTGTTTTGACCTTTTTTCTTTGTGGTGTTTTCATCCGTTTTTAGCTGTTTGTCAAGTTTTTGTCGTTTTTTTGTCTGCTTTTAGTCGTTTCATCACGTTTTTGTGGTGTTTTCATCTGTTTTTAGTCGTATCATAATGTTTTTGTGGTGTTTTGATCTTTATTCAGTCGTTTTGTCATGTTTTTGTGGTGTTTTCATCCGTTTTTAGCTGTTTGTCATGTTTTTGTCGTGTTTTTGTCTGCTTTTAGTCGTTTCATAATGTTTTTGTGGTGTTTTGCGTCTGTTTTTAGTAGTTTTCTCAGGTTTTTGTGGTGTTGCCTGTTTTTAATCGTTTTGTCATGCTTTAGTGGTGTTTTCATCTGTTTTTAGTCGTTTTGTCATGTTTCTGTGGAGTTTTGCGTCTTTTTTTAGTCGTTTCATCACGTTTTTGTGGTGTTTTCATCTGTTTTTAGTCGTTCAATATTGTTTTTGTGGAGTTTTGCGTGTGTTTTTAGTTGTTTTGTCATGTTTTTTGGAGCTTTGCGTCTGTTTTTAATCATTTCATCACATTTTCGTTGAATTGTGCTTCTTTTTGCGGCGTTTTCATCTATCTTTAGTCATGTTTTTGTGTTGTTTTCATCTGTTTCTAATCGTTTCGTCATGTTTTTGTGGTGTTTTCATCTGTTTTTAGTCGTTTTGTAATGTTTTTGTGGTGTTTTCGTCTGTTTTTTGGACGTTTCATCGCGTTTTGTGGTGTTTTCATCTGTTTTTAGTCGTTTCATTATGTTTTTGTGGAGTTTTGCGTCTGTTTTTAGTCGATACATCATGTTTTTGTGGAGTTTTGCGTCTGTTTTTAGTTGTTTTGTTATGTTCTTGAAGTGTTTTCGTCTGTTTTTAGTCGTTTAGTCACCTTTTTGTGGAGCTTTCATCCGTTTTTAGTCGTTTTTGTCACGTTTTTGTGATTTTTTCATCTGTTTTTAGTCGTTTCATCATGTTTTTGTGGACTTTTGCGTCTGTTTTTAGTCGTTTTGCATTGTTTTATGGAGCTTTGGGTCTGTTTTTAGTCGTTTCATGATGTTTTTGTGGAGTTTTCATCTGTTTTTAGTCATTTCATCATATTTTTGTGTTGTTTTGATCTTTTTTCTTTGTGGTGTTTTCATCCGTTTGTGGCTGTTTGTCATGTTTTTGTCGTGTTTTTGTCTGCTTTTAGTCGTTTCATCACGTTTTTGTGGTGTTTTCATCTGTTTTTAGTCGTATCATAATGTTTTTGTGGTGTTTTGATCTTTATTCAGTCGTTTTGTCATGTTTTTGTGGTGTTTTCATCCGTTTTTAGCTGTTTGTCATGTTTTTGTCGTGTTTTTGTCTGCTTTTAGTCGTTTCATAATGTTTTTGTGGTGTTTTGCGTCTGTTTTTAGTAGTTTTCTCAGGTTTTTGTGGTGTTGCCTTTTTTTAATCGTTTTGTCACGCTTTAGTGGTGTTTTCATCTGTTTTTAGTCGTTTTGTCATGTTTCTGTGGAGTTTTGCGTCTTTTTTTAGTCGTTTCATCACGTTTTTGTGGTGTTTTCATCTGTTTTTAGTCGTTCAATATTGTTTTTGTGGAGTTTTGCGTGTGTTTTTAGTTGTTTTGTCATGTTTTTTGGAGCTTTGCGTCTGTTTTTAATCATTGAATAATCATGAATTTTGCTTCTTTTTGCGGCGTTTTCATCTATCTTTAGTCATTTTTGTCATGTTTTTGTGTTGTTTTCATCTGTTTCTAATCGTTTCGTCATGTTTTTGTGGTGTTTTCATCTGTTTTTAGTCGTTTTGTAATGTTTTTGTGGTGTTTTCGTCTGTTTTTTGGACGTTTCATCGCGTTTTGTGGTGTTTTCATCTGTTTTTAGTCGTTTCATTATGTTTTTGTGGAGTTTTGCGTCTGTTTTTAGTCGTTTCATCACGTTTTTGTGGTGTTGTCTGTTTTTAATCATTTTGTCACGTTTTTGTGGTGTTTTCATCTGTTTTTAGTCGTTTCGTCATGTTTCTGTGGAGTTTTGCGTCTGTTTTTAGTCTTTTTGTCATGTTCTTGTGGTGTTTTCGTCCGTTTTTAGTCATTTCATCACGTTTTTGTGGTGTTTTCATCTGTTTTTAGTCGTAACATCATGATTTTGTGGAGTTTTGCGTCTGTTTTTAGTTGTTTTGTTATGTTCTTGAAGTGTTTTCGTCTGTTTTTAGTCGTTTAGTCACCTTTTTGTGGAGCTTTCATCCGTTTTTAGTCGTTTTTGTCACGTTTTTGTGATTTTTTCATCTGTTTTTACTCGTTTCATCATGTTTTTGTGGACTTTTGCGTCTGTTTTTAGTCGTTTTGCATTGTTTTATGGAGCTTTGGGTCTGTTTTTAGTCGTTTCATGATGTTTTTGTGGAGTTTTCATCTGTTTTTAGTCATTTCATCATATTTTTGTGGTGTTTTGATCTTTTTTCAGTCGTTTTGTCATGTTTTTGTGGTGTTTTCATCCGTTTTTAGCTTTTTGTCATGTTTTTGTCTGCTTTTAGTCGTTTAATCACGTTTTTGTGGTGTTTTCATCTGTTTTAAGTCGTTTCATAATGTTTTTGTGGTGTCTTGATCTTTTTTCAGTCGTTTTGTCATGTTTTTGTGGTGTGTTTCGTCTGTTTATAGTTGTTTTATCACGTTTTTTTGGTGTTTTCATGTGTTTCTAGTCATTTTTGTCATGTTTTTGTGGTGTTTTCATCTGTTTTTAGTCGTTTCATCATATTTTTGTGGACTTTTGCGTCTGTTTTTAGTCGTTTTGCATTGTTTTATGGAGCTTTGGGTCTGTTTTTAGTCGTTTCATGATGTTTTTGTGGAGTTGTCATCTGTTTTTAGTCATTTCATCATATTTTTGTGGTGTTTTGATCTTTTTTCTTTGTGGTGTTTTCATCCGTTTTTAGCTGTTTTTCACGTTTTTGTCGTGATTTTGTCTGCTTTTAGTCGTTTCATCACGTTTTTGTGGTGTTTTCATCTGTTTTTAGTCGTTTCATAATGTTTTTGTGGTGTTTTGATCGTTTTTCAGTCGTTTTGTCATGTTTTTGTGGTGTTTTCATCCGTTTTTAGCTGTTTGTCATGTTTTTGTCGTGTTTTTGTCTGCTTTTAGTCGTTTCATAATGTTTTTGTGGTGTTTTGCGTCTGTTTTTAGTAGTTTTCTCAGGTTTTTGTGGTGTTGCCTGTTTTTAATCGTTTTGTCACGCTTTAGTGGTGTTTTCATCTGTTTTTAGTCGTTTTGTCATGTTTCTGTGTAGTTTTGCGTCTTTGTTTTAGTCGTTTCATCATGTTTTTGTGGAGTTTTGCGTGTTTTTAGTCGTTTCATCACGTTTTTGTGGTGTGTTTCGTATGTTTATAGTTGTTTTATCACATTTTTTTGGTGTTTTCATCTGTATCTAGTCATTTTTGTCATGTTTTTGTGGTGTTTTCATCTGCTTTAAGAGGTTTCATCACGTTTTTGTGGTGTTTTCATCTGTTTTTAGTCGTTTATGTGGTGTCTTGCGTCTGTTTTTAGCCGTTTCATCACGTTTTTGTGGTGTGTTTCGTCTGTTTATAGTTGTTTTATCACATTTTTTTGGTGTTTTCATCTGTATCTAGTCATTTTTGTCATGTTTTTGTGGTGTTTTCATCTGTTTTAAGTCGTTTCATCATATTTGTGGTGTTTTCGTCTGTTGTTTGTCGTTTCATCACGTTTTTGTTGGTGTTTTCGTCTGTTTTTAGTCGTTTTGTCACGTTTTATTGCTATTTTAATCAGTTTTTAGTCACTTTGTCATGTTTCTGTGGAATTTTGCGTCTGTTTTTAGTCGTTTCATCACGTTTTTGTGGTGTTTTCGTCTGTTTTCAGTCGTTTCATCACGTTTTTGTGGTGTTTTCATCTGTTTTTAGTCGTTTTTGTCATGTTATTGTGGTGTTTTCATCCGTTTTTTAGTCGTTTTTTCGTGTTTTTGTGGTGTTTTTGTCTGTTTTTAGCCGTTTCATCACGTTTTTGTGGTGTTTTCATCTTTTTTTAGTCGTTCAATATTGTTTTTGTGGAGTTTTGCGTGTGTTTTTAGTTGTTTTGTCATGTTTTTGTGGAGCTTTGCGTCTGTTTTTAATCATTTCATCACATTTTCGTTGAATTTTGCTTCTTTTTGCGGCGTTTTCATCAATCTTTAGTCATTTTTGTCATGTTTTTGTGTTGTTTTCATCTGTTTCTAATCGTTTCGTCATGTTTTTGTGGTGTTTTCATCTGTTTTTAGTCGTTTTGTAATGTTTTTGTGGTGTTTTCGTCTGTTTTTTGGACGTTTCATCGCGTTTTGTGGTGTTTTCATCTGTTTTTAGTCGTTTCATTATGTATTTGTGGAGTTTTGCGTCTGTTTTTAGTCGTTTCATCACGTTTTTGTCTGTTTTTAATCATTTTGTCACGTTTTTGTGGTGTTTTCATCTGTTTTTAGTCGTTTCGTCATGTTTCTGTGGAGTTTTGCGTCTGTTTTTAGTCTTTTTGTCATTTTCTTGTGGTGTTTTCGTCCGTTTTTAGTCATTTCATCACGTTTTTGTGGTGTTTTCATCTGTTTTTAGTCATTACATCATGTTTTTGTGGAGTTTTGCGTCTGTTTTTAGTTGTTTTGTTATGTTCTTGAAGTGTTTTCGTCTGTTTTTAGTCGTTTAGTCACCTTTTTGTGGTGTTTTCATCCGTTTTTAGCTGTTTGTCATGTTTTTGTCGTGTTTTTGTCTGCTTTTAGTCGTTTCATCACGTTTTTGTGGTGTTTTCATCTGTTTTTAGTCGTTTCATAATGTTTTTGTGGTGTTTTGATCTTTTTTCAGTCGTTTTGTCATGTTTTTGTGGTGTTTTCATCCGTTTTTAGCTGTTTAACATGTTTTTGTCGTGTTTTTGTCTGCTTTTAGTCGTTTCATAATGTTTTTGTGGTGTTTTGCGTGTGTTTTTAGTAGTTTTCTCAGGTTTTTGTGGTGTTGCCTGTTTTTAATCGTTTTGTCACGCTTTAGTGGTGTTTTCATCTGTTTTTAGTCGTTTTGTCATGTTTCTGTGTAGTTTTGCGTCTTTTTTTAGTCGTTTCATCATGTTTTTGTGGAGTTTTGCGTGTTTTTAGTCGTTTCATCACGTTTTTGTTGAGTTTTGCATCAGTTTTTGGTTGTTTCATCACGTTTTTTTGGTGTTTTCATCTGTTTTAAGAGGTTTCATCACGTTTTTGTGGTGTTTTCATCTGTTTTTATTCGTTTTTGTGGTGTCTTGCGTCTGTTTTTAGCCGTTTCATCACGTTTTTGTGGTGTGTTTCGTCTGTTTATAGTTGTTTTATCACATTTTTTTGGTGTTTTCATCTGTTTCTAGTCATTTTTGTCATGTTTTTTTGGTGTTTTCATCTGTTTTAAGTCGTTTCATCATATTTGTGGTGTTTTCGTCTGTTGTTTGTCGTTTCATCACGTTTTTGTTGGTGTTTTCGTCTGTTTTTAGTCGTTTTGTCACGTTTTAGTACTATTTTAATCAGTTTTTAGTCATTTTGTCATGTTTCTGTGGAATTTTGCGTCTGTTTTTAGTCGTTTCATCACGTTTTTGTGGTGTTTTCATCTGTTTTTAGTCGTTTTTGTCATGTTATTGTGGTGTTTTCATCCGTTTTTTAGTCGTTTTTTCGTGTTTTTGTGGTGTTTTTGTCTGTTTTTAGTCGTTTCATCACGTTTTTGTGGTGTTTTCATCTGTTTTTAGTCGTTCAATATTGTTTTTGTGGAGTTTTGCGTGTGTTTTTAGTTGTTTTGTCATGTTTTTGTGGAGCTTTGCGTGTGTTTTTAATCATTTCATCACATTTTCGTTGAATTTTGCTTGTTTTTGCGGCGTTTTCATCAATCTTTAGTCATTTTTGTCATGTTTTTGTGGTTTGTTTCGTCTGTTTATAGTTGTTTTATCACGTTTTTTGGTGTTTTCATCTGTTTCTAGTCATTTTTGTCATGTTTTTGTGGTGTTTTCATCTGTTTTTAGTCGTTTCATCATGTTTTTGTGGACTTTTGCGTCTGTTTTTAGTCGTTTTGCATTGTTTTATGGAGCTTTGGGTCTGTTTTTAGTCGTTTCATGATGTTTTTGTGGAGTTGTCATCTGTTTTTAGTCATTTCATCATATTTTTGTGTTGTTTTGACCTTTTTTCTTTGTGGTGTTTTCATCCGTTTTTAGCTGTTTGTCATGTTTTTGTCGTGTTTTTGTCTGCTTTTAGTCGTTTCATCACGTTTTTGTGGTGTTTTCATCTGTTTTTAGTCGTATCATAATGTTTTTGTGGTGTTTTGATCTTTATTCAGTCGTTTTGTCATGTTTTTGTGGTGTTTTCATCCGTTTTTAGCTGTTTGTCATGTTTTTGTCGTGTTTTTGTCTGCTTTTAGTCGTTTCATAATGTTTTTGTGGTGTTTTGCGTCTGTTTTTAGTAGTTTTCTCAGGTTTTTGTGGTGTTGCCTGTTTTTAATCGTTTTGTCATGCTTTAGTGGTGTTTTCATCTGTTTTTAGTCGTTTTGTCATGTTTCTGTGGAGTTTTGCGTCTTTTTTTAGTTGTTTCATCACGTTTTTGTGGTGTTTTCATCTGTTTTTAGTCGTTCAATATTGTTTTTGTGGAGTTTTGCGTGTGTTTTTAGTTGTTTTGTCATGTTTTTTGGAGCTTTGCGTCTGTTTTTAATCATTTCATCACATTTTCGTTGAATTTTGCTTCTTTTTGCGGCGTTTTCATCTATCTTTAGTCATGTTTTTGTGTTGTTTTCATCTGTTTCTAATCGTTTCGTCATGTTTTTGTGGTGTTTTCATCTGTTTTTAGTCGTTTTGTAATGTTTTTGTGGTGTTTTCGTCTGTTTTTTGGACGTTTCATCGCGTTTTGTGGTGTTTTCATCTGTTTTTAGTCGTTTCATTATGTTTTTGTGGAGTTTTGCGTCTGTTTTTAGTCGTTACATCATGTTTTTGTGGAGTTTTGCGTCTGTTTTTAGTTGTTTTGTTATGTTCTTGAAGTGTTTTCGTCTGTTTTTAGTCGTTTAGTCACCTTTTTTTGGAGCTTTCATCCGTTTTTAGTCGTTTTTGTCACGTTTTTGTGATTTTTTCATCTGTTTTTAGTCGTTTCATCATGTTTTTGTGGACTTTTGCGTCTGTTTTTAGTCGTTTTGCATTGTTTTATGGAGCTTTGGGTCTGTTTTTAGTCGTTTCATGATGTTTTTGTGGAGTTTTCATCTGTTTTTAGTCATTTCATCATATTTTTGTGGTGTTTTGATCTTTTTTCAGTCGTTTTGTCATGTTTTTGTGGTGTTTTCATCCGTTTTTAGCTTTTTGTCATGTTTTTGTCTGCTTTTAGTCGTTTAATCACGTTTTTGTGGTGTTTTCATCTGTTTTAAGTCGTTTCATAATGTTTTTGTGGTGTCTTGATCTTTTTTCAGTCGTTTTGTCATGTTTTTGTGGTGTGTTTCGTCTGTTTATAGTTGTTTTATCACGTTTTTTTGGTGTTTTCATGTGTTTCTAGTCATTTTTGTCATGTTTTTGTGGTGTTTTCATCTGTTTTTAGTCGTTTCATCATATTTTTGTGGACTTTTGCGTCTGTTTTTAGTCGTTTTGCATTGTTTTATGGAGCTTTGGGTCTGTTTTTAGTCGTTTCATGATGTTTTTGTGGAGTTGTCATCTGTTTTTAGTCATTTCATCATATTTTTGTGGTGTTTTGATCTTTTTTCTTTGTGGTGTTTTCATCCGTTTTTAGCTGTTTTTCACGTTTTTGTCGTGATTTTGTCTGCTTTTAGTCGTTTCATCACGTTTTTGTGGTGTTTTCATCTGTTTTTAGTCGTTTCATAATGTTTTTGTGGTGTTTTGATCGTTTTTCAGTCGTTTTGTCATGTTTTTGTGGTGTTTTCATCCGTTTTTAGCTGTTTGTCATGTTTTTGTCGTGTTTTTGTCTGCTTTTAGTCGTTTCATAATGTTTTTGTGGTGTTTTGCGTCTGTTTTTAGTAGTTTTCTCAGGTTTTTGTGGTGTTGCCTGTTTTTAATCGTTTTGTCACGCTTTAGTGGTGTTTTCATCTGTTTTTAGTCGTTTTGTCATGTTTCTGTGTAGTTTTGCGTCTTTGTTTTAGTCGTTTCATCATGTTTTTGTGGAGTTTTGCGTGTTTTTAGTCGTTTCATCACGTTTTTGTGGTGTGTTTCGTATGTTTATAGTTGTTTTATCACATTTTTTTGGTGTTTTCATCTGTATCTAGTCATTTTTGTCATGTTTTTGTGGTGTTTTCATCTGCTTTAAGAGGTTTCATCACGTTTTTGTGGTGTTTTCATCTGTTTTTAGTCGTTTATGTGGTGTCTTGCGTCTGTTTTTAGCCGTTTCATCACGTTTTTGTGGTGTGTTTCGTCTGTTTATAGTTGTTTTATCACATTTTTTTGGTGTTTTCATCTGTATCTAGTCATTTTTGTCATGTTTTTGTGGTGTTTTCATCTGTTTTAAGTCGTTTCATCATATTTGTGGTGTTTTCGTCTGTTGTTTGTCGTTTCATCACGTTTTTGTTGGTGTTTTCGTCTGTTTTTAGTCGTTTTGTCACGTTTTATTGCTATTTTAATCAGTTTTTAGTCACTTTGTCATGTTTCTGTGGAATTTTGCGTCTGTTTTTAGTCGTTTCATCACGTTTTTGTGGTGTTTTCGTCTGTTTTCAGTCGTTTCATCACGTTTTTGTGGTGTTTTCATCTGTTTTTAGTCGTTTTTGTCATGTTATTGTGGTGTTTTCATCCGTTTTTTAGTCGTTTTTTCGTGTTTTTGTGGTGTTTTTGTCTGTTTTTAGCCGTTTCATCACGTTTTTGTGGTGTTTTCATCTTTTTTTAGTCGTTCAATATTGTTTTTGTGGAGTTTTGCGTGTGTTTTTAGTTGTTTTGTCATGTTTTTGTGGAGCTTTGCGTCTGTTTTTAATCATTTCATCACATTTTCGTTGAATTTTGCTTCTTTTTGCGGCGTTTTCATCAATCTTTAGTCATTTTTGTCATGTTTTTGTGTTGTTTTCATCTGTTTCTAATCGTTTCGTCATGTTTTTGTGGTGTTTTCATCTGTTTTTAGTCGTTTTGTAATGTTTTTGTGGTGTTTTCGTCTGTTTTTTGGACGTTTCATCGCGTTTTGTGGTGTTTTGATCTGTTTTTAGTCGTTTCATTATGTATTTGTGGAGTTTTGCGTCTGTTTTTAGTCGTTTCATCACGTTTTTGTCTGTTTTTAATCATTTTGTCACGTTTTTGTGGTGTTTTCATCTGTTTTTAGTCGTTTCGTCATGTTTCTGTGGAGTTTTGCGTCTGTTTTTAGTCTTTTTGTCATTTTCTTGTGGTGTTTTCGTCCGTTTTTAGTCATTTCATCACGTTTTTGTGGTGTTTTCATCTGTTTTTAGTCATTACATCATGTTTTTGTGGAGTTTTGCGTCTGTTTTTAGTTGTTTTGTTATGTTCTTGAAGTGTTTTCGTCTGTTTTTAGTCGTTTAGTCACCTTTTTGTGGTGTTTTCATCCGTTTTTAGCTGTTTGTCATGTTTTTGTCGTGTTTTTGTCTGCTTTTAGTCGTTTCATCACGTTTTTGTGGTGTTTTCATCTGTTTTTAGTCGTTTCATAATGTTTTTGTGGTGTTTTGATCTTTTTTCAGTCGTTTTGTCATGTTTTTGTGGTGTTTTCATCCGTTTTTAGCTGTTTAACATGTTTTTGTCGTGTTTTTGTCTGCTTTTAGTCGTTTCATAATGTTTTTGTGGTGTTTTGCGTGTGTTTTTAGTAGTTTTCTCAGGTTTTTGTGGTGTTGCCTGTTTTTAATCGTTTTGTCACGCTTTAGTGGTGTTTTCATCTGTTTTTAGTCGTTTTGTCATGTTTCTGTGTAGTTTTGCGTCTTTTTTTAGTCGTTTCATCATGTTTTTGTGGAGTTTTGCGTGTTTTTAGTCGTTTCATCACGTTTTTGTTGAGTTTTGCATCAGTTTTTGGTTGTTTCATCACGTTTTTTTGGTGTTTTCATCTGTTTTAAGAGGTTTCATCACGTTTTTGTGGTGTTTTCATCTGTTTTTATTCGTTTTTGTGGTGTCTTGCGTCTGTTTTTAGCCGTTTCATCACGTTTTTGTGGTGTGTTTCGTCTGTTTATAGTTGTTTTATCACATTTTTTTGGTGTTTTCATCTGTTTCTAGTCATTTTTGTCATGTTTTTTTGGTGTTTTCATCTGTTTTAAGTCGTTTCATCATATTTGTGGTGTTTTCGTCTGTTGTTTGTCGTTTCATCACGTTTTTGTTGGTGTTTTCGTCTGTTTTTAGTCGTTTTGTCACGTTTTAGTACTATTTTAATCAGTTTTTAGTCATTTTGTCATGTTTCTGTGGAATTTTGCGTCTGTTTTTAGTCGTTTCATCACGTTTTTGTGGTGTTTTCATCTGTTTTTAGTCGTTTTTGTCATGTTATTGTGGTGTTTTCATCCGTTTTTTAGTCGTTTTTTCGTGTTTTTGTGGTGTTTTTGTCTGTTTTTAGTCGTTTCATCACGTTTTTGTGGTGTTTTCATCTGTTTTTAGTCGTTCAATATTGTTTTTGTGGAGTTTTGCGTGTGTTTTTAGTTGTTTTGTCATGTTTTTGTGGAGCTTTGCGTGTGTTTTTAATCATTTCATCACATTTTCGTTGAATTTTGCTTGTTTTTGCGGCGTTTTCATCAATCTTTAGTCATTTTTGTCATGTTTTTGTGGTTTGTTTCGTCTGTTTATAGTTGTTTTATCACGTTTTTTGGTGTTTTCATCTGTTTCTAGTCATTTTTGTCATGTTTTTGTGGTGTTTTCATCTGTTTTTAGTCGTTTCATCATGTTTTTGTGGACTTTTGCGTCTGTTTTTAGTCGTTTTGCATTGTTTTATGGAGCTTTGGGTCTGTTTTTAGTCGTTTCATGATGTTTTTGTGGAGTTGTCATCTGTTTTTAGTCATTTCATCATATTTTTGTGTTGTTTTGACCTTTTTTCTTTGTGGTGTTTTCATCCGTTTTTAGCTGTTTGTCATGTTTTTGTCGTGTTTTTGTCTGCTTTTAGTCGTTTCATCACGTTTTTGTGGTGTTTTCATCTGTTTTTAGTCGTATCATAATGTTTTTGTGGTGTTTTGATCTTTATTCAGTCGTTTTGTCATGTTTTTGTGGTGTTTTCATCCGTTTTTAGCTGTTTGTCATGTTTTTGTCGTGTTTTTGTCTGCTTTTAGTCGTTTCATAATGTTTTTGTGGTGTTTTGCGTCTGTTTTTAGTAGTTTTCTCAGGTTTTTGTGGTGTTGCCTGTTTTTAATCGTTTTGTCATGCTTTAGTGGTGTTTTCATCTGTTTTTAGTCGTTTTGTCATGTTTCTGTGGAGTTTTGCGTCTTTTTTTAGTTGTTTCATCACGTTTTTGTGGTGTTTTCATCTGTTTTTAGTCGTTCAATATTGTTTTTGTGGAGTTTTGCGTGTGTTTTTAGTTGTTTTGTCATGTTTTTTGGAGCTTTGCGTCTGTTTTTAATCATTTCATCACATTTTCGTTGAATTTTGCTTCTTTTTGCGGCGTTTTCATCTATCTTTAGTCATGTTTTTGTGTTGTTTTCATCTGTTTCTAATCGTTTCGTCATGTTTTTGTGGTGTTTTCATCTGTTTTTAGTCGTTTTGTAATGTTTTTGTGGTGTTTTCGTCTGTTTTTTGGACGTTTCATCGCGTTTTGTGGTGTTTTCATCTGTTTTTAGTCGTTTCATTATGTTTTTGTGGAGTTTTGCGTCTGTTTTTAGTCGTTACATCATGTTTTTGTGGAGTTTTGCGTCTGTTTTTAGTTGTTTTGTTATGTTCTTGAAGTGTTTTCGTCTGTTTTTAGTCGTTTAGTCACCTTTTTTTGGAGCTTTCATCCGTTTTTAGTCGTTTTTGTCACGTTTTTGTGATTTTTTCATCTGTTTTTAGTCGTTTCATCATGTTTTTGTGGACTTTGCGTCTGTTTTTAGTCGTTTTGCATTGTTTTATGGAGCTTTGGGTCTGTTTTTAGTCGTTTCATGATGTTTTTGTGGAGTTTTCATCTGTTTTTAGTCATTTCATCATATTTTTGTGTTGTTTTGATCTTTTTTCTTTGTGGTGTTTTCATCCGTTTTTAGCTGTTTGTCATGTTTTTGTCGTGTTTTTGTCTGCTTTTAGTCGTTTCATCACGTTTTTGTGGTGTTTTCATCTGTTTTTAGTCGTATCATAATGTTTTTGTGGTGTTTTGATCTTTATTCAGTCGTTTTGTCATGTTTTTGTGGTGTTTTCATCCGTTTTTAGCTGTTTGTCATGTTTTTGTCGTGTTTTTGTCTGCTTTTAGTCGTTTCATAATGTTTTTGTGGTGTTTTGCGTCTGTTTTTAGTAGTTTTCTCAGGTTTTTGTGATGTTGCCTTTTTTTAATCGTTTTGTCACGCTTTAGTGGTGTTTTCATCTGTTTTTAGTCACTTTGTCATGTTTCTGTGGAATTTTGCGTCTGTTTTTAGTCGTTTCATCACGTTTTTGTGGTGTTTTCGTCTGTTTTCAGTCGTTTCATCACGTTTTTGTGGTGTTTTCATCTGTTTTTAGTCGTTTTTGTCATGTTATTGTGGTGTTTTCATCCGTTTTTTAGTCGTTTTTTCGTGTTTTTGTGGTGTTTTTGTCTGTTTTTAGCCGTTTCATCACGTTTTTGTGGTGTTTTCATCTTTTTTTAGTCGTTCAATATTGTTTTTGTGGAGTTTTGCGTGTGTTTTTAGTTGTTTTGTCATGTTTTTGTGGAGCTTTGCGTCTGTTTTTAATCATTTCATCACATTTTCGTTGAATTTTGCTTCTTTTTGCGGCGTTTTCATCAATCTTTAGTCATTTTTGTCATGTTTTTGTGTTGTTTTCATCTGTTTCTAATCGTTTCGTCATGTTTTTGTGGTGTTTTCATCTGTTTTTAGTCGTTTTGTAATGTTTTTGTGGTGTTTTCGTCTGTTTTTTGGACGTTTCATCGCGTTTTGTGGTGTTTTCATCTGTTTTTAGTCGTTTCATTATGTATTTGTGGAGTTTTGCGTCTGTTTTTAGTCGTTTCATCACGTTTTTGTCTGTTTTTAATCATTTTGTCACGTTTTTGTGGTGTTTTCATCTGTTTTTAGTCGTTTCGTCATGTTTCTGTGGAGTTTTGCGTCTGTTTTTAGTCTTTTTGTCATTTTCTTGTGGTGTTTTCGTCCGTTTTTAGTCATTTCATCACGTTTTTGTGGTGTTTTCATCTGTTTTTAGTCATTACATCATGTTTTTGTGGAGTTTTGCGTCTGTTTTTAGTTGTTTTGTTATGTTCTTGAAGTGTTTTCGTCTGTTTTTAGTCGTTTAGTCACCTTTTTGTGGTGTTTTCATCCGTTTTTAGCTGTTTGTCATGTTTTTGTCGTGTTTTTGTCTGCTTTTAGTCGTTTCATCACGTTTTTGTGGTGTTTTCATCTGTTTTTAGTCGTTTCATAATGTTTTTGTGGTGTTTTGATCTTTTTTCAGTCGTTTTGTCATGTTTTTGTGGTGTTTTCATCCGTTTTTAGCTGTTTAACATGTTTTTGTCGTGTTTTTGTCTGCTTTTAGTCGTTTCATAATGTTTTTGTGGTGTTTTGCGTGTGTTTTTAGTAGTTTTCTCAGGTTTTTGTGGTGTTGCCTGTTTTTAATCGTTTTGTCACGCTTTAGTGGTGTTTTCATCTGTTTTTAGTCGTTTTGTCATGTTTCTGTGTAGTTTTGCGTCTTTTTTTAGTCGTTTCATCATGTTTTTGTGGAGTTTTGCGTGTTTTTAGTCGTTTCATCACGTTTTTGTTGAGTTTTGCATCAGTTTTTGGTTGTTTCATCACGTTTTTTTGGTGTTTTCATCTGTTTTAAGAGGTTTCATCACGTTTTTGTGGTGTTTTCATCTGTTTTTATTCGTTTTTGTGGTGTCTTGCGTCTGTTTTTAGCCGTTTCATCACGTTTTTGTGGTGTGTTTCGTCTGTTTATAGTTGTTTTATCACATTTTTTTGGTGTTTTCATCTGTTTCTAGTCATTTTTGTCATGTTTTTTTGGTGTTTTCATCTGTTTTAAGTCGTTTCATCATATTTGTGGTGTTTTCGTCTGTTGTTTGTCGTTTCATCACGTTTTTGTTGGTGTTTTCGTCTGTTTTTAGTCGTTTTGTCACGTTTTAGTACTATTTTAATCAGTTTTTAGTCATTTTGTCATGTTTCTGTGGAATTTTGCGTCTGTTTTTAGTCGTTTCATCACGTTTTTGTGGTGTTTTCATCTGTTTTTAGTCGTTTTTGTCATGTTATTGTGGTGTTTTCATCCGTTTTTTAGTCGTTTTTTCGTGTTTTTGTGGTGTTTTTGTCTGTTTTTAGTCGTTTCATCACGTTTTTGTGGTGTTTTCATCTGTTTTTAGTCGTTCAATATTGTTTTTGTGGAGTTTTGCGTGTGTTTTTAGTTGTTTTGTCATGTTTTTGTGGAGCTTTGCGTGTGTTTTTAATCATTTCATCACATTTTCGTTGAATTTTGCTTGTTTTTGCGGCGTTTTCATCAATCTTTAGTCATTTTTGTCATGTTTTTGTGGTTTGTTTCGTCTGTTTATAGTTGTTTTATCACGTTTTTTGGTGTTTTCATCTGTTTCTAGTCATTTTTGTCATGTTTTTGTGGTGTTTTCATCTGTTTTTAGTCGTTTCATCATGTTTTTGTGGACTTTTGCGTCTGTTTTTAGTCGTTTTGCATTGTTTTATGGAGCTTTGGGTCTGTTTTTAGTCGTTTCATGATGTTTTTGTGGAGTTGTCATCTGTTTTTAGTCATTTCATCATATTTTTGTGTTGTTTTGACCTTTTTTCTTTGTGGTGTTTTCATCCGTTTTTAGCTGTTTGTCATGTTTTTGTCGTGTTTTTGTCTGCTTTTAGTCGTTTCATCACGTTTTTGTGGTGTTTTCATCTGTTTTTAGTCGTATCATAATGTTTTTGTGGTGTTTTGATCTTTATTCAGTCGTTTTGTCATGTTTTTGTGGTGTTTTCATCCGTTTTTAGCTGTTTGTCATGTTTTTGTCGTGTTTTTGTCTGCTTTTAGTCGTTTCATAATGTTTTTGTGGTGTTTTGCGTCTGTTTTTAGTAGTTTTCTCAGGTTTTTGTGGTGTTGCCTGTTTTTAATCGTTTTGTCATGCTTTAGTGGTGTTTTCATCTGTTTTTAGTCGTTTTGTCATGTTTCTGTGGAGTTTTGCGTCTTTTTTTAGTTGTTTCATCACGTTTTTGTGGTGTTTTCATCTGTTTTTAGTCGTTCAATATTGTTTTTGTGGAGTTTTGCGTGTGTTTTTAGTTGTTTTGTCATGTTTTTTGGAGCTTTGCGTCTGTTTTTAATCATTTCATCACATTTTCGTTGAATTTTGCTTCTTTTTGCGGCGTTTTCATCTATCTTTAGTCATGTTTTTGTGTTGTTTTCATCTGTTTCTAATCGTTTCGTCATGTTTTTGTGGTGTTTTCATCTGTTTTTAGTCGTTTTGTAATGTTTTTGTGGTGTTTTCGTCTGTTTTTTGGACGTTTCATCGCGTTTTGTGGTGTTTTCATCTGTTTTTAGTCGTTTCATTATGTTTTTGTGGAGTTTTGCGTCTGTTTTTAGTCGTTACATCATGTTTTTGTGGAGTTTTGCGTCTGTTTTTAGTTGTTTTGTTATGTTCTTGAAGTGTTTTCGTCTGTTTTTAGTCGTTTAGTCACCTTTTTTTGGAGCTTTCATCCGTTTTTAGTCGTTTTTGTCACGTTTTTGTGATTTTTTCATCTGTTTTTAGTCGTTTCATCATGTTTTTGTGGACTTTGCGTCTGTTTTTAGTCGTTTTGCATTGTTTTATGGAGCTTTGGGTCTGTTTTTAGTCGTTTCATGATGTTTTTGTGGAGTTTTCATCTGTTTTTAGTCATTTCATCATATTTTTGTGTTGTTTTGATCTTTTTTCTTTGTGGTGTTTTCATCCGTTTTTAGCTGTTTGTCATGTTTTTGTCGTGTTTTTGTCTGCTTTTAGTCGTTTCATCACGTTTTTGTGGTGTTTTCATCTGTTTTTAGTCGTATCATAATGTTTTTGTGGTGTTTTGATCTTTATTCAGTCGTTTTGTCATGTTTTTGTGGTGTTTTCATCCGTTTTTAGCTGTTTGTCATGTTTTTGTCGTGTTTTTGTCTGCTTTTAGTCGTTTCATAATGTTTTTGTGGTGTTTTGCGTCTGTTTTTAGTAGTTTTCTCAGGTTTTTGTGATGTTGCCTTTTTTTAATCGTTTTGTCACGCTTTAGTGGTGTTTTCATCTGTTTTTAGTCGTTTTGTCATGTTTCTGTGGAGTTTTGCGTCTTTTTTTAGTCGTTTCATCACGTTTTTGTGGTGTTTTCATCTGTTTTTAGTCGTTCAATATTGTTTTTGTGGAGTTTTGCGTGTGTTTTTAGTTGTTTTGTCATGTTTTTTGGAGCTTTGCGTCTGTTTTTAATCATTGAATAATCATGAATTTTGCTTCTTTTTGCGGCGTTTTCATCTATCTTTAGTCATTTTTGTCATGTTTTTGTGTTGTTTTCATCTGTTTCTAATCGTTTCGTCATGTTTTTGTGGTGTTTTCATCTGTTTTTAGTCGTTTTGTAATGTTTTTGTGGTGTTTTCGTCTGTTTTTTGGACGTTTCATCGCGTTTTGTGGTGTTTTCATCTGTTTTTAGTCGTTTCATTATGTTTTTGTGGAGTTTTGCGTCTGTTTTTAGTCGTTTCATCACGTTTTTGTGGTGTTGTCTGTTTTTAATCATTTTGTCACGTTTTTGTGGTGTTTTCATCTGTTTTTAGTCGTTTCGTCATGTTTCTGTGGAGTTTTGCGTCTGTTTTTAGTCTTTTTGTCATGTTCTTGTGGTGTTTTCGTCCGTTTTTAGTCATTTCATCACGTTTTTGTGGTGTTTTCATCTGTTTTTAGTCGTTACATCATGTTTTTGTGGAGTTTTGCGTCTGTTTTTAGTTGTTTTGTTATGTTCTTGAAGTGTTTTCGTCTGTTTTTAGTCGTTTAGTCACCTTTTTGTGGAGCTTTCATCCGTTTTTAGTCGTTTTTGTCACGTTTTTGTGATTTTTTCATCTGTTTTTAGTCGTTTCATCATGTTTTTGTGGACTTTTGCGTCTGTTTTTAGTCGTTTTGCATTGTTTTATGGAGCTTTGGGTCTGTTTTTAGTCGTTTCATGATGTTTTTGTGGAGTTGTCATCTGTTTTTAGTCATTTCATCATATTTTTGTGGTGTTTTGATCTTTTTTCTTTGTGGTGTTTTCATCCGTTTTTAGCTGTTTGTCACGTTTTTGTCGTGATTTTGTCTGCTTTTAGTCGTTTCATCACGTTTTTGTGGTGTTTTCATCTGTTTTTAGTCGTTTCATAATGTTTTTGTGGTGTTTTGATCGTTTTTCAGTCGTTTTGTCATGTTTTTGTGGTGTTTTCATCCGTTTTTAGCTGTTTGTCATGTTTTTGTCGTGTTTTTGTCTGCTTTTAGTCGTTTCATAATGTTTTTGTGGTGTTTTGCGTCTGTTTTTAGTAGTTTTCTCAGGTTTTTGTGGTGTTGCCTGTTTTTAATCGTTTTGTCACGCTTTAGTGGTGTTTTCATCTGTTTTTAGTCGTTTTGTCATGTTTCTGTGTAGTTTTGCGTCTTTGTTTTAGTCGTTTCATCATGTTTTTGTGGAGTTTTGCGTGTTTTTAGTTGTTTCATCACGTTTTTGTGGTGTGTTTCGTATGTTTATAGTTGTTTTATCACATTTTTTTGGTGTTTTCATCTGTATCTAGTCATTTTTGTCATGTTTTTGTGGTGTTTTCATCTGTTTTAAGAGGTTTCATCACGTTTTTGTGGTGTTTTCATCTGTTTTTAGTCGTTTATGTGGTGTCTTGCGTCTGTTTTTAGCCGTTTCATCACGTTTTTGTGGTGTGTTTCGTCTGTTTATAGTTGTTTTATCACATTTTTTTGGTGTTTTCATCTGTATCTAGTCATTTTTGTCATGTTTTTGTGGTGTTTTCATCTGTTTTAAGTCGTTTCATCATATTTGTGGTGTTTTCGTCTGTTGTTTGTCGTTTCATCACGTTTTTGTTGGTGTTTTCATCTGTTTTTAGTCGTTTTGTCACGTTTTATTGCTATTTTAATCAGTTTTTAGTCACTTTGTCATGTTTCTGTGGAATTTTGCGTCTGTTTTTAGTCGTTTCATCACGTTTTTGTGGTGTTTTGTCTGTTTTCAGTCGTTTCATCACGTTTTTGTGGTGTTTTCATCTGTTTTTAGTCGTTTTTGTCATGTTATTGTGGTGTTTTCATCCGGTTTTTAGTCGTTTTTTCGTGTTTTTGTGGTGTTTTTGTCTGTTTTTAGCCGTTTCATCACGTTTTTGTGGTGTTTTCATCTTTTTTTAGTCGTTCAATATTGTTTTTGTGGAGTTTTGCGCGTGTTTTTAGTTGTTTTGTCATGTTTTTGTGGAGCTTTGCGTCTGTTTTTAATCATTTCATCACATTTTCGTTGAATTTTGCTTCTTTTTGCGGCGTTTTCATCAATCTTTAGTCATTTTTGTCATGTTTTTGTGTTGTTTTCATCTGTTTCTAATCGTTTTGTCATGTTTTTGTGGTGTTTTCATCTGTTTTTAGTCGTTTTGTAATGTTTTTGTGGTGTTTTCGTCTGTTTTTTGGACGTTTCATCGCGTTTTGTGGTGTTTTCATCTGTTTTTAGTCGTTTCATTATGTATTTGTGGAGTTTTGCGTCTGTTTTTAGTCGTTTCATCACGTTTTTGTCTGTTTTTAATCATTTTGTCACGTTTTTGTGGTGTTTTCATCTGTTTTTAGTCGTTTCGTCATGTTTCTGTGGAGTTTTGCGTCTGTTTTTAGTCTTTTTGTCATGTTCTTGTGGTGTTTTCGTCCGTTTTTAGTCATTTCATCACGTTTTTGTGGTGTTTTCATCTGTTTTTAGTCATTACATCATGTTTTTGTGGAGTTTTGCGTCTGTTTTTAGTTGTTTTGTTATGTTCTTGAAGTGTTTTCGTCTGTTTTTAGTCGTTTAGTCACCTTTTTGTGGAGCTTTCATCCGTTTTTAGTCGTTTTTGTCACGTTTTTGTGATTTTTTCATCTGTTTTTAGTCGTTTCATCATGTTTTTGTGGACTTTTGCGTCTGTTTTTAGTCGTTTTGCATTGTTTTATGGAGCTTTGGGTCTGTTTTTAGTCGTTTCATGATGTTTTTGTGGAGTTGTCATCTGTTTTTAGTCATTTCATCATATTTTTGTGGTGTTTTGATCTTTTTTCTTTGTGGTGTTTTCATCCGTTTTTAGCTGTTTGTCATGTTTTTGTCGTGTTTTTGTCTGCTTTTAGTCGTTTCATCACGTTTTTGTGGTGTTTTCATCTGTTTTTAGTCGTTTCATAATGTTTTTGTGGTGTTTTGATCTTTTTTCAGTCGTTTTGTCATGTTTTTGCGGTGTTTTCATCCGTTTTTAGCTGTTTAACATGTTTTTGTCGTGTTTTTGTCTGCTTTTAGTCGTTTCATAATGTTTTTGTGGTGTTTTGCGTCTGTTTTTAGTAGTTTTCTCAGGTTTTTGTGGTGTTGCCTGTTTCTAATCGTTTTGTCACGCTTTAGTGGTGTTTTCATCTGTTTTTAGTCGTTTTGTCATGTTTCTGTGTAGTTTTGCGTCTTTTTTTAGTCGTTTCATCATGTTTTTGTGGAGTTTTGCGTGTTTTTAGTCGTTTCATCACGTTTTTGTTGAGTTTTGCATCTGTTTTTAGTTGTTTCATCACGGTTTTGTGGTGTTTTCATCTGTTTTAAGAGGTTTCATCACGTTTTTGTGGTGTTTTCATCTGTTTTTAGTCGTTTTTGTGGTGTCTTGCGTCTGTTTTTAGCCGTTTCATCACGTTTTTGTGGTGTGTTTCGTCTGTTTATAGTTGTTTAATCACATTTTTTTGGTGTTTTCATCTGTTTCTAGTCATTTTTGTCATGCTTTTTTGGTGTTTTCATCTGTTTTAAGTCGTTTCATCATATTAGTGGTGTTTTCGTCTGTTGTTTGTCGTTTCATCACGTTTTTGTTGGTGTTTTCGTCTGTTTTTAGTCGTTTTGTCACGTTTTAGTACTATTTTAATCAGTTTTTAGTCATTTTGTCATGTTTCTGTGGAATTTTGCGTCTGTTTTTAGTCGTTTCATCACGTTTTTGTGGTGTTTTCATCCGTTTTTAGTCGTTTTTGTCATGTTATTGTGGTGTTTTCATCCGTTTTTTAGTCGTTTTTTCGTGTTTTTGTGGTGTTTTTGTCTGTTTTTAGTCGTTTCATCACGTTTTTGTGGTGTTTTCATCTGTTTTTAGTCGTTCAATATTGTTTTTGTGGAGTTTTGCGTGTGTTTTTAGTTGTTTTGTCATGTTTTTGTGGAGCTTTGCGTGTGTTTTTAATCATTTCATCACATTTTCGTTGAATTTTGCTTGTTTTTGCGGCGTTTTCATCAATCTTTAGTCATTTTTGTCATGTTTTTGTGGTGTTTTCGTCTGTTTTTTGGACGTTTCATCGCGTTTTGTGGTGTTTTCATCTGTTTTTAGTTGTTTTGTAATGTTTTTGTGGTGTTTTCGTCTGTTTTTTGGACGTTTCATCGCGTTTTGTGGTGTTTTAATCTGTTTTTAGTCGTTTCATTATGTTTTTGTGGAGTTTTGCGACTGTTTTTAGTCGTTTCATCACGTTTTTGTGGTGTTTTTGTCTGTTTTCAGTCGTTTCATCACGTTTTTGTGGTGTTTTCATCTGTTTTAAGTCGTTTCGTCATGTTTCTGTGGAGTTTTGCGTCTGTTTTTAGTCTTTTTGTCATGTTCTTGTGGTGTTTTCGTCCGTTTTTAGTCATTTCATCACGTTTTTGTGGTGTTTTCATCTGTTTTTAGTCGTTACATCATGTTTTTGTGGAGTTTTGCGTCTGTTTTTAGTTGTTTTGTTATGTTCTTGAAGTGTTTTCGTATGTTTTTAGTCGTTTAGTCACCTTTTTGTGGAGCTTTCATCCGTTTTTAGTCGTTTTGTCACGTTTTAGTACTATTTTAATCAGTTTTTAGTCATTTTGTCATGTTTCTGTGGAATTTTGCGTCTGTTTTTAGTCGTTTCATCACGTTTTTGTGGTGTTTTCATCCGTTTTTAGTCGTTTTTGTCATGTTATTGTGGTGTTTTCATCCGTTTTTTAGTCGTTTTTTCGTGTTTTTGTGGTGTTTTTGTCTGTTTTTAGTCGTTTCATCACGTTTTTGTGGTGTTTTCATCTGTTTTTAGTCGTTCAATATTGTTTTTGTGGAGTTTTGCGTGTGTTTTTAGTTGTTTTGTCATGTTTTTGTGGAGCTTTGCGTCAGTTTTTAATCATTTCATCACATTTTCGTTGAATTTTGCTTGTTTTTGCGGCGTTTTCATCAATCTTTAGTCATTTTTGTCATGTTTTTGTGGTGTTTTCGTCTGTTTTTTGGACGTTTCATCGCGTTTTGTGGTGTTTTCATCTGTTTTTAGTTGTTTTGTAATGTTTTTGTGGTGTTTTCGTCTGTTTTTTGGACGTTTCATCGCGTTTTGTGGTGTTTTCATCTGTTTTTAGTCGTTTCATTATGTTTTTGTGGAGTTTTGCGACTGTTTTTAGTCGTTTCATCACGTTTTTGTGGTGTTTTTGTCTGTTTTCAGTCGTTTCATCACGTTTTTGTGGTGTTTTCATCTGTTTTAAGTCGTTTCGTCATGTTTCTGTGGAGTTTTGCGTCTGTTTTTAGTCTTTTTGTCATGTTCTTGTGGTGTTTTCGTCCGTTTTTAGTCATTTCATCACGTTTTTGTGGTGTTTTCATCTGTTTTTAGTCGTTACATCATGTTTTTGTGGAGTTTTGCGTCTGTTTTTAGTTGTTTTGTTATGTTCTTGAAGTGTTTTCGTATGTTTTTAGTCGTTTAGTCACCTTTTTGTGGAGCTTTCATCCGTTTTTAGTCGTTTTTGTCACGTTTTTGTGATTTTTTCATCTGTTTTTAGTCGTTTCATCATGTTTTTGTGGACTTTTGCGTCTGTTTTTAGTCGTTTTGCATTGTTTTATGGAGCTTTGGGTCTGCTTTTAGTCGTTTCATCACGTTTTTGTGGTGTTTTCATCTGTTTTTAGTCGTATCATAATGGTTTTTGTGGTGTTTTGATCTTTATTCAGTCGTTTTGTCATGTTTTTGTGGTGTTTTCATCCGTTTTTAGCTGTTTGTCATGTTTTTGTCGTGTTTTTGTCTGCTTTTAGTCGTTTCATAATGTTTTTGTGGTGTTTTGCGTCTGTTTTTAGTAGTTTTCTCAGGTTTTTGTGGTGTTGCCTGTTTTTAATCGTTTTGTCATGCTTTAGTGGTGTTTTCATCTGTTTTTAGTCGTTTTGTCATGTTTCTGTGGAGTTTTGCGTCTTTTTTTAGTCGTTTCATCACGTTTTTGTGGTGTTTTCATCTGTTTTTAGTCGTTCAATATTGTTTTTGTGGAGTTTTGCGTGTGTTTTTAGTTGTTTTGTCATGTTTTTTGGAGCTTTGCGTCTGTTTTTAATCATTTCATCACATTTTCGTTGAATTTTGCTTCTTTTTGCGGCGTTTTCATCTATCTTTAGTCATGTTTTTGTGTTGTTTTCATCTGTTTCTAATCGTTTCGTCATGTTTTTGTGGTGTTTTCATCTGTTTTTAGTCGTTTTGTAATGTTTTTGTGGTGTTTTCGTCTGTTTTTTGGACGTTTCATCGCGTTTTGTGGTGTTTTCATCTGTTTTTAGTCGTTTCATTATGTTTTTGTGGAGTTTTGCGTCTGTTTTTAGTCGTTACATCATGTTTTTGTGGAGTTTTGCGTCTGTTTTTAGTTGTTTTGTTATGTTCTTGAAGTGTTTTCGTCTGTTTTTAGTCGTTTAGTCACCTTTTTTTGGAGCTTTCATCCGTTTTTAGTCGTTTTTGTCACGTTTTTGTGATTTTTTCATCTGTTTTTAGTCGTTTCATCATGTTTTTGTGGACTTTTGCGTCTGTTTTTAGTAGTTTTGCATTGTTTTATGGAGCTTTGGGTCTGTTTTTAGTCGTTTCATGATGTTTTTGTGGAGTTTTCATCTGTTTTTAGTCATTTCATCATATTTTTGTGTTGTTTTGATCTTTTTTCTTTGTGGTGTTTTCATCCGTTTTTAGCTGTTTGTCATGTTTTTGTCGTGTTTTTGTCTGCTTTTAGTCGTTTCATCACGTTTTTGTGGTGTTTTCATCTGTTTTTAGTCGTATCATAATGTTTTTGTGGTGTTTTGATCTTTATTCAGTCGTTTTGTCATGTTTTTGTGGTGTTTTCATCCGTTTTTAGCTGTTTTTCATGTTTTTGTCGTGTTTTTGTCTGCTTTTAGTCGTTTCATA
Source organism: Echiichthys vipera (assembly GCF_963691815.1). Taxonomy (NCBI): domain Eukaryota; kingdom Metazoa; phylum Chordata; class Actinopteri; order Perciformes; family Trachinidae; genus Echiichthys; species Echiichthys vipera. Next base: position 35,880,710 of record NC_139828.1, on the reverse strand, counting down.
ATGTTTTTGTGGTGTTTTGCGTCTGTTTTTAGTAGTTTTCTCAGGTTTTTGTGGTATTGCCTTTTTTTAATCGTTTTGTCACGCTTTAGTGGTGTTTTCATCTGTTTTTAGTCGTTTTGTCATGTTTCTGTGGAGTTTTGCGTCTTTTTTTAGTCGTTTCATCACGTTTTTGTGGTGTTTTCATCTGTTTTTTGTCGTTCAATATTGTTTTTGTGGAGTTTTGCGTGTGTTTTTAGTTGTTTTGTCATGTTTTTTGGAGCTTTGCGTCTGTTTTTAATCATTGAATAATCATGAATTTTGCTTCTTTTTGCGGCGTTTTCATCTATCTTTAGTCATTTTTGTCATGTTTTTGTGTTGTTTTCATCTGTTTCTAATCGTTTCGTCATGTTTTTGTGGTGTTTTCATCTGTTTTTAGTCGTTTTGTAATGTTTTTGTGGTGTTTTCGTCTGTTTTTTGGACGTTTCATCGCGTTTTGTGGTGTTTTCATCTGTTTTTAGTCGTTTCATTATGTTTTTGTGGAGTTTTGCGTCTGTTTTTAGTCGTTTCATCACGTTTTTGTGGTGTTGTCTGTTTTTAATCATTTTGTCACGTTTTTGTGGTGTTTTCATCTGTTTTTAGTCGTTTCGTCATGTTTCTGTGGAGTTTTGCGTCTGTTTTTAGTCTTTTTGTCATGTTCTTGTGGTGTTTTCGTCCGTTTTTAGTCATTTCATCACGTTTTTGTGGTGTTTTCATCTGTTTTTAGTCGTTACATCATGTTTTTGTGGAGTTTTGCGTCTGTTTTTAGTTGTTTTGTTATGTTCTTGAAGTGTTTTCGTCTGTTTTTAGTCGTTTAGTCACCTTTTTGTGGAGCTTTCATCCGTTTTTAGTCGTTTTTGTCACGTTTTTGTGATTTTTTCATCTGTTTTTAGTCGTTTCATCATGTTTTTGTGGACTTTTGCGTCTGTTTTTGGTCGTTTTGCATTGTTTTATGGAGCTTTGGGTCTGTTTTTAGTCGTTTCATGATGTTTTTGTGGAGTTTTCATCTGTTTTTAGTCATTTCATCATATTTTTGTGGTGTTTTGATCTTTTTTCAGTCGTTTTGTCATGTTTTTGTGGTGTTTTCATCCGTTTTTAGCTTTTTGTCATGTTTTTGTCTGCTTTTAGTCGTTTCATCACGTTTTTGTGGTGTTTTCATCTGTTTTAAGTCGTTTCATAATGTTTTTGTGGTGTCTTGATCTTTTTTCAGTCGTTTTGTCATGTTTTTGTGGTGTGTTTCGTCTGTTTATAGTTGTTTTATCACGTTTTTTTGGTGTTTCATGTGTTTCTAGTCATTTTTGTCATGTTTTTGTGGTGTTTTCATCTGTTTTTAGTCGTTTCATCATGTTTTTGTGGACTTTTGCGTCTGTTTTTAGTCGTTTTGCATTGTTTTATGGAGCTTTGGGTCTGTTTTTAGTCGTTTCATGATGTTTTTGTGGAGTTGTCATCTGTTTTTAGTCATTTCATCATATTTTTGTGGTGTTTTGATCTTTTTTCTTTGTGGTGTTTTCATCCGTTTTTAGCTGTTTGTCACGTTTTTGTCGTGATTTTGTCTGCTTTTAGTCGTTTCATCACGTTTTTGTGGTGTTTTCATCTGTTTTTAGTCGTTTCATAATGTTTTTGTGGTGTTTTGATCGTTTTTCAGTCGTTTTGTCATGTTTTTGTGGTGTTTTCATCCGTTTTTAGCTGTTTGTCATGTTTTTGTCGTGTTTTTGTCTGCTTTTAGTCGTTTCATAATTTTTTTGTGGTGTTTTGCGTCTGTTTTTAGTAGTTTTCTCAGGTTTTTGTGGTGTTGCCTGTTTTTAATCGTTTTGTCACGCTTTAGTGGTGTTTTCATCTGTTTTTAGTCGTTTTGTCATGTTTCTGTGTAGTTTTGCATCTTTGTTTTAGTCGTTTCATCATGTTTTTGTGGAGTTTTGCGTGTTTTTAGTCGTTTCATCACGTTTTTTGTGGTGTGTTTCGTATGTTTATAGTTGTTTTATCACATTTTTTTGGTGTTTTCATCTGTATCTAGTCATTTTTGTCATGTTTTTGTGGTGTTTTCATCTGTTTTAAGAGGTTTCATCACGTTTTTGTGGTGTTTTCATCTGTTTTTAGTCGTTTATGTGGTGTCTTGCGTCTCTTTTTAGCCGTTTCATCACGTTTTTGTGGTGTGTTTCGTCTGTTTATAGTTGTTTTATCACATTTTTTTGGTGTTTTCATCTGTATCTAGTCATTTTTGTCATGTTTTTGTGGTGTTTTCATCTGTTTTAAGTCGTTTCATCATATTTGTGGTGTTTTCGTCTGTTGTTTGTCGTTTCATCACGTTTTTGTTGGTGTTTTCGTCTGTTTTTAGTCGTTTTGTCACGTTTTATTGCTATTTTAATCAGTTTTTAGTCACTTTGTCATGTTTCTGTGGAATTTTGCGTCTGTTTTTAGTCGTTTCATCACGTTTTTGTGGTGTTTTCGTCTGTTTTCAGTCGTTTCATCACGTTTTTGTGGTGTTTTCATCTGTTTTTAGTCGTTTTTGTCATGTTATTGTGGTGTTTTCATCCGTTTTTTAGTCGTTTTTTCGTGTTTTTGTGGTGTTTTTGTCTGTTTTTAGCCGTTAAATCACGTTTTTGTGGTGTTTTCATCTTTTTTTAGTCGTTCAATATTGTTTTTGTGGAGTTTTGCGTGTGTTTTTAGTTGTTTTGTCATGTTTTTGTGGAGCTTTGCGTCTGTTTTTAATCATTTCATCACATTTTCGTTGAATTTTGCTTCTTTTTGCGGCGTTTTCATCAATCTTTAGTCATTTTTGTCATGTTTTTGTGTTGTTTTCATCTGTTTCTAATCGTTTCGTCATGTTTTTGTGGTGTTTTCATCTGTTTTTAGTCGTTTTGTAATATTTTTGTGTTTTTTTTCGTCTGTTTTTTGGACGTTTCATCGCGTTTTGTGGTGTTTTCATCTGTTTTTAGTCGTTTCATTATGTATTTGTGGAGTTTTGCGTCTGTTTTTAGTCGTTTCATCACGTTTTTGTCTGTTTTTAATCATTTTATCACGTTTTTGTGGTGTTTTCATCTGTTTTTAGTCGTTTAGTCATGTTTCTGTGGAGTTTTGCGTCTGTTTTTAGTCTTTTTGTCATGTTCTTGTGGTGTTTTCATCTGTTTTTAGTCATTTCATCACGTTTTTGTGGTGTTTTCATCTGTTTTTAGTCATTACATCATGTTTTTGTGGAGTTTTGCGTCTGTTTTTAGTTGTTTTGTTATGTTCTTGAAGTGTTTTCGTCTGTTTTTAGTCGTTTAGTCACCTTTTTGTGGAGCTTTCATCCGTTTTTAGTCGTTTTTGTCACGTTTTTGTGATTTTTTCATCTGTTTTTAGTCGTTTCATCATGTTTTTGTGGACTTTTGCGTCTGTTTTTAGTCGTTTTGCATTGTTTTATGGAGCTTTGGGTCTGTTTTTAGTCGTTTCATGATGTTTTTGTGGAGTTTTCATCTGTTTTTAGTCATTTCATCATATTTTTGTGGTGTTTTGATCTTTTTTCTTTGTGGTGTTTTCATCCGTTTTTAGCTGTTTGTCATGTTTTTGTCGTGTTTTTGTCTGCTTTTAGTCGTTTCATCACGTTTTTGTGGTGTTTTCATCTGTTTTTAGTCGTTTCATAATGTTTTTGTGGTGTTTTGATCTTTTTTCAGTCGTTTTGTCATGTTTTTGTGGTGTTTTCATCCGTTTTTAGCTGTTTAACATGTTTTTGTCGTGTTTTTGTCTGCTTTTAGTCGTTTCATAATGTTTTTGTGGTGTTTTGCGTCTGTTTTTAGTAGTTTTCTCAGGTTTTTGTGGTGTTCCCTTTTTTTCATCGTTTTGTCACGCTTTAGTGGTGTTTTCATCTGTTTTTAGTCGTTTTGTCATGTTTCTGTGTAGTTTTGCGTCTTTTTTTAGTCGTTTCATCATGTTTTTGTGGAGTTTTGCGTGTTTTTAGTCGTTTCATCACGTTTTTGTTGAGTTTTGCATCTGTTTTTAGTTGTTTCATCACGGTTTTGTGGTGTTTTCATCTGTTTTAAGAGGTTTCATCACGTTTTTGTGGTGTTTTCATCTGTTTTTAGTCGTTTTTGTGGTGTCTTGCGTCTTTTTTTAGCCGTTTCATCACGTTTTTGTGGTGTGTTTCGTCTGTTTATAGTTGTTTTATCACATTTTTTTGGTGTTTTCATCTGTTTCTAGTCATTTTTGTCATGTTTTTTTGGTGTTTTCATCTGTTTTAAGTCGTTTCATCATATTTGTGGTGTTTTCGTCTGTTGTTTGTCGTTTCATCACGTTTTTGTTGGTGTTTTCGTCTGTTTTTAGTCGTTTTGTCACGTTTTAGTACTATTTTAATCAGTCTTTAGTCATTTTGTCATGTTTCTGTGGAATTTTGCGTCTGTTTTTAGTCGTTTCATCACGTTTTTGTGGTGTTTTCATCTGTTTTTAGTCGTTTTTGTCATGTTATTGTGGTGTTTTCATCCGTTTTTTAGTCGTTTTTTCGTGTTTTTGTGGTGTTTTTGTCTGTTTTTAGCCGTTTCATCACGTTTTTGTGGTGTTTTCATCTTTTTTTAGTCGTTCAATATTGTTTTTGTGGAGTTTTGCGTGTGTTTTTAGTTGTTTTGTCATGTTTTTGTGGAGCTTTGCGTCTGATTTTAATCATTTCATCACATTTTCGTTGAATTTTGCTTCTTTTTGCGGCGTTTTCATCAATCTTTAGTCATTTTTGTCATGTTTTTTTGTTGTTTTCATCTGTTTCTAATCGTTTCGTCATGTTTTTGTGGTGTTTTCATCTGTTTTTAGTCGTTTTGTAATGTTTTTGTGGTGTTTTCGTCTGTTTTTTGGACGTTTCATCGCGTTTTGTGGTGTTTTCATCTGTTTTTAGTCGTTTCATTATGTTTTTGTGGAGTTTTGCGTCTGTTTTTAGTCGTTTCATCACGTTTTTGTGGTGTTTTTGTCTGTTTTTAATCATTTTGTCACGTTTTTGTGGTGTTTTCATCTGTTTTTAGTCGTTTCGTCATGTTTCTGTGGAGTTTTGCGTCTGTTTTTAGTCTTTTTGTCATGTTCTTGTGGTGTTTTCGTCCGTTTTTAGTCATTTCATCACGTTTTTGTGGTGTTTTCATCTGTTTTTAGTCGTTACATCATGTTTTTGTGGAGTTTTGCGTCTGTTTTTAGTTGTTTTGTTATGTTCTTGAAGTGTTTTCGTCTGTTTTAAGTCGTTTCATCATATTTGTGGTGTTTTCGTCTGTTGTTTGTCGTTTCATCACGTTTTTGTTGGTGTTTTCGTCTGTTTTTAGTCGTTTTGTCACGTTTTAGTGCTATTTTAATCAGTTTTTAGTCATTTTGTCATGTTTCTTTGGAATTTTGCGTCTGTTTTTAGTCGTTTCATCACGTTTTTGTGGTGTTTTCGTCTGTTTTCAGTCGTTTCATCACGTTTTTGTGGTGTTTTCATCTGTTTTTAGTCGTTTCGTCATGTTTCTGTGGAGTTTTGCGTCTGTTTTTAGTCTTTTTGTCATGTTCTTGTGGTGTTTTCGTCCGTTTTTAGTCATTTCATCAAGTTTTTGTGGTGTTTTCATCTGTTTTTAGTCGTTACATAATGTACTGTGGACTTCTGCGTCTGTTTTTAGTCGTTTTGCATTGTTTTATGGAGCTTTGGGTCTGTTTTTAGTCGTTTCATGATGTTTTTGTGGAGTTTTCATCTGTTTTTAGTCATTTCATCATATTTTTGTGGTGTTTTGATCTTTTTTCAGTCCTTTTCTCATGTTTTTGTGGTGTTTTCATCCGATTTTAGCTGTTTGTCATGTTTTTGTCTGCTTTTAGTCGTTTCATCACGTTTTTGTGGTGTTTTCATCTGTTTTAAGTCGTTTCATAATGTTTTTGTGGTGTCTTGATCTTTTTTCATTCGTTTTGTCATGTTTTTGTGGTGTGTTTCGTCTGTTTGTAGTTGTTTTATCACGTTTTTTTGGTGTTTTCATCTGTTTCTAGTCATTTTTGTCATGTTTTTGTGGTGTTTTCATCTGTTTTAAGTCGTTGCATCATATCTGTGGTGTTTTCGTCTGTTTTAAGTCGTTTCATAATGTTTTTGTGGTGTTTTGATCTTTTTTCAGTTGTTTTGTCATGTTTTTGTGGTGTTTTCATCCGTTTTTTAGCTGTTTGACATGTTTTTGTCGTGTTTTTGTCTGCTTTTAGTCGTTTCATCACGTTTTTGTGGTGTTTTCATCTGTTTTTAGTCGTTTCATAATGTTTTTGTGGTGTTTTGATCTTTATTCAGTCGTTTTGTCATGTTTTTGTGGTGTTTTCATCCGTTTTTAGCTGTTTGTCATGTTTTTGTCGTGTTTTTGTCTGCTTTTAGTCGTTTCATAATGTTTTTGTGGTGTTTTGCGTCTGTTTTTAGTAGTTTTCTCAGGTTTTTGTGGTGTTGCCTGTTTTTAATCGTTTGTCATGCTTTAGTGGTGTTTTCTTCTGTTTTTAGTCGTTTTGTCATGTTTCTGTGGAGTTTTGCGTCTTTTTTTAGTCGTTTCATCACGTTTTTGTGGTGTTTTCATCTGTTTTTAGTCGTTCAATATTGTTTTTGTGGAGTTTTGCGTGTGTTTTTAGTTGTTTTGTCACGTTTTAGTGCTATTTTAATCAGTTTTTAGTCATTTTGTCATGTTTCTTTGGAATTTTGCGTCTGTTTTTAGTCGTTTCATCACGTTTTTGTGGTGTTTTCGTCTGTTTTCAGTCGTTTCATCACGTTTTTGTGGTGTTTTCATCTGTTTTTAGTCGTTTCGTCATGTTTCTGTGGAGTTTTGCGTCTGTTTTTAGTCTTTTTGTCATGTTCTTGTGGTGTTTTCGTCCGTTTTTAGTCATTTCATCAAGTTTTTGTGGTGTTTTCATCTGTTTTTAGTCGTTACATCATGTTTTTGTGGACTTCTGCGTCTGTTTTTAGTCGTTTTGCATTGTTTTATGGAGCTTTGGGTCTGTTTTTAGTCGTTTCATGATGTTTTTGTGGAGTTTTCATCTGTTTTTAGTCATTTCATCATATTTTTGTGGTGTTTTGATCTTTTTTCAGTCCTTTTCTCATGTTTTTGTGGTGTTTTCATCCGATTTTAGCTGTTTGTCATGTTTTTGTCTGCTTTTAGTCGTTTCATCACGTTTTTGTGGTGTTTTCATCTGTTTTAAGTCGTTTCATAATGTTTTTGTGGTGTCTTGATCTTTTTTCATTCGTTTTGTCATGTTTTTGTGGTGTGTTTCGTCTGTTTGTAGTTGTTTTATCACGTTTTTTTGGTGTTTTCATCTGTTTCTAGTCATTTTTGTCATGTTTTTGTGGTGTTTTCATCTGTTTTAAGTCGTTGCATCATATCTGTGGTGTTTTCGTCTGTTTTAAGTCGTTTCATAATGTTTTTGTGGTGTTTTGATCTTTTTTCAGTTGTTTTGTCATGTTTTTGTGGTGTTTTCATCCGTTTTTTAGCTGTTTGACATGTTTTTGTCGTGTTTTTGTCTGCTTTTAGTCGTTTCATCACGTTTTTGTGGTGTTTTCATCTGTTTTTAGTCGTTTCATAATGTTTTTGTGGTGTTTTGATCTTTATTCAGTCGTTTTGTCATGTTTTTGTGGTGTTTTCATCCGTTTTTAGCTGTTTGTCATGTTTTTGTCGTGTTTTTGTCTGCTTTTAGTCGTTTCATAATGTTTTTGTCGTGTTTTGCGTCTGTTTTTAGTAGTTTTCTCAGGTTTTTGTGGTGTTGCCTGTTTTTAATCGTTTGTCATGCTTTAGTGGTGTTTTCTTCTGTTTTTAGTCGTTTTGTCATGTTTCTGTGGAGTTTTGCGTCTTTTTTTAGTCGTTTCATCACGTTTTTGTGGTGTTTTCATGTGTTTTTAGTCGTTCAATATTGTTTTTGTGGAGTTTTGCGTGTGTTTTTAGTTGTTTTGTCATGTTTTTGTGGAGCTTTGCGTCTGTTTTTAATCATTTCATCACATTTTCGTTGAATTTTGCTTCTTTTTGCGGCGTTTTCATCTATCTTTAGTCATTTTTGTCATGTTTTTGTGTTGTTTTCATCTGTTTCTAATCGTTTCGTCATGTTTTTGTGGTGTTTTCATCTGTTTTTAGTCGTTCTGTAATGTTTTTGTGGTGTTTTCGTCTGTTTTTTGGACGTTTCATCGCGTTTTGTGGTGTTTTCATCCGTTTTTTGTCGTTTCATTATGTTTTTGTGGAGTTTTGCGACTGTTTTTAGTCGTTTCATCACGTTTTTGTGGTGTTTTTGTCTGTTTTCAGTCGTTTCATCACGTTTTTGTGGTGTTTTCATCTGTTTTTAGTCGTTTCGTCATGTTTCTGTGGAGTTTTGCGTCTGTTTTTAGTCTTTTTGTCATGTTCTTGTGGTGTTTTCGTCCGTTTTTAGTCATTTCATCACGTTTTTGTGGTGTTTTCATCTGTTTTTAGTCGTTACATCATGTTTTTGTGGAGTTTTGCGTCTGTTTTTAGTTGTTTTGTTATGTTCTTGAAGTGTTTTCGTCTGTTTTTAGTCGTTTAGTCACCTTTTTGTGGAGCTTTCATCCGTTTTTAGTCGTTTTTGTCACGTTTTTGTGATTTTTTCATCTGTTTTTAGTCGTTTCATCATGTTTTTGTGGACTTTTGCGTCTGTTTTTAGTCGTTTTGCATTGTTTTATGGAGCTTTGGGTCTGTTTTTAGTCGTTTCATGATGTTTTTGTGGAGTTTTCATCTGTTTTTAGTCATTTCATCATATTTTTGTGGTGTTTTGATCTTTTTTCAGTCGTTTTGTCATGTTTTTGTGGTGTTTTCATCCGATTTTAGCTGTTTGTCATGTTTTTGTCTGCTTTTAGTCGTTTCATCACGTTTTTGTGGTGTTTTCATCTGTTTTAAGTCGTTTCATAATGTTTTTGTGGTGTCTTGATCTTTTTTCAGTCGTTTTGTCATGTTTTTGTGGTGTGTTTCGTCTGTTTATAGTTGTTTTATCACGTTTTTTTGGTGTTTTCATCTGTTTCTAGTCATTTTTGTCATGTTTTTGTGGTGTTTTCATCTGTTTTAAGTCGTTGCATCATATCTGTGGTGTTTTCGTCTGTTTTAAGTCGTTTCATAATGTTTTTGTGGTGTTTTGATCTTTTTTCAGTCGTTTTGTCATGTTTTTGTGGTGTTTTCATCCGTTTTTTAGCTGTTTGACATGTTTTTGTCGTGTTTTTGTCTGCTTTTAGTCGTTTCATCACGTTTTTGTGGTGTTTTCATCTGTTTTTAGTCGTTTCATAATGTTTTTGTGGTGTTTTGATCTTTATTCAGTCGTTTTGTCATGTTTTTGTGGTGCTTCATCCGTTTTTATCTGTTTGTCATGTTTTTGTCGTGTTTTTGTCTGCTTTTAGTCGTTTCATAATGTTTTTGTGGTGTTTTGCGTCTGTTTTTAGTAGTTTTCTCAGGTTTTTGTGGTGTTGCCTGTTTTTAATCGTTTTGTCACGCTTTAGTGGTGTTTTCATCTGTTTCTAATCGTTTCGTCATGTTTTTGTGGTGTTTTCATCTGTTTTTAGTCGTTTTGTAATGTTTTTGTGGTGTTTTCGTCTGTTTTTTGGATGTTTCATCGCGTTTTGTGGTGTTTTCATCTGTTTTTTGTCGTTTCATCACGTTTTTGTGGTGTTTTCATCTGTTTTTAGTCGTTTTTGTCATGTTTTTGTGTTGTTTTCATCTGTTTCTAATCGTTTCGTCATGTTTTTGTGGTGTTTTCATCTGTTTTTAGTCGTTTTGTAATGTTTTTGTGGTGTTTTCGTCTGTTTTTTGGACGTTTCATCACGTTTTTGTGGTGTTTTTGTCTGTTTTCAGTCGTTTCATCACGTTTTTGTGGTGTTTTCATCTGTTTTTAGTCGTTTTTGTCATGTTATTGTGGTGTTTTCATCCGTTTTTTAGTCGTTTTTTCGTGTTTTTGTGGTGTTTTTGTGGTGTTTTTAGTCGTTTCATCACGTTTTTGTTGTGTTTTCATCTGTTTTTAGTCGTTCAATATTGTTTTTGTGGAGTTTTGCGTGTGTTTTTAGTTGTTTTGTCATGTTTTTGTGGAGCTTTGCGTCTGTTTTTAATCATTTCATCACATTTTCATTGAATTTTGCTTCTTTTTACGGCGTTTTCATCAATCTTTAGTCATTTTTGTCATGTTTTTGTGTTGTTTTCATCTGTTTTTAGTCGTTTCATCATGTTTTTGTGGACTTTTGCGTCTGTTTTTAGTCGTTTTGCATTGTTTTATTGAGCTTTGGTTCTGTTTTTAGTCGTTTCATGATGTTTTTGTGGAGTTGTCATCTGTTTTTAGTCATTTCATCATATTTTTGTGGTGTTTTGATCTTTTTTCTTTGTGGTGTTTTCATCCGTTTTTAGCTGTTTGTCATGTTTTTGTCATGTTTTTGTCTGCTTTTAGTCGTTTCATCACGTTTTTGTGGTGTTTTCATCTGTTTTTAGTCGTTTCACAATGTTTTTGTGGTGTTTTGATCTTTTTTCAGTCGTTTTGTCATGTTTTTGTGGTGTTTTCATCCGTTTTTAGCTGTTTGTCATGTTTTTGTCGTGTTTTTGTCTGCTTTTAGTCGTTTCATAATGTTTTTGTGGTGTTTTGCGTCTGTTTTTAGTAGTTTTCTCAGGTTTTTGTGGTGTTGCCTGTTTTTAATCGTTTTGTCACGCTTTAGTGGTGTTTTCATCTGTTTTTAGTCGTTTTGTCATGTTTCTGTGTAGTTTTGCGTCTTTTTTTAGTCGTTTCATCATGTTTTTGTGGAGTTTTGCGTGTTTTTAGTCGTTTCATCATGTTTTTGTGGTGCTTCATCCGTTTTTATCTGTTTGTCATGTTTTTGTCGTGTTTTTGTCTGCTTTTAGTCGTTTCATAATGTTTTTGTGGTGTTTTGCGTCTGTTCCTAGTAGTTTTCTCAGGTTTTTGTGGTGTTGCCTGTTTTTAATCGTTTTGTCACGCTTTAGTGGTGTTTTCATCTGTTTTTAGTCGTTTTGTCATGTTTCTGTGGAGTTTTGCGTCTTTTTTTAGTCGTTTCATCACGTTTTTTGTGGTGTTTTCATCTGTTTTTAGTTGTTCAATATTGTTTTTGTGGAGTTTTGCGTGTGTTTTTAGTTGTTTTGTCATGTTTTTGTGGAGCTTTGCGTCTGTTTTTAATCATTTCATCACATTTTCGTTGAATTTTGCTTCTTTTAGCGGGGTTTTCATCTATCTTTAGTCATTTTTGTCATGTTTTTGTGTTGTTTTCATCTGTTTCTAATCGTTTCGTCATGTTTTTGTGGTGTTTTCATCTGTTATTAGTTGTTTTGTAATGTTTTTGTGGTGTTTTCGTCTGTTTTTTGGACGTTTCATCGCGTTTTGTGGTGTTTTCATCTGTTTTTTGTCGTTTCATTATGTTTTTGTGGAGTTTTGCGACTGTTTTTAGTCGTTTCATCATGTTTTTGTGGAGTTTTGCGTGTTTTTAGTCGTTTCATCACGTTTTTGTGGTGTGTTTCGTCTGTTTATAGTTGTTTTATCACATTTTTTTGGTGTTTTCATCTGTATCTAGTCATTTTTGTCATGTTTTTGTGGTGTTTTCATCTGTTTTAAGAGGTTTCATCACGTTTTTGTGGTGTTTTCATCTGTTTATAGTCGTTTTTGTGGTGTCTTGCGTCTGTTTTTAGCCGTTTCATCATGTTTTTGTGGTGTGTTTCGTCTGTTTATAGTTGTTTTATCACATTTTTTTGGTGTTTTCATCTGTATCTAGTCATTTTTGACATGTTTTTGTGGTGTTTTCATCTGTTTTTAAGAGGTTTCATCACGTTTTTGTGGTGTGTTTCGTCTGTTTATAGTTGTTTTATCACGTTTTTTTGGTGTTTTCATCTGTTTCTAGTCATTTTTGTCATGTTTTTGTGGTGTTTTCATCTGTTTTAAGTCGTTGCATCATATCTGTGGTGTTTTCGTCTGTTTTAAGTCGTTTCATAATGTTTTTGTGGTGTTTTGATCTTTTTTCAGTCGTTTTGTCATGTTTTTGTGGTGTTTTCATCCGTTTTTTAGCTGTTTGACATGTTTTTGTCGTGTTTTTGTCTGCTTTTAGTCGTTTCATCACGTTTTTGTGGTGTTTTCATCTGTTTTTAGTCGTTTCATAATGTTTTTGTGGTGTTTTGATCTTTATTCAGTCGTTTTGTCATGTTTTTGTGGTGCTTCATCCGTTTTTATCTGTTTGTCATGTTTTTGTCGTGTTTTTGTCTGCTTTTAGTCGTTTCATAATGTTTTTGTGGTGTTTTGCGTCTGTTCCTAGTAGTTTTCTCAGGTTTTTGTGGTGTTGCCTGTTTTGAATCGTTTTGTCACGCTTTAGTGGTGTTTTCATCTGTTTTTAGTCGTTTTGTCATGTTTCTGTGGAGTTTTGCGTCTTTTTTTAGTCGTTTCATAATGTTTTTGTGGTGTTTTGATCTTTATTCAGTCGTTTTGTCATGTTTTTGTGGTGCTTCATCCGTTTTTATCTGTTTGTCATGTTTTTGTCGTGTTTTTGTCTGCTTTTAGTCGTTTCATAATGTTTTTGTGGTGTTTTGCGTCTGTTCCTAGTAGTTTTCTCAGGTTTTTGTGGTGTTGCCTGTTTTTAATCGTTTTGTCACGCTTTAGTGGTGTTTTCATCTGTTTTTAGTCGTTTTGTCATGTTTCTGTGGAGTTTTGCGTCTTTTTTTAGTCGTTTCATCACGTTTTTTGTGGTGTTTTCATCTGTTTTTAGTTGTTCAATATTGTTTTTGTGGAGTTTTGCGTGTGTTTTTAGTTGTTTTGTCATGTTTTTGTGGAGCTTTGCGTCTGTTTTTAATCATTTCATCACATTTTCGTTGAATTTTGCTTCTTTTAGCGGGGTTTTCATCTATCTTTAGTCATTTTTGTCATGTTTTTGTGTTGTTTTCATCTGTTTCTAATCGTTTCGTCATGTTTTTGTGGTGTTTTCATCTGTTATTAGTTGTTTTGTAATGTTTTTGTGGTGTTTTCGTCTGTTTTTTGGACGTTTCATCGCGTTTTGTGGTGTTTTCATCTGTTTTTTGTCGTTTCATTATGTTTTTGTGGAGTTTTGCGACTGTTTTTAGTCGTTTCATCATGTTTTTTTGGAGTTTTGCGTGTTTTTAGTTGTTTCATCACGTTTTTGTGGTGTGTTTCGTCTGTTTATAGTTGTTTTATCACATTTTTTTGGTGTTTTCATCTGTATCTAGTCATTTTTGTCATGTTTTTGTGGTGTTTTCATCTGTTTTAAGAGGTTTCATCACGTTTTTGTGGTGTTTTCATCTGTTTATAGTCGTTTTTGTGGTGTCTTGCGTCTGTTTTTAGCCGTTTCATCATGTTTTTGTGGTGTGTTTCGTCTGTTTATAGTTGTTTTATCACATTTTTTTGGTGTTTTCATCTGTATCTAGTCATTTTTGACATGTTTTTGTGGTGTTTTCATCTGTTTTAAGAGGTTTCATCACGTTTTTGTGGTGTGTTTCGTCTGTTTATAGTTGTTTTATCACGTTTTTTTGGTGTTTTCATCTGTTTCTAGTCATTTTTGTCATGTTTTTGTGGTGTTTTCATCTGTTTTAAGTCGTTGCATCATATCTGTGGTGTTTTCGTCTGTTTTAAGTCGTTTCATAATGTTTTTGTGGTGTTTTGATCTTTTTTCAGTCGTTTTGTCATGTTTTTGTGGTGTTTTCATCCGTTTTTTAGCTGTTTGACATGTTTTTGTCGTGTTTTTGTCTGCTTTTAGTCGTTTCATCACGTTTTTGTGGTGTTTTCATCTGTTTTTAGTCGTTTCATAATGTTTTTGTGGTGTTTTGATCTTTATTCAGTCGTTTTGTCATGTTTTTGTGGTGCTTCATCCGTTTTTATCTGTTTGTCATGTTTTTGTCGTGTTTTTGTCTGCTTTTAGTCGTTTCATAATGTTTTTGTGGTGTTTTGCGTCTGTTCCTAGTAGTTTTCTCAGGTTTTTGTGGTGTTGCCTGTTTTTAATCGTTTTGTCACGCTTTAGTGGTGTTTTCATCTGTTTTTAGTCGTTTTGTCATGTTTCTGTGGAGTTTTGCGTCTTTTTTTAGTCGTTTCATAATGTTTTTGTGGTGTTTTGATCTTTATTCAGTCGTTTTGTCATGTTTTTGTGGTGCTTCATCCGTTTTTTGTCGTTTCATCACGTTTTTGTGGTGTTTTCATCTGTTTTTAGTCGTTTTTGTCATGTTTTTGTGTTGTTTTCATCTGTTTCTAATCGTTTCGTCATGTTTTTGTGGTGTTTTCATCTGTTTTTAGTCGTTTTGTAATGTTTTTGTGGTGCTTTCGTCTGTTTTTTGGACGTTTCATCACGTTTTTGTGGTGTTTTGGTCTGTTTTCAGTCGTTTCATCACGTTTTTGTGGTGTTTTCATCTGTTTTTAGTCGTTTTTGTCATGTTATTGTGGTGTTTTCATCCGTTTTTTAGTCGTTTTTTCGTGTTTTTGTGGTGTTTTTGTGGTGTTTTTAGTCGTTTCATCACGTTTTTGTTGTGTTTTCATCTGTTTTTAGTCGTTCAATATTGTTTTTGTGGAGTTTTGCGTGTGTTTTTAGTTGTTTTGTCATGTTTTTGTGGAGCTTTGCGTCTGTTTTTAATCATTTCATCACATTTTCATTGAATTTTGCTTCTTTTTACGGCGTTTTCATCAATCTTTAGTCATTTTTGTCATGTTTTTGTGTTGTTTTCATCTGTTTTTAGTCGTTTCATCATGTTTTTGTGGACTTTTGCGTCTGTTTTTAGTCGTTTTGCATTGTTTTATTGAGCTTTGGTTCTGTTTTTAGTCGTTTCATGATGTTTTTGTGGAGTTGTCATCTGTTTTTAGTCATTTCATCATATTTTTGTGGTGTTTTGATCTTTTTTCTTTGTGGTGTTTTCATCCGTTTTTAGCTGTTTGTCATGTTTTTGTCATGTTTTTGTCTGCTTTTAGTCGTTTCATCACGTTTTTGTGGTGTTTTCATCTGTTTTTAGTCGTTTCACAATGTTTTTGTGGTGTTTTGATCTTTTTTCAGTCGGTTTGTCATGTTTTTGTGGTGTTTTCATCCGTTTTTAGCTGTTTGTCATGTTTTTGTCGTGTTTTTGTCTGCTTTTAGTCGTTTCATAATGTTTTTGTGGTGTTTTGCGTCTGTTTTTAGTAGTTTTCTCAGGTTTTTGTGGTGTTGCCTGTTTTTAATCGTTTTGTCACGCTTTAGTGGTGTTTTCATCTGTTTTTAGTCGTTTTGTCATGTTTCTGTGTAGTTTTGCGTCTTTTTTTAGTCGTTTCATCATGTTTTTGTGGAGTTTTGCGTGTTTTTAGTCGTTTCATCATGTTTTTGTGGTGCTTCATCCGTTTTTATCTGTTTGTCATGTTTTTGTCGTGTTTTTGTCTGCTTTTAGTCGTTTCATAATGTTTTTGTGGTGTTTTGCGTCTGTTCCTAGTAGTTTTCTCAGGTTTTTGTGGTGTTGCCTGTTTTTAATCGTTTTGTCACGCTTTAGTGGTGTTTTCATCTGTTTTTAGTCGTTTTGTCATGTTTCTGTGGAGTTTTGCGTCTTTTTTTAGTCGTTTCATCACGTTTTTTGTGGTGTTTTCATCTGTTTTTAGTTGTTCAATATTGTTTTTGTGGAGTTTTGCGTGTGTTTTTAGTTGTTTTGTCATGTTTTTGTGGAGCTTTGCGTCTGTTTTTAATCATTTCATCACATTTCCGTTGAATTTTGCTTCTTTTAGCGGGGTTTTCATCTATCTTTAGTCATTTTTGTCATGTTTTTGTGTTGTTTTCATCTGTTTCTAATCGTTTCGTCATGTTTTTGTGGTGTTTTCATCTGTTATTAGTTGTTTTGTAATGTTTTTGTGGTGTTTTCGTCTGTTTTTTGGACGTTTCATCGCGTTTTGTGGTGTTTTCATCTGTTTTTTGTCGTTTCATTATGTTTTTGTGGAGTTTTGCGACTGTTTTTAGTCGTTTCATCACGTTTTTGTGGTGTTTTTGTCTGTTTTCAGTCGTTTCATCACGTTTTTGTGGTGTTTTCATCTGTTTTTAGTCGTTTTTGTCGTGTTATTGTGGTGTTTTCATCCGTTTTTTAGTCGTTTTTTCGTGTTTTTGTGGTGTTTTTGTGGTGTTTTTAGTCGTTTCATCACGTTTTTGTGGTGTTTTCATCTGTTTTTAGTCGTTCAATATTGTTTTTGTGGAGTTTTGCGTGTGTTTTTAGTTGTTTTGTCATGTTTTTGTGGAGCTTTGCGTCTGTTTTTAATCATTTCATCACATTTTCATTGAATTTTGCTTCTTTTTACGGCGTTTTCATCAATCTTTAGTCATTTTTGTCATGTTTTTGTGTTGTTTTCATCTGTTTTTAGTCGTTTCATCATGTTTTTGTGGACTTTTGCGTCTGTTTTAAGTCGTTTTGCATTGTTTTATTGAGCTTTGGTTCTGTTTTTAGTCGTTTCATGATGTTTTTGTGGAGTTGTCATCTGTTTTTAGTCATTTCATCATATTTTTGTGGTGTTTTGATCTTTTTTCTTTGTGGTGTTTTCATCCGTTTTTAGCTGTTTGTCATGTTTTTGTCGTGTTTTTGTCTGCTTTTAGTCGTTTCATCACGTTTTTGTGGTGTTTTCATCTGTTTTTAGTCGTTTCACAATGTTTTTGTGGTGTTTTGATCTTTTTTCAGTCGTTTTGTCATGTTTTTGTGGTGTTTTCATCCGTTTTTAGCTGTTTGTCATGTTTTTGTCGTGTTTTTGTCTGCTTTTAGTCGTTTCATAATGTTTTTGTGGTGTTTTGCGTCTGTTTTTAGTAGTTTTCTCAGGTTTTTGTGGTGTTGCCTGTTTTTAATCGTTTTGTCACGCTTTAGTGGTGTTTTCATCTGTTTTTAGTCGTTTTGTCATGTTTCTGTGTAGTTTTGCGTCTTTTTTTAGTCGTTTCATCATGTTTTTGTGGAGTTTTGCGTGTTTTTAGTCGTTTCATCACGTTTTTGTGGTGTGTTTCGTCTGTTTATAGTTGTTTTATCACATTTTTTTGGTGTTTTCATCTGTATCTAGTCATTTTTGTCATGTTTTTGTGGTGTTTTCATCTGTTTTAAGAGGTTTCATCACGTTTTTGTGGTGTTTTCATCTGTTTATAGTCGTTTTTGTGGTGTCTTGCGTCTGTTTTTAGCCGTTTCATCATGTTTTTGTGGTGTGTTTCGTCTGTTTATAGTTGTTTTATCACATTTTTTTGGTGTTTTCATCTGTATCTAGTCATTTTTGACATGTTTTTGTGGTGTTTTCATCTGTTTTAAGAGGTTTCATCACGTTTTTGTGGTGTTTTCATCTGTTTTAAGTCGTTTCATCATATTTGTGGTGTTTTCGTCTGTTGTTTGTCGTTTCATCACGTTTTTGTTGGTGTTTTCGTCTGTTTTTAGTCGTTCTGTCACGTTTTAGTGCTATTTTAATCTGTTTTTAGTCATTTTGTCATGTTTCTGTGGAATTTTGCGTCTGTTTTTAGTCGTTTCATCACGTTTTTGTGGTGTTTTCGTCTGTTTTCAGTCGTTTCATCACGTTTTTGTGGTGTTTTCATCTGTTTTTAGTCGTTTGTGTCATGTTATTGTGGTGTTTTCATCCGTTTTTTAGTCGTTTTTTCGTGTTTTTGTCTGTTTTTAGTCGTTTCATCACGTTTTTGTGGTGTTTTCATCTGTTTTTAGTCGTTCAATATTGTTTTTGTGGAGTTTTGCGTGTGTTTTTAGTTGTTTTGTCATGTTTTTGGTGGAGCTTTGCGTCTGTTTTTAATCATTTCATCACATTTTCGTTGAATTTTGCTTCTTTTTGCGGCATTTTCATCAATCTTTAGTCATTTTTGTCATGTTTTTGTGTTGTTTTCATCTGTTTCTAATAGTTTCTTCATGTTTTTGTGGTGTTTTCATCTGTTTTTAGTCGTTTTGTAATGTTTTTGTGGTGTTTTCGTCTGTTTTTTGGACGTTTCATCGCGTTTTGTGGTGTTTTCATCTGTTTTTAGTCGTTTCATTATGTTTTTGTGGAGTTTTGTCTGTTTTTAGTCGTTTCATCATGTTTTTGTGGTGTTTTTGTCTGTTTTTAATCATTTTATCACGTTTTTGTGGTGTTTTCATCTGTTTTTAGTCGTTTCGTCATGTTTCTGTGGAGTTTTGCGTCTGTTTTTAGTTGTTTTGTTATGTTCTTGAAGTGTTTTCGTCTGTTTTTAGTCGTTTAGTCACCTTTTTGTGGAGCTTTCATCCGTTTTTAGTCGTTTTTGTCACGTTTTTTGATTTTTTCATCTGTTTTTAGTGGTTTCATCATGTTTTTGTGGACTTTTGCGTCTGTTTTTAGTCGTTTTGCATTGTTTTATGGAGCTTTGGGTCTGTTTTTAGTCGTTTCATGATGTTTTTGTGGAGTTTTCATCTGTTTTTAGTCATTTCATCATATTTTTGTGGTGTTTTGATCTTTTTTCTTTGTGGTGTTTTCATCTGTTTTTAGCTGTTTGTCATGTTTTTGTCGTGTTTTTGTCTGCTTTTAGTCGTTTCATCACGTTTTTGTGGTGTTTTCATCTGTTTTTAGTCGTTTCATAATGTTTTTGTGGTGTTTTGATCTTTTTTCAGTCGTTTTGTCATGTTTTTGTGGTGTTTTCATCCGTTTTTAGCTGTTTGTCATGTTTTTGTCGTGTTTTTGTCTGCTTTTAGTCGTTTCATCACGTTTTTGTGGTGTTTTCATCTGTTTTTAGTCGTTTCATAATATTTTTGTGGTGTTTAGATCTTTTTTCAGTCGTTTTGTCATGTTTTTGTGTTTTTTTCATCCGTTTTTAGCTGTTTGTCATGTTTTTGTCGTGTTTTTGTCTGCTTTTAGTCGTTTCATAATGTTTTTGTGGTGTTTTGCGTCCGTTTTTAGTAGTTTTCTCAGGTTTTTGTGGTGTCGCCTGTTTTTAATCGTTTTGTCACGCTTTAGTGGTGTTTTCATCTGTTTTTAGTCGTTTTGTCATGTTTCTGTGGAGTTTTGCGTCTTTTTTTAGTCGTTTCATCATGTTTTTGTGGAGTTTTGCGTGTTTTTAGTCGTTTCATCACGTTTTTGTTGAGTTTTGCATCTGTTTTTAGTTGTTTCATCACGGTTTTGTGGTGTTTTCATCTGTTTTAAGAGGTTTCATCATGTTTTTGTGGTGTTTTCATCTGTTTTTTGTCGTTTTGTGGTGTCTTGCGTCTGTTTTTAGCCGTTTCATCACGTTTTTGTGGTGTGTTTCGTCTGTTTATAGTTGTTTTATCACATTTTTTTGGTGTTTTCGTCTGTTTCTAGTCATTTTTGTCATGTTTTTGTGGTGTTTTCATCTGTTTTAAGTCGTTTCATCATATTTGTGGTGTTTTCGTCTGTTGTTTGTCGTTTCATCACTTTTGTTGGTGTTTTCGTCTGTTTTTAGTCGTTTTTTCACGTTTTAGTGCTATTTTAATCAGTTTCTAGTCATTTTTGTCATGTTTTTGTGGTGTTTTCATCTGTTTTAAGTCGTTTCAACATATTTGTGGTGTTTTCGTCTGTTGTTTGTCGTTTCATCACTTTTTTGTTGGTGTTTTCGTCTGTTTTTAGTCGTTTTTTCAAGTTTTTGTGGTGTTTTCGTCTGTTTTTAGTCATTTTTGTCACGTTTTTGCTGTGTTTTCATCAGTTTTTAGTCGCTTTTTCATGTTTTTGTGGGTTTTTTTCGTCTGTTTTTTGTCGTTTCATCACGTATTTGTGGTGTTTTCATCTGTATCTAGTCATTTTTGTCATGTTTTTGTGGTGTTTTCATCTGTTTTAAGAGGTTTCATCACGTTTTTGTGGTGTTTTCATCTGTTTATAGTCGTTTTTGTGGTGTCTTGCGTCTGTTTTTAGCCGTTTCATCATGTTTTTGTGGTGTGTTTCGTCTGTTTATAGTTGTTTTATCACATTTTTTTGGTGTTTTCATCTGTATCTAGTCATTTTTGACATGTTTTTGTGGTGTTTTCATCTGTTTTAAGAGGTTTCATCACGTTTTTGTGGTGTTTTCATCTGTTTTAAGTCGTTTCATCATATTTGTGGTGTTTTCGTCTGTTGTTTGTCGTTTCATCACGTTTTTGTTGGTGTTTTCGTCTGTTTTTAGTCGTTCTGTCACGTTTTAGTGCTATTTTAATCTGTTTTTAGTCATTTTGTCATGTTTCTGTGGAATTTTGCGTCTGTTTTTAGTCGTTTCATCACGTTTTTGTGGTGTTTTCGTCTGTTTTCAGTCGTTTCATCACGTTTTTGTGGTGTTTTCATCTGTTTTTAGTCGTTTGTGTCATGTTATTGTGGTGTTTTCATCCGTTTTTTAGTCGTTTTTTCGTGTTTTTGTCTGTTTTTAGTCGTTTCATCACGTTTTTGTGGTGTTTTCATCTGTTTTTAGTCGTTCAATATTGTTTTTGTGGAGTTTTGCGTGTGTTTTTAGTTGTTTTGTCATGTTTTTGGTGGAGCTTTGCGTCTGTTTTTAATCATTTCATCACATTTTCGTTGAATTTTGCTTCTTTTTGCGGCATTTTCATCTATCTTTAGTCATTTTTGTCATGTTTTTGTGTTGTTTTCATCTGTTTCTAATAGTTTCTTCATGTTTTTGTGGTGTTTTCATCTGTTTTTAGTCGTTTTGTAATGTTTTTGTGGTGTTTTCGTCTGTTTTTTGGACGTTTCATCGCGTTTTGTGGTGTTTTCATCTGTTTTTAGTCGTTTCATTATGTTTTTGTGGAGTTTTGTCTGTTTTTAGTCGTTTCATCATGTTTTTGTGGTGTTTTTGTCTGTTTTTAATCATTTTGTCACGTTTTTGTGGTGTTTTCATCTGTTTTTAGTCGTTTCGTCATGTTTCTGTGGAGTTTTGCGTCTGTTTTTAGTTGTTTTGTTATGTTCTTGAAGTGTTTTCGTCTGTTTTTAGTCGTTTAGTCACCTTTTTGTGGAGCTTTCATCCGTTTTTAGTCGTTTTTGTCACGTTTTTTGATTTTTTCATCTGTTTTTAGTGGTTTCATCATGTTTTTGTGGACTTTTGCGTCTGTTTTTAGTCGTTTTGCATTGTTTTATGGAGCTTTGGGTCTGTTTTTAGTCGTTTCATGATGTTTTTGTGGAGTTTTCATCTGTTTTTAGTCATTTCATCATATTTTTGTGGTGTTTTGATCTTTTTTCTTTGTGGTGTTTTCATCTGTTTTTAGCTGTTTGTCATGTTTTTGTCGTGTTTTTGTCTGCTTTTAGTCGTTTCATCACGTTTTTGTGGTGTTTTCATCTGTTTTTAGTCGTTTCATAATGTTTTTGTGGTGTTTTGATCTTTTTTCAGTCGTTTTGTCATGTTTTTGTGGTGTTTTCATCCGTTTTTAGCTGTTTGTCATGTTTTTGTCGTGTTTTTGTCTGCTTTTAGTCGTTTCATCACGTTTTTGTGGTGTTTTCATCTGTTTTTAGTCGTTTCATAATATTTTTGTGGTGTTTAGATCTTTTTTCAGTCGTTTTGTCATGTTTTTGTGTTTTTTTCATCCGTTTTTAGCTGTTTGTCATGTTTTTGTCGTGTTTTTGTCTGCTTTTAGTCGTTTCATAATGTTTTTGTGGTGTTTTGCGTCCGTTTTTAGTAGTTTTCTCAGGTTTTTGTGGTGTCGCCTGTTTTTAATCGTTTTGTCACGCTTTAGTGGTGTTTTCATCTGTTTTTAGTCGTTTTGTCATGTTTCTGTGGAGTTTTGCGTCTTTTTTTAGTCGTTTCATCATGTTTTTGTGGAGTTTTGCGTGTTTTTAGTCGTTTCATCACGTTTTTGTTGAGTTTTGCATCTGTTTTTAGTTGTTTCATCACGGTTTTGTGGTGTTTTCATCTGTTTTAAGAGGTTTCATCATGTTTTTGTGGTGTTTTCATCTGTTTTTTGTCGTTTTGTGGTGTCTTGCGTCTGTTTTTAGCCGTTTCATCACGTTTTTGTGGTGTGTTTCGTCTGTTTATAGTTGTTTTATCACATTTTTTTGGTGTTTTCGTCTGTTTCTAGTCATTTTTGTCATGTTTTTGTGGTGTTTTCATCTGTTTTAAGTCGTTTCATCATATTTGTGGTGTTTTCGTCTGTTGTTTGTCGTTTCATCACTTTTGTTGGTGTTTTCGTCTGTTTTTAGTCGTTTTTTCACGTTTTAGTGCTATTTTAATCAGTTTCTAGTCATTTTTGTCATGTTTTTGTGGTGTTTTCATCTGTTTTAAGTCGTTTCAACATATTTGTGGTGTTTTCGTCTGTTGTTTGTCGTTTCATCACTTTTTTGTTGGTGTTTTCGTCTGTTTTTAGTCGTTTTTTCAAGTTTTTGTGGTGTTTTCGTCTGTTTTTAGTCATTTTTGTCACGTTTTTGCTGTGTTTTCATCAGTTTTTAGTCGCTTTTTCATGTTTTTGTGGGTTTTTTTCGTCTGTTTTTTGTCGTTTCATCACGTATTTGTGGTGTTTTCATCTGTTTTTAGTCGTTTCATAATGTTTTTGTGGAGTTTTGCGTCTGTTTTTAGTCGTTTTGTCATGTTTTTGTGGAGTCTTGGTCTGTTTGTAGTCGTTTTGTCAGGTTTTTTTGGAATTTTCATCTGTTTTTAGTCGTTTCATCACGTTTTTGTTGAGTTTTGCCTCTGTTTTTAGTTGTTTCATCACGGTTTAGTGGTGTTTTGATCTGTTTTTAGTCGTTTCATCACGTTTTTGTGGTGTTTTCATCTGTTTTTAGTCGTATTTGCGGTGTCTTGCGTCTGTTTTTAGTCGTTTCATCACATTTTTGTGGTGTGTTTCGTCTGTTTATCGTTGTTTTATCACGTTTTTGTGGTGTTTTCATCCGTTTTTAGTCATTTTTGTCACGTTTTTGTGGTGTTTTAATCTGTTTTTAGTTTTTTATGCGGTGTCTTGCGTCTGTTTTTAGTCGTTTTGTCATGTTTTTGTGGAGTTTTGCGTGTATTTTCAGTCGTTTCATCATGTTTTGTTGGAGTTTTGCGTCTGTTTTTAGTCGTTTCATTACGTTTTGTGGTGTTTTTGTCTGTTTTTAGTTGTTTTATCATATTTTTTTGGTGTTTTGATCTATTTTTGGTCGTTTGTCACGTTTTTGTGGTGTTTTCATCTGTTTTTAGTCGTTTTTGTCACCTTTTTGTGGTGTTTTCATCTACTTTTAGTCATTTTTGTCACGTTTTTGCTGTGTTTTCATCACTTTTTAGTCGTTTTTTTCATGTTTTTGTGGGTTTTTTTCGTCTGTTTTTTGTCGTTTCATCACGTATTTGTGGTGTTTTCATCTGTTTTTAGTAGTTTCATAATGTATTTGTGGAGTTTTGCGTCTGTTTTTAGTCGTTTTGTCATGTTTTTGTGGAGTCTTGGTCTGTTTGTAGTCGTTTTGTCAGTTTTTTTTGGAATTTTCATCTGTTTTTAGTCGTTTCATCACGTTTTTGTTGAGTTTTGCCTCTGTTTTTAGTTGTTTCATCACGGTTTAGTGGTGTTTTCATCTGTTTTTAGTCGTTTCATCACGTTTTTGTGGTGTTTTCATCTGTTTTTAGTCGTTTGTGTCATGTTATTGTGGTGTTTTCATCCGTTTTTTAGTCGTTTTTTCGTGTTTTTGTCTGTTTTTAGTCGTTTCATCACGTTTTTGTGGTGTTTTCATCTGTTTTTAGTCGTTCAATATTGTTTTTGTGGAGTTTTGCGTGTGTTTTTAGTTGTTTTGTCATGTTTTTGGTGGAGCTTTGCGTCTGTTTTTAATCATTTCATCACATTTTCGTTGAATTTTGCTTCTTTTTGCGGCATTTTCATCTATCTTTAGTCATTTTTGTCATGTTTTTGTGTTGTTTTCATCTGTTTCTAATAGTTTCTTCATGTTTTTGTGGTGTTTTCATCTGTTTTTAGTCGTTTTGTAATGTTTTTGTGGTGTTTTCGTCTGTTTTTTGGACGTTTCATCGCGTTTTGTGGTGTTTTCATCTGTTTTTAGTCGTTTCATTATGTTTTTGTGGAGTTTTGTCTGTTTTTAGTCGTTTCATCACGTTTTTGTGGTGTTTTTGTCTGTTTTTAATCATTTTGTCACGTTTTTGTGGTGTTTTCATCTGTTTTTAGTCGTTTCGTCATGTTTCTGTGGAGTTTTGCGTCTGTTTTTAGTTGTTTTGTTATGTTCTTGAAGTGTTTTCGTCTGTTTTTAGTCATTTCATCACGTTTTTGTGGAGCTTTCATCCGTTTTTAGTCGTTTTTGTCACGTTTTTTGATTTTTTCATCTGTTTTTAGTCGTTTCATCATGTTTTTGTGGACTTTTGCGTCTGTTTTTAGTCGTTTTGCATTGTTTTATGGAGCTTTGGGTCTGTTTTTAGTCGTTTCATGATGTTTTTGTGGAGTTTTCATCTGTTTTTAGTCATTTCATCATATTTTTGTGGTGTTTTGATCTTTTTTCTTTGTGGTGTTT
This sequence comes from Echiichthys vipera, assembly GCF_963691815.1. NCBI lineage: Eukaryota > Metazoa > Chordata > Actinopteri > Perciformes > Trachinidae > Echiichthys > Echiichthys vipera. Next base: position 35,856,446 of record NC_139828.1, on the reverse strand, counting down.
TCATCTGTTTTTAGCTGTTTGTCATGTTTTTGTCGTGTTTTTGTCTGCTTTTAGTCGTTTCATCACGTTTTTGTGGTGTTTTCATCTGTTTTTAGTCGTTTCATAATGTTTTTGTGGTGTTTTGATCTTTTTTCAGTCGTTTTGTCATGTTTTTGTGGTGTTTTCATCCGTTTTTAGCTGTTTGTCATGTTTTTGTCGTGTTTTTGTCTGCTTTTAGTCGTTTCATCACGTTTTTGTGGTGTTTTCATCTGTTTTTAGTCGTTTCATAATATTTTTGTGGTGTTTAGATCTTTTTTCAGTCGTTTTGTCATGTTTTTGTGTTTTTTCATCCGTTTTTAGCTGTTTGTCATGTTTTTGTCGTGTTTTTGTCTGCTTTTAGTCGTTTCATAATGTTTTTGTGGTGTTTTGCGTCCGTTTTTAGTAGTTTTCTCAGGTTTTTGTGGTGTCGCCTGTTTTTAATCGTTTTGTCACGCTTTAGTGGTGTTTTCATCTGTTTTTAGTCGTTTTGTCATGTTTCTGTGGAGTTTTGCGTCTTTTTTTAGTCGTTTCATCATGTTTTTGTGGAGTTTTGCGTGTTTTTAGTCGTTTCATCACGTTTTTGTTGAGTTTTGCATCTGTTTTTAGTTGTTTCATCACGGTTTTGTGGTGTTTTCATCTGTTTTAAGAGGTTTCATCACGTTTTTGTGGTGTTTTCATCTGTTTTTTGTCGTTTTGTGGTGTCTTGCGTCTGTTTTTAGCCGTTTCATCACGTTTTTGTGGTGTGTTTCGTCTGTTTATAGTTGTTTTATCACATTTTTTTGGTGTTTTCGTCTGTTTCTAGTCATTTTTGTCATGTTTTTGTGGTGTTTTCATCTGTTTTAAGTCGTTTCATCATATTTGTGGTGTTTTCGTCTGTTGTTTGTCGTTTCATCACTTTTGTTGGTGTTTTCGTCTGTTTTTAGTCGTTTTTTCACGTTTTAGTGCTATTTTAATCAGTTTCTAGTCATTTTTGTCATGTTTTTGTGGTGTTTTCATCTGTTTTAAGTCGTTTCAACATATTTGTGGTGTTTTCGTCTGTTGTTTGTCGTTTCATCACTTTTTTGTTGGTGTTTTCGTCTGTTTTTAGTCGTTTTTTCAAGTTTTTGTGGTGTTTTCGTCTGTTTTTAGTCATTTTTGTCACGTTTTTGCTGTGTTTTCATCAGTTTTAGTCGCTTTTTCATGTTTTTGTGGGTTTTTTTCGTCTGTTTTTTGTCGTTTCATCACGTATTTGTGGTGTTTTCATCTGTTTTTAGTCGTTTCATAATGTTTTTGTGGAGTTTTGCGTCTGTTTTTAGTCGTTTTGTCATGTTTTTGTGGAGTCTTGGTCTGTTTGTAGTCGTTTTGTCAGGTTTTTTTGGAATTTTCATCTGTTTTTAGTCGTTTCATCACGTTTTTGTTGAGTTTTGCCTCTGTTTTTAGTTGTTTCATCACGGTTTAGTGGTGTTTTGATCTGTTTTTAGTCGTTTCATCACGTTTTTGTGGTGTTTTCATCTGTTTTTAGTCGTATTTGCGGTGTCTTGCGTCTGTTTTTAGTCGTTTCATCACATTTTTGTGGTGTGTTTCGTCTGTTTATCGTTGTTTTATCACGTTTTTGTGGTGTTTTCATCCGTTTTTAGTCATTTTTGTCACGTTTTTGTGGTGTTTTAATCTGTTTTTAGTTTTTTATGCGGTGTCTTGCGTCTGTTTTTAGTCGTTTTGTCATGTTTTTGTGGAGTTTTGCGTGTATTTTCAGTCGTTTCATCATGTTTTGTTGGAGTTTTGCGTCTGTTTTTAGTCGTTTCATTACGTTTTGTGGTGTTTTTGTCTGTTTTTAGTTGTTTTATCATATTTTTTTGGTGTTTTGATCTATTTTTGGTCGTTTGTCACGTTTTTGTGGTGTTTTCATCTGTTTTTAGTCGTTTTTGTCACCTTTTTGTGGTGTTTTCATCTACTTTTAGTCATTTTTGTCACGTTTTTGCTGTGTTTTCATCACTTTTTAGTCGTTTTTTTCATGTTTTTGTGGGTTTTTTTCGTCTGTTTTTTGTCGTTTCATCACGTATTTGTGGTGTTTTCATCTGTTTTTAGTAGTTTCATAATGTATTTGTGGAGTTTTGCGTCTGTTTTTAGTCGTTTTGTCATGTTTTTGTGGAGTCTTGGTCTGTTTGTAGTCGTTTTGTCAGTTTTTTTTGGAATTTTCATCTGTTTTTAGTCGTTTCATCACGTTTTTGTTGAGTTTTGCCTCTGTTTTTAGTTGTTTCATCACGGTTTAGTGGTGTTTTCATCTGTTTTTTGTCTTTTCATCACGTTTTTGTGGTGTTTTCATCTGTTTTTAGTCGTATTTGCAGTGTCTTGCGTGTATTTTCAGTCGTTTCATCATGTTTTGTTGGAGTTTTGCGTCTGTTTTTAGTCGTTTCATTACGTTTTGTGGTGTTTTTGTCTGTTTTTAGTTGTTTTATCATATTTTTTTGGTGTTTTGATCTATTTTTGGTCGTTTGTCACGTTTTTGTGGTGTTTTCATCTGTTTTTAGTCGTTTTTGTCACCTTTTTGTGGTGTTTTCATCTACTTTTAGTCATTTTTGTCACGTTTTTGCTGTGTTTTCATCACTTTTTAGTCGTTTTTTTCATGTTTTTGTGGGTTTTTTTCGTCTGTTTTTTGTCGTTTCATCACGTATTTGTGGTGTTTTCATCTGTTTTTAGTAGTTTCATAATGTATTTGTGGAGTTTTGCGTCTGTTTTTAGTCGTTTTGTCATGTTTTTGTGGAGTCTTGGTCTGTTTGTAGTCGTTTTGTCAGTTTTTTTTGGAATTTTCATCTGTTTTTAGTCGTTTCATCACGTTTTTGTTGAGTTTTGCCTCTGTTTTTAGTTGTTTCATCACGTTTTAGTGGTGTTTTCATCCGTTTTTAGTCATTTTTGTCACGTTTTTGTGGTGTTTTCATCTGTTTTTAGTCGTTTCATCACGTTTTTGTGGTGTTTTCATCTGTTTTAAGTCATTTTTGTCATGTATTTGTGGTGTTTTCATCTGTTTTAAGTCGTTTCATAACGTATTTGTGGTGTTTTCGTCTGATTTTAGTCGTTTCATCACGTTTTTGTTGGTGTTTTCGTCTGTTTTTAGTCATTTTTGTCACGTTTTTGCTGTGTTTTCATCAGTTTTTAGTCGTTTTTTCATGTTTTTGTGGTGTTTTTTAGTCTGTTTTTTGTCGTTTCATAATGTTTTTGTTAAGTTTTGCGTCTGTTTTTAGTCGTTTTGTCATGTTTTTGTGGAGTCTTGGTCTGTTTGTAGTCGTTTTGTCAGGTTTTTTTGGAATTTTCATCTGTTTTTAGTCGTTTCATCACGTTTTTGTTGAGTTTTGCCTCTGTTATTAGTTGTTTCATCACGGTTTAGTGGTGTTTTCATCTGTTTTTAGTCGTTTCATCACGTTTTTGTGGTGTTTTCATCAGTTTTTAGTCGTATTTGCGGTGTCTTGCGTCTGTTTTTAGTCGTTTCATCACATTTTTGTGGTGTGTTTCGTCTGTTTATAGTTGTTTTATCACGTTTTTGTGGTGTTTTCATCTGTTTTTAGTCTTTTCATCACGTTTTTGTGGTGTTTTCATCTGTTTTATGTCATTTTTGTCATGTATTTGTGGTGTTTTCATCTGTTTTAAGTCGTTTCATAACGTATTTGTGGTGTTTTCGTCTGATTTTAGTCGTTTCATCACGTTTTTGTTGGTGTTTTCGTCTGTTTTTAGTCATTTTTGTCACGTTTTCCCTGTGGTTTCATCATTTATTAGTCGTTTTTTCATGTTTTTGTGGGTTTTTTTCGTCTGTTTTTTGTCGTTTCATCACGTATTTGTGGTGTTTTCATCTGTATTTAGTCGTTTCATAATGTTTTTGTGGAGTTTTGCGTCTGTTTTTAGTCGTTTTGTCATGTTTTTGTGGAGTCTTGGTCTGTTTGTAGTCGTTTTGTCAGTTTTTTTTGGAATTTTCATCTGTTTTTAGTCGTTTCATCACGTTTTTGTTGAGTTTTGCCTCTGTTTTTAGTTGTTTCATCACGGTTTAGTGGTGTTTTCATCTGTTTTTAGTCGTTTCATCACGTTTTTGTGGTGTGTTTCGTCTGTTTTTAGTTGTTTTATCACGTTTTTGTGGTGTTTTCATCTGTTTTTAGTCGTTTCATCACGTTTTTGTGGTGTTTTCATCTGTTTTTAGTCGTTTTTGTCACCTTTTCGAGGTGTTTTCATCCGTTTTCAGTAGTTTTTTCATGTTTTTGTGGTGTTTTCGTCTGTTTTTAGTTGATTTATCATATTTTTGTGATGTTTTGATCTTTTTTTGGTCATTTCGTCATGTTTTTGTGGTGTTTTCATCCGTTTTTAGTTGTTTTGTCATGTTTTTGTGGTGTTTTCATCTGTTTTTAGTTGTTTTGTCACGGTTTAGTGGTGTTTTCATCTGTTTTTGGTCGTTTCATCACGTTTTTGTGGTGTGTTTCGTCTGTTTTTAGTTGTTTTATCACGTTTTTGTGGTGTTTTCATCTGTTTTTAGTCGTTTCATCACGTTTTTGTGGTGTTTTCATCTGTTTTTAGTCGTTTTTGTCACCTTTTCGAGGTGTTTTCATCCGTTTTCAGTAGTTTTTTCATGTTTTTGTGGTGTTTTCGTCTGTTTTTAGTTGATTTATCATATTTTTGTGATGTTTTGATCTTTTTTTGGTCATTTCGTCATGTTTTTGTGGTGTTTTCATCCGTTTTTAGTTGTTTTGTCATGTTTTTGTGGTGTTTTCATCTGTTTTTAGTTGTTTTGTCATGTTTTTGTGGTGTTTTCATCCGTTTTTAGTCGTTTTGTCATGTTTTTGTGGTGTTTTCGTCTGTTTTTAGTCGTTTCATCACGTTTTTGTGGTGTTTTCATCTGTTTTAAGTCGTTTCGTAATATTTTTGTGGAGTTTTGCTTCTGTTTTTAGTCGTTTTGTCATGTTTTTTTGGTGTTGTCTGTTTTTAATAATTTTGTCACGTTTTAGTGGTGTCTAGCGTCATTTTTAAGTCGTTTCATCACATATTTGTGGTGTTTTCGTGTGTTTTTAGTCGTTTCATCACGTTTTTGTGGTGTTTTTGTCTGTTTTTAGTTGTTTTTTAGTCATTTCATCACGTTTTTGTGATGTTTTCGTCTGTTTTTAGTTGTATTTTTGTCATGTTTTTTTAGTGTTTTCATCTGTTTTGAGGCGTTTCATCACGTTTCTGTGGTGTTTTCATCTGTTTTTAGTCGTTTTGTAGTGTCTTGCGTCTGTTTTTAGTTGTTTCATCACGTTTTTGTGGTGTTTTCATCTGTTTTAAGTCGTTTCATCACGTTTTTGTGGTGTTTTCATCTGTTTTTAGTCGTTTTTTCACGTTTTTGTGGTGTTTTCATCTGTTTTTAGTCGTTTCATCACGATTTTGTGGAGTTTTGCGTCTGTTTTTAGTTGTTTCATCACGTTTTTGTGGTGTTTTCATCTGTTTTTGGTCGTTTTTGTGTTGTCTTGCGTTTGTTTTTAGTCGTTTCATCACGTTTTTGTGGTGTCTTTCGTCTGTTTATAGTTGTTTTATCACGTTTTTGTGGTGTTTTCATCCGTTTTTAGTCGTTTTTGTCACGTTTTTGTGGTGTTTTCATCTGTTTTTAGTCATTTCATCATGTTTTTCTGGAGTTTTGCGTCAGTTTTTAGTTGTTTTGTCATGTTCTTTTAGTTTTTTTGTCTGTTTTTAGTCGTTTTGTCACATTTTTGTGGTGTTTTCATCTGTTTTAAGTCGGTTCATCACGTTTTTGTGGTGTTTTCGTTTGTTTTTAGTAATTTCATCACGTTTTTGTGATGTTTTCGTCTGTTTTTAGTTGTTTTTTTGTCATGTTTTTTAGTGTTTTCATTTGTTTTGAGGCGTTTCATCATGTTTCTGTGGTGTTTTCATCTGTTTTTAGTCGTTTTTGTGGTGTCTTGCGTCTGTTTTTAGTTGTTTCATCACGTTTTTGTGGTGTTTTCATCTGTTTTAAGTCATTTCATCACGTTTTTGTGGTGTTTTCATCTGTTTTTAGTCGTTTTTGTGGTGTCTTGCGTCTGTTTTTAGTCGTATTATCACGTTTTTGTGGTGTGTTTCGTCTGTTTTTAGTTGTTTTATCATAATTTTGTGGTGTTTTTCTCTGTTTTTTGTCGTTTTTTCACGTTTTTGTGGTGTTTTCATCTGTTTTTAGTCGTTTTTGTCACCTTTTCGAGTGTTTTCATCCGTTTTTAGTCGTTTTGTCATGTTTTTGTGGTGTTTTCATCTGTTATTAGTCGTTTTTGTGGTGTCTTGCGTTTGTTTTTAGTCGATTCATCACGTTTTTGTGGTGTGTTTCGTCTGTTTATAGTTGTTTTATCACGTTTTTGTGGTGTTTTCATCCATTTTTAGTCGCTTTTGTCACGTTTTTGTGGTGTTTTCATCTGTTTTTAGACATTTCATCATGTTTTTCTGGAGTTTTGCATCTGTTTTTAGTTGTTTTGTCATGTTCTTGTGGTGTTTTCGTCTGTTTTTTGTCATTTTGTCACATCTTTGTGGTGTTTTCATCTGTTTTAAGTCGGTTCATCACGTTTTTGTGGTGTTTTCGTCTGTTTTTAGGAATTTCATCACGTTTTTGTGATGTTTTCGTCTGTTTTTATTTTGTTTTTTTGTCAAGTTTTTAGTGTTTTCATCTGTTTTGAGGCGTTTCATCACGTTTCTGTGGTGTTTTCATCTGTTTTTAGTCGTTTTTGTGGAGTCTTGCGTCTGTTTTTAGTTGTTTCATCACGTTTTTGTGGTTTTTTTACATCTGTTTTAAGTCGTTTCATCACGCTTTTGTGGTGTGTTTCGTCTGTTTTTAGTCGTTTTATCATATTTTTGTGGTGTTTTCATCTGTCTTTAGTCGTTTTTGTCACCTTTTCGAGTGTTTTCATCCGTTTTTAGTCGTTTTGTCATGTTTTTGTGGTGTTTTGCGTCTGTTTTTAGTCGTTTTGTCATGTTTTTGTGGTGTTGTCTGTTTTTAATCATTTTGTCACGTTTTAGTGGTGTCTTGCGTCATTTTAAAGGCGTGTCATCACATATTTGTGGTGTTTTCGTGTGTTTTTAATTGTTTTGTCATGTTTTTGTGGTGTTTTCATCTGTTTTTAGTTGTTTTGTCATGTTTTTGTGATGTTTTCATCCGTTTTTAGTCGTTTTGTCATGTTTTTGTGGTGTTTTCGTCTGTTTTTAGACGTTTCATCACGTTTTTGTGGTGTTTTCATCTGTTTTAAGTCGTTTCATAATGTTTTTGTGGAGTTTTGCGTCTGTTTGTAGTTGTTTTGTCATGTTTTTTTGGTGTTGTCTATTTTTAATCATTTTGTCACGTTTTAGTGGTGTCTTGCGTAATTTTTAAGTCGTTACATCACATATTTGTGGTGTTTTTGTCTGTTTTTTGTCGTTTCATCACGTTTTTGTGGTGTTTTCGTCTGTTTTTAGTTGTTTTTTTGTAATGTTTTTTAGTGTTTTCATCTGTTTTGAGGCGTTTCATCACATTTCTGTGGTGTTTTCATCTGTTTTTAGTCGTTTTTGTAGTGTCTTGCGTCTGTTTTTAGTTGTTTCATCACGTTTTTGTGGTGTTTTCATCTGTTTTAAGTTTTTTCATCACGTTTTTGTGGTGTTTTCATCTGTTTTTAGTCGTTTTTTCCCCTTTTCTAGGTGTTTTTTTATCCGTTTTTATTTGTTTTTTCATGTTTTTGTGGTGTTTTCATCTGTTTTTAGTCGTTTCATCACGATTTTGTGGAGTTTTGCGTCTTTTTTTAGTCGTTTTGTCATGTTTTTGTTGAGCTTTCCGTCTGTTTTTAGTTTTTTCATCACGTTTTTGTGGTGTTTTCATTTGTTTTAAGTCGGTTCATCACGTTTTAGTGGTATTTTAACCAGTTTTTAGTTGTTTTTGTGATGTCTTGCGTCTGTTTTTAGTCGTTTCATCACGTTTTTGTGTTTTTTTCCTCTGTTTTTAGTTGTTTTATCATATTTTTGTGGTGTTTTGATCTTTTTCTAGTCGTTTTGTCATGTTTTTGTGGTGTTTTCATCCGTTTTTAGTCGTTTTGTCATGTTTTTGTGGTGTGTTTCGTCTGTTTTTAGTTGTTTTATCACGTTTTTGTGGTGTTTTCATCTGTTTTTAGGCGTTTCATCACGTTTTTGCGCTGTTTTCATCTGATTTTAGTCTTTTTGTCACATTTTTGTGGTGTCTTGCGTCTGTTTTTGGTCGTTTCATCACGTTTTTGTGGTGTGTTTCGTCTGTTTTTAGTTGTTTTATCACGTTTTTGTGGTGTTTTCATCTGTTTTAGTCGTTTCATCATGTTTTTGTTGAGTTTTGCATCTGTTTTTAGTTGTTTCATTACGTTTTTGTTGTGTTTTCGTCTGATTTTAGGAATTTCATCATGTTTTTCTGGAGTTTTGCGTCTGTTTTTAGTTGTTTTGTCATGTTCTTGTGGTGTTTTCGTCTGTTTTTAGTCGTTTTGTCACATTTTTGTGGTGTTTTCATCTGTTTTAAGTCGGTTCATCACGTTTTTGTGGTGTTTTCGTCTGTTTTTAGGAATTTCATCACCTTTTTGTGATGTTTTCGTCTGTGTTTAGTTGTTTTTTTGTCATGTTTTTAGTGTTTTCATCTGTTTTGAGGCGTTTCATCATGTTTCTGTGGTGTTTTCATCTGTTTTTAGTCGTTTTTGTGCTGTCTTGGGTCCGTTTTTAGTTGTTTCATCACGTTTTTGTGGTGTTTTCATCTGTTTTAAGTTGTTTCATCACGTTTTTGTGGTGTTTTCATCAGTTTTTAGTCGTTTTTATGGTGTCTTGCGTCTGTTTTTAGTCGTTTCATCACGTTTTTGTGGTGTGTTTCGTCTGTTTTTTAGTTGTTTTATCAAGTTTTTGTGGTGTTTTCATCTGTTTTTAGTCGTTTCATCACGATTTTGTGGAGTTTTGCGTCTGTTTTTAGTTGTTTTGTCATGTTTTTGTTGAGCTTTCCGTCTGTTTTTAGTTGTTTCATCATGTTTTTGTGGTGTTTTCATTTCTTTTAAGTCGGTTCATCACATTTAGTGGTATTTTAATCAGGTTTCAGTTGTTTTTGTGGTGTCTTGCGTCTGTTTATAGTCGTTTCATCACGTTTTTGTGGTTTTTTCGTCTGTTTTTAGTTGTTTTATCATATTTTTGTGGTGTTTTGATCTTTTTTTAGTCGTTTTGTCATGTTTTTGTGGTGTTTTCGTCTGTTTTTAGTCGTTTCATCACGTTTTTTGGTGTTTTGCGTCTGTTTTTAGTCGTTTTGTCATGTTTTTGTGGTGTCTTGCGTCATTTTAAAGGCGTGTCATCACATATTTGTGGTGTTTTCGTGTGTTTTTTATTGTTTTGTCATGTTTTTGTGGTGTTTTCATCTGTTTTTAGATGTTTTGTCATGTTTTTGTGATGTTTTCATCCGTTTTTAGTCGTTTTGTCATGTTTTTGTGGTGTTTTCGTCTGTTTTTAGACGTTTCATCACGTTTTTGTGGTGTTTTCATCTGTTTTAAGTCGTTTCATAATGTTTTTGTGGAGTTTTGCGTCTGTTTGTAGTTGTTTTGTCATGTTTTTTTGGTGTTGTCTATTTTTAATCATTTTGTCACGTTTTAGTGGTGTCTTGCGTAATTTTTAAGTCGTTACATCACATATTTGTGGTGTTTTTGTCTGTTTTTTGTCGTTTCATCACGTTTTTGTGGTGTTTTCGTCTGTTTTTAGTTGTTTTTTTGTAATGTTTTTTAGTGTTTTCATCTGTTTTGAGGCGTTTCATCACATTTCTGTGGTGTTTTCATCTGTTTTTAGTCGTTTTTGTAGTGTCTTGCGTCTGTTTTTAGTTGTTTCATCACGTTTTTGTGGTGTTTTCATCTGTTTTAAGTTTTTTCATCACGTTTTTGTGGTGTTTTCATCTGTTTTTAGTCGTTTTTTCCCCTTTTCTAGGTGTTTTTTTATCCGTTTTTATTTGTTTTTTCATGTTTTTGTGGTGTTTTCATCTGTTTTTAGTCGTTTCATCACGATTTTGTGGAGTTTTGCGTCTTTTTTTAGTCGTTTTGTCATGTTTTTGTTGAGCTTTCCGTCTGTTTTTAGTTTTTTCATCACGTTTTTGTGGTGTTTTCATTTGTTTTAAGTCGGTTCATCACGTTTTAGTGGTATTTTAACCAGTTTTTAGTTGTTTTTGTGATGTCTTGCGTCTGTTTTTAGTCAATTCATCACGTTTTTGTGTTTTTTTCCTCTGTTTTTAGTTGTTTTATCATATTTTTGTGGTGTTTTGATCTTTTTCTAGTCGTTTTGTCATGTTTTTGTGGTGTTTTCATCCGTTTTTAGTCGTTTTGTCATGTTTTTGTGGTGTGTTTCGTCTGTTTTTAGTTGTTTTATCACGTTTTTGTGGTGTTTTCATCTGTTTTTAGGCGTTTCATCACGTTTTTGCGCTGTTTTCATCTGATTTTAGTCTTTTTGTCACATTTTTGTGGTGTCTTGCGTCTGTTTTTGGTCGTTTCATCACGTTTTTGTGGTGTGTTTCGTCTGTTTTTAGTTGTTTTATCACGTTTTTGTGGTGTTTTCATCTGTTTTTAGTCGTTTCATCATGTTTTTGTTGAGTATTGCATCTGTTTTTAGTTGTTTCATCACGTTTTTGTGGTGTTTTCGTCTGTTTTACGTTTTTTTATCATATTTTTGTGGTGTTTTCATCTGTTTTTAGTCGTTTTTTCATGTTTTTGTGGTGTTTTCGTCTGTTTTTAGTCGTTTCATCACGTTTTTTGGTGTTTTGCGTCTGTTTTTAGTCGTTTTGTCATGTTTTTGTGGAGTCTTGGTCTGTTTTTAGTAGTTTTGTCAGTTTTTTTGGTGTTTATATCTGATTTTAGTCGTTTCCTCACGTTTTTGTGGTGTGATCGTCTGTTTTTTAGTTGTTTTATCAAGTTTTTGTGGTGTTTTCATCTGTTTTTAGTCGTTTCATCACGATTTTGTGGAGTTTTGCGTCTGTTTTTAGTTGTTTTGTCATGTTTTTGTTGAGCTTTCCGTCTGTTTTTAGTTGTTTCATCATGTTTTTGTGGTGTTTTCATTTGTTTTAAGTCGGTTCATCACATTTAGTGGTATTTTAATCAGGTTTCAGTTGTTTTTGTGGTGTCTTGTGTCTGTTTATAGTCGTTTCATCACGTTTTTGTGGTTTTTTCGTCTGTTTTTAGTTGTTTTATCATATTTTTGTGGTGTTTTGATCTTTTTTTAGTCGTTTTGTCATGTTTTTGTGGTGTTTTCATCTGTTTTTAGTCGTTTTGTCATGTTTTTGTGGTGTTTTCGTCTGTTTTTAGTCGTTTCATCACGTTTTTTGGTGTTTTGCGTCTGTTTTTAGTCGTTTTGTCATGTTTTTGTGGTGTCTTGCGTCATTTTAAAGGCGTGTCATCACATATTTGTGGTGTTTTCGTGTGTTTTTAATTGTTTTGTCATGTTTTTGTGGTGTTTTCATCTGTTTTTAGTTGTTTTGTCATGTTTTTGTGATGTTTTCATCCGTTTTTAGTCGTTTTGTCATGTTTTTGTGGTGTTTTCGTCTGTTTTAAGTCGTTTCATAATGTTTTTGTGGAGTTTTGCGTCTGTTTTTAGTCGTTTTGTCATGTTTTTGTGGTGTCTTGCGTCATTTTAAAGGCGTGTCATCACATATTTGTGGTGTTTTTGTCTGTTTTTTGTCGTTTCATCACGTTTTTGTGGTGTTTTCGTCTGTTTTTAGTTGTTTTTTTGTAATGTTTTTTAGTGTTTTCATCTGTTTTGAGGCGTTTCATCACATTTCTGTGGTGTTTTCATCTGTTTTTAGTCGTTTTTGTAGTGTCTTGCGTCTGTTTTTAGTTGTTTCATCACGTTTTTGTGGTGTTTTCGTCTGTTTTTAGTCGTTTCATCACGTTTTTTGGTGTTTTGCGTCTGTTTTTAGTCGTTTTGTCATGTTTTTGTGGAGTCTTGGTCTGTTTTTAGTAGTTTTGTCAGTTTTTTTGGTGTTTATATCTGATTTTAGTCGTTTCCTCACGTTTTTGTGGTGTGATCGTCTGTTTTTTAGTTGTTTTATCAAGTTTTTGTGGTGTTTTCATCTGTTTTTAGTCGTTTCATCACGATTTTGTGGAGTTTTGCGTCTGTTTTTAGTTGTTTTGTCATGTTTTTGTTGAGCTTTCCGTCTGTTTTTAGTTGTTTCATCATGTTTTTGTGGTGTTTTCATTTGATTTAAGTCGGTTCATCACATTTAGTGGTATTTTAATCAGGTTTCAGTTGTTTTTGTGGTGTCTTGTGTCTGTTTATAGTCGTTTCATCACGTTTTTGTGGTTTTTTCGTCTGTTTTTAGTTGTTTTATCATATTTTTGTGGTGTTTTGATCTTTTTTTAGTCGTTTTGTCATGTTTTTGTGGTGTTTTCATCTGTTTTTAGTCTTTTTGTCATGTTTTTGTGGTGTTTTCGTCTGTTTTTAGTCGTTTCATCACGTTTTTTGGTGTTTTGCGTCTGTTTTTAGTCGTTTTGTCATGTTTTTGTGGTGTCTTGCGTAATTTTAAAGGCGTGTCATCACATATTTGTGGTGTTTTCGTGTGTTTTTAATTGTTTTGTCATGTTTTTGTGGTGTTTTCATCTGTTTTTAGTTGTTTTGTCATGTTTTTGTGATGTTTTCATCCGTTTTTAGTCGTTTTGTCATGTTTTTGTGGTGTTTTCGTCTGTTTTTAGACGTTTCATCACGTTTTTGTGGTGTTTTCATCTGTTTTAAGTCGTTTCATAATGTTTTTGTGGAGTTTTGCGTCTGTTTGTAGTTGTTTTGTCATGTTTTTTTGGTGTTGTCTATTTTTAATCATTTTGTCACGTTTTAGTGGTGTCTTGCGTAATTTTTAAGTCGTTACATCACATATTTGTGGTGTTTTTGTCTGTTTTTTGTCGTTTCATCACGTTTTTGTGGTGTTTTCGTCTGTTTTTAGTTGTTTTTTTGTAATGTTTTTTAGTGTTTTCATCTGTTTTGAGGCGTTTCATCACATTTCTGTGGTGTTTTCATCTGTTTTTAGTCGTTTTTGTAGTGTCTTGCGTCTGTTTTTAGTTGTTTCATCACGTTTTTGTGGTGTTTTCGTCTGTTTTTAGTCTTTTCATCACGTTTTTGTGGTGTTTTCATCTGTTTTTAGTCGTTTTTTCCCCTTTTCTAGGTGTTTTTTTATCCGTTTTTATTTGTTTTTTCATGTTTTTGTGGTGTTTTCATCTGTTTTTAGTCGTTTCATCACGATTTTGTGGAGTTTTGCGTCTTTTTTTAGTCGTTTTGTCATGTTTTTGTTGAGCTTTCCGTCTGTTTTTAGTTTTTTCATCACGTTTTTGTGGTGTTTTCATTTGTTTTAAGTCGGTTCATCACGTTTTAGTGGTATTTTAACCAGTTTTTAGTTGTTTTTGTGATGTCTTGCGTCTGTTTTTAGTCGTTTCATCACGTTTTTGTGTTTTTTTCCTCTGTTTTTAGTTGTTTTATCATAATTTTGTGGTGTTTTGATCTTTTTCTAGTCGTTTTGTCATGTTTTTGTGGTGTTTTCATCCGTTTTTAGTCGTTTTGTCATGTTTTTGTGGTGTGTTTCGTCTGTTTTTAGTTGTTTTATCACGTTTTTGTGGTGTTTTCATCTGTTTTTAGGCGTTTCATCACGTTTTTGCGCTGTTTTCATCTGATTTTAGTCTTTTTGTCACATTTTTGTGGTGTCTTGCGTCTGTTTTTGGTCGTTTCATCACGTTTTTGTGGTGTGTTTCGTCTGTTTTTAGTTGTTTTATCACGTTTTTGTGGTGTTTTCATCTGTTTTTAGTCGTTTCATCATGTTTTTGTTGAGTTTTGCATCTGTTTTTAGTAGTTTCATCACGTTTTTGTGGTGTTTTCGTCTGATTTTAGGAATTTCATCATGTTTTTCTGGAGTTTTGCGTCTGTTTTTAGTTGTTTTGTCATGTTCTTGTGGTGTTTTCGTCTGTTTTTAGTCGTTTTGTCACATTTTTGTGGTGTTTTCATCTGTTTTAAGTCGGTTCATCACGTTTTTGTGGTGTTTTCGTCTGTTTTTAGGAATTTCATCACCTTTTTGTGATGTTTTCGTCTGTGTTTAGTTGTTTTTTTGTCATGTTTTTAGTGTTTTCATCTGTTTTGAGGCGTTTCATCATGTTTCTGTGGTGTTTTCATCTGTTTTTAGTCGTTTTTGTGCTGTCTTGGGTCCGTTTTTAGTTGTTTCATCACGTTTTTGTGGTGTTTTCATGTGTTTTAAGTTGTTTCATCACGTTTTTGTGGTGTTTTCATCAGTTTTTAGTCGTTTTTATGGTGTCTTGCGTCTGTTTTTAGTCGTTTCATCACGTTTTTGTGGTGTGTTTCGTCTGTTTTTAGTTGTTTTATCATATTTTTGTGGTGTTTTTCTCCGTTTTTAGTCGTTTTGTCATGTTTTTGTGGTGTTTTCATCCGTTTTTAGTCGTTTTGTCATGTTTTTGTGGTGGTTTCGTCTGTTCTTGGTCGTTTCAACACGTTTTTGTGGTGTTTTCATCTGTTTTAAGACGTTTCATAATGTTTTTGTGGAGTTTTGCGTCTGTTTTTAGTCTTTTTGTCATTTTCTTTTGGTATTGTCTGTTTTTAATCATTTTGTCACGTTTTAGTGGTGTCTTGCGTCATTTTTAAGTCGTTCCATCACATATTTGTGGTGTTTTCATCTGTTTTTAGTCATTTCATCACGTTTTTGTGATGTCTTCGTCTGTTTTTAGTAGAGTTTTTGTCATGTTTTTTAGTGTTTTCATCTGTTATGAGGCGTTTCATCACGTTTCTGTGGTGTTTTCATCTGTTTTTAGTCGTTTTTGTATTGTCTTGCGTCTGTTTTTAGTTGTTTCATCAGGTTTTTGTGCTGTGTTTCGTCTGTTTTACGTTTTTTTATCATATTTTTGTGGTGTTTTCATCTGTTTTTAGTCGTTTTTTCATGTTTTTGTGGTGTTTTCGTCTGTTTTTAGTCGTTTCATCACGTTTTTTGGTGTTTTGCGTCTGTTTTTAGTCGTTTTGTCATGTTTTTGTGGAGTCTTGGTCTGTTTTTAGTAGTTTTGTCAGTTTTTTTGGTGTTTATATCTGATTTTAGTCGTTTCCTCACGTTTTTGTGGTGTGATCGTCTGTTTTTTAGTTGTTTTATCAAGTTTTTGTGGTGTTTTCATCTGTTTTTAGTCGTTTCATCACGATTTTGTGGAGTTTTGCGTCTGTTTTTAGTGGTTTTGTCATGTTTTTGTTGAGCTTTCCGTCTGTTTTTAGTTGTTTCATCATGTTTTTGTGGTGTTTTCATTTGTTTTAAGTCGGTTCATCACATTTAGTGGTATTTTAATCAGGTTTCAGTTGTTTTTGTGGTGTCTTGCGTCTGTTTATAGTCGTTTCATCACGTTTTTGTGGTTTTTTCGTCTGTTTTTAGTTGTTTTATCATATTTTTGTGGTGTTTTGATCTTTTTTTAGTCGTTTTGTCATGTTTTGTGGTGTTTTCATTCGTTTTAGTCGTTTTGTCATGTTTTTGTGGTGTTTTCGTCTGTTTTTAGTCTTTTATTCACGTTTTTGTGGTGTTTTCATCTGTTTTAAGTCGTTTCATAATGTTTCATCACATATTTGTGGTGTTTTCGTGTGTTTTTTGTTGTTTCATCACGTTTTTGTGGTGTTTTCGTCTGTTTTTAGGCGTTTCATCACGTTTTTGTGCTGTTTTCATCTGATTTTAGTCTTTTTGTCACATTTTTGTGGTGTCTTGCGTCTGTTTTTGGTCGTTTCATCACGTTTTTGTGTTGTGTTTCGTCTGTTTTTAGTTGCTTTGTCATGTTTTTGTGGTGTTGTCTGTTTTTAATCATTTTGTCACGTTTTAGTGTTGCCTTGCGTCATTTTCAAGTCGTTTCATTACATATTTGTGGTGTTTTCTTGTGTTTTTAGTTGTTTTGTCATGTTTATGTGGGGTTTTCATCTGTTTTTAGTTGTTTTGTCTTGTTTTTGTGGTGTTTTCATCCGTTTTTAGTCGTTTTGTCATGTTTTTGTGGTGTTTTCGTCTGTTTTTTGGTCGTTTCAACACGTTTTTGTGGTGTTTTCATCTGTTTCAAGACGTTTCATAATGTTTTTGTGGAGTTTTGCGTCTGTTTTTAGTCGTTTTGTCATGTTTTTTTTGGTATTGTCTGTTTTTAATCATTTTGTCACGTTTTAGCGGTGTCTTGCGTCATTTTTAAGTCGTTCCATCACATATTTGTGGTGTTTTCATCTGTTTTTAGTCATTTCATCACGTTTTTGTGATGTCTTCGTCTGTTTTTGGTAGATTTTTTCTCATGTTTTTTAGTGTTTTCATCTGTTTTGAGGCGTTTCATCACGTTTCTGTGGTGTTTTCATCTGTTTTTAGTCGTTTTTGTAGTGTCTTGCGTCTGTTTTTAGTTGTTTCATCACGTTTTTGTGGTGTGTTTCGTCTGTTTTTCGTTTTTTCATCATATTTTTTCTGGTGTTTTCATCTGTTTTTAGTCGTTTTTTCACAATTTTGTGGTGTTTTCATCTGTTTTTAGTCGTTTTTGTCACCTTTTCGAGGTGTTTTCATCCGTTTTTATTTGTTTTTTCATGTTTTTGTGGTGTTTTCGTCTGTTTTTAGTCGTTTCATCACGTTTTTTGGTGTTTTGCGTCTGTTTTTAGTCGTTTTGTCATGTTTTTGTGGAGTCTTGGTCTGTTTTTAGTAGTTTTGTCAGTTTTTTTGGTGTTTACATCTGATTTTAGTTGTTTCCTCACGTTTTTGTGGTGTGATCGTCTGTTTTTTAGTTGTTTTATCAAGTTTTTGTGGTGTTTTCATCTGTTTTTAGTCGTTTCATCACGATTTTGTGGAGTTTTGCGTCTGTTTTTAGTTGTTTTGTCATGTTTTTGTTGAGCTTTCCGTCTGTTTTTAGTTGTTTCATCACGTTTTTTTGTGGTGTTTTCATTTGTTTTAAGTCGGTTCATCACATTTAGTGGTATTTTAATCAGGTTTCAGTTGTTTTTGTGGTGTCTTGCGTCTGTTTATAGTCGTTTCATCACTTTTTTGTGTTTTTTTCGTCTGTTTTTAGTTGTTTTATCATATTTTTGTGGTGTTTTGATCTTTTTTTAGTCGTTTTGTCATGTTTTTGTGGTGTTTTCATCCGTTTTTAGTCGTTTTGTCATGTTTTTGTGGTGTTTTCGTCTGTTTTTAGTCGTTTCATCACGTTTTTTGGTGTTTTGCGTCTGTTTTTAGTCGTTTTGTCATGTTTTTGTGGAGTCTTGGTCTGTTTTTAGTAGTTTTGTCAGTTTTTTTGTTGTTTACATCTGATTTTAGTTGTTTCCTCACGTTTTTGTGGTGTGATTGTCTGTTTTTTAGTTGTTTTATCAAGTTTTTGTGGTGTTATCATCTGTTTTTAGTCGTTTCATCACGATTTTGTGGAGTTTTGCGTCTGTTTTTAGTTGTTTTGTCATGTTTTTGTTGAGCTTTCCGTCTGTTTTTAGTTGTTTCATCACGTTTTTTTGTGGTGTTTTCATTTGTTTTAAGTCGGTTCATCACATTTAGTGGTATTTTAATCAGGTTTCAGTTGTTTTTGTGGTGTCTTGCGTCTGTTTATAGTCGTTTCATCACTTTTTTGTGTTTTTTTCGTCTGTTTTTAGTTGTTTTATCATATTTTTGTGGTGTTTTGATCTTTTTTTAGTCGTTTTGTCATGTTTTTGTGGTGTTTTCATCCGTTTTTAGTCGTTTTGTCAGTTTTTTTGGTGTTTACATCTGATTTTAGTTGTTTCCTCACGTTTTTGTGGTGTGATTGTCTGTTTTTTAGTTGTTTTATCAAGTTTTTGTGGTGTTATCATCTGTTTTTAGTCGTTTTATCACGATTTTGTGGAGTTTTGCGTCTGTTTTTAGTTGTTTTGTCATGTTTTTGTTGAGCTTTCCGTCTGTTTTTAGTTGTTTCATCACGTTTTTTTGTGGTGTTTTCATTTGTTTTAAGTCGGTTCATCACATTTAGTGGTATTTTAATCAGGTTTCAGTTGTTTTTGTGGTGTCTTGCGTCTGTTTATAGTCGTTTCATCACTTTTTTGTGTTTTTTTCGTCTGTTTTTAGTTGTTTTATCATATTTTTGTGGTGTTTTGATCTATTTTTAGTCGTTTTGTCATGTTTTTGTGGTGTTTTCATCCGTTTTTAGTCGTTTTGTCATGTTTTTGTGGTGTTTTCGTCTGTTTTTAGTCGTTTTGTCATGTTTTTGTGGTGTTTTCGTCTGTTTTTAGTCTTTTAATCACGTTTTTGTGGTGTTTTCATCTGTTTTAAGTCGTTTCATAATGTTTTTGTGGAATATTTCGTTTTGTCATGTTTTTTTGGTGTTGTCTGTTTTTAATCATTTTGTCACGTTTAAGTGGTGTCTTGCGTCATTATTAAGTCGTTTCATCACATATTTGTGGTGTTTTCGTGTGTTTTTTGTCGTTTCATCACGTTTTTGTGGTGTTTTCGTCTGTTTTTAGCTGTTTTGTAATTTTTTTGTGGTGTTTTCATCTGTTTTTAGGCGTTTCATCACGTTTGTGTGCTGTTTTCATCTGATTTTAGTCTTTTTGTCACATTATTGTGGTGTCTTGCGTTTGTTTTTAGTCATTTCATCACGTTTTTGTGGTGTTTTGCGTCTGTTTTTAGTTGTTTTGTCATGTTCTTGTGGTGTTTTCGTCTGTTTTGAGTAATTTCATCACGTTTTTGTGATGTTTTCGTCTGTTTTTAGTTGTTTTTTTGTCATGTTTTTTAGTGTTTTCATCTGTTTTGAGGCGATTCATCACGTTTATGTGGTGTTTTCATCTGTTTTTAGTCGTTTTTGTGGTGTCTTGCGTCTGTTTTTAGTTGTTTCATCACGTTTTTGTGGTGTTTTCATCTGTTTTAAGTCGTTTCATCACGTTTTTTTGGTGTTTTCATCTGCTTTTTGTCGTTTTTTGTGGTGTCTTGCGTCTGTTTTTAGTCAGTTCATCACGTTTTTGTGGTGTGTTTCGTCTGTCTTTAGTTGTTTTATCATAATTTTGTGGTGTTTTCATCTGTTTTAAGTCTTTTCATCACGTTTTTGTGGTGTTTTCATCTGTTTTTAGTCGTTTTTTCACCTCTTCTAGGTGTTTTCATCCGTTTTTATTTGTTTTTTCATGTTTTTGTGGTGTTTTCATCTGTTTTTAGTCGTTTCATCACGATTTTGTGGAGTTTTGCGTCTTTTTTTAGTCGTTTTGTCATGTTTTTGTGGAGTTTTGCGTCTGTTTTTAGTGGTTTTGTCATGTTTTTGTGGTGTTGTCTGTTTTTAATCATTTTGT
This sequence comes from Echiichthys vipera, assembly GCF_963691815.1. Taxonomy (NCBI): domain Eukaryota; kingdom Metazoa; phylum Chordata; class Actinopteri; order Perciformes; family Trachinidae; genus Echiichthys; species Echiichthys vipera. The sequence continues at coordinate 35,837,210 of NC_139828.1, read as the reverse complement.
CACGTTTTAGTGGTGTCTTGCGTCAATTTTAAGTCGTTTCATCACATATTTGTGGTGTTTTCGTGTGTTTTTAGTCATTTCATAATGTTTTTGTGGAGTTTCGCGTCTGTTTTTAGTGGTTTTGTCATGTTCATGTGGTGTTTTTGTCTTTTTTTAATCGTTTTGTCACATTTTTGTGGTGTTTTCTTCTATTTTGAGTCGTCTTGTCACGCTTTTGTGGTGTCTTGCGTCTGTTTTTAGTCGTTTCGTCACGTTTTTGTGTTGTGTTTCATCTGTTTTTACTTGTTTTATCACGTTTTTGTGGTGTTTTCATCTGTTTTTAGTCGTTTCATAATTTTTTTGTGGAGTTTTGCGTTTGTTTTTAGTCATTTTGTCATGTTCTTGTGGTGTTTTCATCTGTTTTTAGTTGTTTCATCACGTTTTTGTGGTACTTTCATCTGTTTTAAGTCGTTTCATCTCGTTTTTTGGTGTTTTCATCTGTTTTTAGTCGTTTTTGTGGTGTTTTCATTTGTTTTTATTCATTTTTTTTCATTTTTTTGTGGTGTGTTCATCTGCTTTTAGTCGTTATTTCATGTTTTTGTGGTGTTTTCATCTGTTTTTAGTCGTTTCATAAGGTTGTTGTGGAGTTTTGCTCCTGTTTTTAGTCATTTTTTTCACGACTTGTGGTGTTTTCATCTGTTTTTAGTCGTTTCATAATGTTTTTGTGGAGTTTTGCGTCTGTTTTTAGTAGTTTTTTTCATGTTATGTGGTGTTTTTGTCTGTTTTTAATCATTTCGTAATGTTTTTGTGGTGTTTTGTCTGTTTTTATTCGTTTCCACACGTTTCTGTGGTGTTTTCGTCTGTTTTTAGACGTTTTTTCACGTTTTTGTGGTGTCTTATTTCTGTTTTTAGTCGTTTCATCGCATTTTTGTGGTGTGTTTCGTCTGTTTTTAGTTGTTTTATCATATTTTTTTGGTGTTTTCATCTGTTTTCAGTCGTTTTTGTCACGTTTTTGTGGTGTTTTCATCTATTTTTATTCGTTTTGTCACACTTTTGTGGTGTCTTGCGTCTGTTTTTAGTCGTTTCATCACGTTTTTTTGGTATGTTTCATCTGTTTTTAGTCGTTTCATAATTTTTTTCTGGAGTTCTGAGTTTGTTTTTAGTCATTTTGTCATGTTCTTGTGGTGTTTTCATCTGTTTTTAGTTGTTTCATGATGTTTTTGTGGAGTTTTGCGTCTTTTTTTAGTCGTTTTGTCATTTTCTTCCGGTGTTTTTGTCTGTTTTTAATCGTTTTGTCACGTTTTAGTGGTGGTTTCATCTGTTTTTAGTCTTTTTGTCATGTTTCTGTGGAGTTTTACGTCTGTTTTTAGTCGTTTTGTCATGTTTTTGTGTTGTTTTGCGTCTGTTTTAAGTTGTTTCATCAAATATTTGTGGTTTTTTTCGTCTGTTTTTAGTCGTTTCATCATCTGTACTCAGTTGTTTTATCACGTTTTTGTGGCGTTTTCATCTGTTTTTAGACGTTTTTGTGGAGTTTTGCGTCTGTTTTTATTCGTTTCATCACGTTTTTGTGGAGTTTTGCGTCTGTTTTTAGTCGTTTTGTCATGTTCTTGTCGTGTTTTTGGCTGTTTTTGTCTGTTTTTAATCGTTTTGTCACATTTTTGTGTTGTTTCATCTGTTTTTAGTCCTTTCATAATGTTTTTGTGGAGTTTTGCGTCTGTTTTTAGTACTTTTTTTCATGTTATTTGGTGTTTTTGTCTGTTTTTAATCACTTTTAAGTTTTTTCATCTCGTTTTTTGGTGTTGTCATCTGTTTTTAGTCGTTTTTGTGGTGTTTTCATCTGTTTTTATTCATTTTTGTCATTTTTTTGTGGTGTTTTCATCTGCTTTTAGTCGTTATTTCATGTTTTTGTCGTGTTTTCATCTGTTTTTAGTCGTTTCATAAGGTTTTTGTGGAGTTTTGCTCCTGTTTTTAGTCATTTTTTCATGTACTTGTGGTGTTTTCATCTGTTTTTAGTCGTTTCATAATGTTTTTGTGGAGTTTTCGTCTGTTTTTATTCGTTTCAACACGTTTTTGTGGTGTTTTCGTCTGTTTTTAGATCTTTTTTCACGTTTTTGTGGTGTCTTGTTTCTTTTTTTAGTAGTTTCATCGCGTTTTTGTGGTGTGTTTCGTCTGTTTTTAGTTGTTTCATCACGTTTTTGTGGTGCTTTCATCTGTTTTAAGTCGTTTCATCTCGTTTTTTGGTGTTTTCATCTGTTTTTAGTCGTTTTTGTGGTGTTTTCATCTGTTTTTATTCATTTTTGTCATTTTTTTTGTGGTGTTTTCAACTGCTTTTAGTCGTTATTTCATGTTTTTGTGGTGTTTTCGTCTGTTTTTAGACGTTTTTTCACGTTTTTGTGGTGTCTTGTTTCTGTTTTTAGTCGTTTCATCGCGTTTTTGTGGTGTGTTTCGTCTGTTTTTCGTTTTTTCATCATATTTTTTCTGGTGTTTTCATCTGTTTTTAGTCGTTTTTTCACAATTTTGTGGTGTTTTCATCTGTTTTTAGTCGTTTTTGTCACCTTTTCGAGGTGTTTTCATCCGTTTTTATTTGTTTTTTCATGTTTTTGTGGTGTTTTCGTCTGTTTTTAGTCGTTTCATCACGTTTTTTGGTGTTTTGCGTCTGTTTTTAGTCGTTTTGTCATGTTTTTGTGGAGTCTTGGTCTGTTTTTAGTAGTTTTGTCAGTTTTTTTGGTGTTTACATCTGATTTTAGTTGTTTCCTCACGTTTTTGTGGTGTGATTGTCTGTTTTTTAGTTGTTTTATCAAGTTTTTGTGGTGTTATCATCTGTTTTTAGTCGTTTCATCACGTTTTTGTGGTGTGATTGTCTGTTTTTTAGTTGTTTTATCAAGTTTTTGTGGTGTTATCATCTGTTTTTAGTCGTTTCATCACGATTTTGTGGAGTTTTGCGTCTGTTTTTAGTTGTTTTGTCATGTTTTTGTTGAGCTTTCCGTCTGTTTTTAGTTGTTTCATCACGTTTTTTTGTGGTGTTTTCATTTGTTTTAAGTCGGTTCATCACATTTAGTGGTATTTTAATCAGGTTTCAGTTGTTTTTGTGGTGTCTTGCGTCTGTTTATAGTCGTTTCATCACTTTTTTGTGTTTTTTTCGTCTGTTTTTAGTTGTTTTATCATATTTTTGTGGTGTTTTGATCTTTTTTTAGTCGTTTTGTCATGTTTTTGTGGTGTTTTCATCCGTTTTTAGTCGTTTTGTCATGTTTTTGTGGTGTTTTCGTCTGTTTTTAGTCGTTTTGTCATGTTTTTGTGGAGTCTTGGTCTGTTTTTAGTAGTTTTGTCAGTTTTTTTGGTGTTTACATCTGATTTTAGTTGTTTCCTCACGTTTTTGTGGTGTGATTGTCTGTTTTTTAGTTGTTTTATCAAGTTTTTGTGGTGTTATCATCTGTTTTTAGTCGTTTCATCACGTTTTTGTGGTGTGATTGTCTGTTTTTTAGTTGTTTTATCAAGTTTTTGTGGTGTTATCATCTGTTTTTAGTCGTTTCATAACGATTTTGTGGAGTTTTGCGTCTGTTTTTAGTTGTTTTGTCATGTTTTTGTTGAGCTTTCCGTCTGTTTTTAGTTGTTTCATCACGTTTTTTTGTGGTGTTTTCATTTGTTTTAAGTCGGTTCATCACATTTAGTGGTATTTTAATCAGGTTTCAGTTGTTTTTGTGGTGTCTTGCGTCTGTTTATAGTCGTTTCATCACTTTTTTGTGTTTTTTTCGTCTGTTTTTAGTTGTTTTATCATATTTTTGTGGTGTTTTGATCTTTTTTTAGTCGTTTTGTCATGTTTTTGTGGTGTTTTCATCCGTTTTTAGTCGTTTTGTCATGTTTTTGTGGTGTTTTCGTCTGTTTTTAGTCTTTTAATCACGTTTTTGTGGTGTTTTCATCTGTTTTAAGTCGTTTCATAATGTTTTTGTGGAATATTTTGTTTTGTCATGTTTTTTTGGTGTTGTCTGTTTTTAATCATTTTGTCACGTTTAAGTGGTGTCTTGCGTCATTATTAAGTCGTTTCATCACATATTTGTGGTGTTTTCGTGTGTTTTTTGTCGTTTCATCACGTTTTTGTGGTGTTTTCGTCTGTTTTTAGCTGTTTTGTAATATTTTTGTGGTGTTTTCATCTGTTTTTAGGCATTTCATCACGTTTTTGTGCTGTTTTCATCTGATTTTAGTCTTTTTGTCACATTATTGTGGTGTCTAGCGTTTGTTTTTAGTCATTTCATCACGTTTTTGTGGTGTTTTGCGTCTGTTTTTAGTTGTTTTGTCATGTTCTTGTGGTGTTTTCGTCTGTTTTGAGTAATTTCATCACGTTTTTGTGATGTTTTCGTCTGTTTTTAGTTGTTTTTTTGTCATGTTTTTTAGTGTTTTCATCTGTTTTGAGGCGATTCATCACGTTTCTGTGGTGTTTTCATCTGTTTTTAGTCGTTTTTGTGGTGTCTTGCGTCTGTTTTTAGTTGTTTCATCACGTTTTTGTGGTGTTTTCATCTGTTTTAAGTCGTTTCATCACGTTTTTTTGGTGTTTTCATCTGCTTTTTGTCGTTTTTTGTGGTGTCTTGCGTCTGTTTTTAGTCAGTTCATCACGTTTTTGTGGTGTGTTTCGTCTGTCTTTAGTTGTTTTATCATAATTTTGTGGTGTTTTCATGTGTTTTAAGTCTTTTCATCACGTTTTTGTGGTGTGATTGTCTGTTTTTTAGTTGTTTTATCAAGTTTTTGTGGTGTCTTGTTTCTTTTTTTAGTAGTTTCATCGCGTTTTTGTGGTGTGTTTCGTCTGTTTTTAGTTGTTTCATCACGTTTTTGTGGTGCTTTCATCTGTTTTAAGTCGTTTCATCTCGTTTTTTGGTGTTTTCATCTGTTTTTAGTCGTTTTTGTGGTGTTTTCATCTGTTTTTATTCATTTTTGTCATTTTTTTTGTGGTGTTTTCAACTGCTTTTAGTCGTTATTTCATGTTTTTGTGGTGTTTTCGTCTGTTTTTAGACGTTTTTTCACGTTTTTGTGGTGTCTTGTTTCTGTTTTTAGTCGTTTCATCGCGTTTTTGTGGTGTGTTTCTTCTGTTTTTCGTTTTTTCATCATATTTTTTCTGGTGTTTTCATCTGTTTTTAGTCGTTTTTTCACAATTTTGTGGTGTTTTCATCTGTTTTTAGTCGTTTTTGTCACCTTTTCGAGGTGTTTTCATCCGTTTTTATTTGTTTTTTCATGTTTTTGTGGTGTTTTCGTCTGTTTTTAGTCGTTTCATCACGTTTTTTGGTGTTTTGCGTCTGTTTTTAGTCGTTTTGTCATGTTTTTGTGGAGTCTTGGTCTGTTTTTAGTAGTTTTGTCAGTTTTTTTGGTGTTTACATCTGATTTTAGTTGTTTCCTCACGTTTTTGTGGTGTGATTGTCTGTTTTTTAGTTGTTTTATCAAGTTTTTGTGGTGTTATCATCTGTTTTTAGTCGTTTCATCACGTTTTTGTGGTGTGATTGTCTGTTTTTTAGTTGTTTTATCAAGTTTTTGTGGTGTTATCATCTGTTTTTAGTCGTTTCATCACGATTTTGTGGAGTTTTGCGTCTGTTTTTAGTTGTTTTGTCATGTTTTTGTTGAGCTTTCCGTCTGTTTTTAGTTGTTTCATCACGTTTTTTTGTGGTGTTTTCATTTGTTTTAAGTCGGTTCATCACATTTAGTGGTATTTTAATCAGGTTTCAGTTGTTTTTGTGGTGTCTTGCGTCTGTTTATAGTCGTTTCATCACTTTTTTGTGTTTTTTTCGTCTGTTTTTAGTTGTTTTATCATATTTTTGTGGTGTTTTGATCTTTTTTTAGTCGTTTTGTCATGTTTTTGTGGTGTTTTCATCCGTTTTTAGTCGTTTTGTCATGTTTTTGTGGTGTTTTCGTCTGTTTTTAGTCGTTTTGTCATGTTTTTGTGGAGTCTTGGTCTGTTTTTAGTAGTTTTGTCAGTTTTTTTGGTGTTTACATCTGATTTTAGTTGTTTCCTCACGTTTTTGTGGTGTGATTGTCTGTTTTTTAGTTGTTTTATCAAGTTTTTGTGGTGTTATCATCTGTTTTTAGTCGTTTCATCACGTTTTTGTGGTGTGATTGTCTGTTTTTTAGTTGTTTTATCAAGTTTTTGTGGTGTTATCATCTGTTTTTAGTCGTTTCATAACGATTTTGTGGAGTTTTGCGTCTGTTTTTAGTTGTTTTGTCATGTTTTTGTTGAGCTTTCCGTCTGTTTTTAGTTGTTTCATCACGTTTTTTTGTGGTGTTTTCATTTGTTTTAAGTCGGTTCATCACATTTAGTGGTATTTTAATCAGGTTTCAGTTGTTTTTGTGGTGTCTTGCGTCTGTTTATAGTCGTTTCATCACTTTTTTGTGTTTTTTTCGTCTGTTTTTAGTTGTTTTATCATATTTTTGTGGTGTTTTGATCTTTTTTTAGTCGTTTTGTCATGTTTTTGTGGTGTTTTCATCCGTTTTTAGTCGTTTTGTCATGTTTTTGTGGTGTTTTCGTCTGTTTTTAGTCTTTTAATCACGTTTTTGTGGTGTTTTCATCTGTTTTAAGTCGTTTCATAATGTTTTTGTGGAATATTTTGTTTTGTCATGTTTTTTTGGTGTTGTCTGTTTTTAATCATTTTGTCACGTTTAAGTGGTGTCTTGCGTCATTATTAAGTCGTTTCATCACATATTTGTGGTGTTTTCGTGTGTTTTTTGTCGTTTCATCACGTTTTTGTGGTGTTTTCGTCTGTTTTTAGCTGTTTTGTAATATTTTTGTGGTGTTTTCATCTGTTTTTAGGCATTTTATCACGTTTTTGTGCTGTTTTCATCTGATTTTAGTCTTTTTGTCACATTATTGTGGTGTCTTGCGTTTGTTTTTAGTCATTTCATCACGTTTTTGTGGTGTTTTGCGTCTGTTTTTAGTTGTTTTGTCATGTTCTTGTGGTGTTTTCGTCTGTTTTGAGTAATTTCATCACGTTTTTGTGATGTTTTCGTCTGTTTTTAGTTGTTTTTTTGTCATGTTTTTTAGTGTTTTCATCTGTTTTGAGGCGATTCATCACGTTTCTGTGGTGTTTTCATCTGTTTTTAGTCGTTTTTGTGGTGTCTTGCGTCTGTTTTTAGTTGTTTCATCACGTTTTTGTGGTGTTTTCATCTGTTTTAAGTCGTTTCATCACGTTTTTTTGGTGTTTTCATCTGCTTTTTGTCGTTTTTTGTGGTGTCTTGCGTCTGTTTTTAGTCAGTTCATCACGTTTTTGTGGTGTGTTTCGTCTGTCTTTAGTTGTTTTATCATAATTTTGTGGTGTTTTCATCTGTTTTAAGTCTTTTCATCACGTTTTTGTGGTGTTTTCATCTGTTTTTAGTCGTTTTTTTCACCTTTTCTAGGTGTTTTCATCCGTTTTTATTTGTTTTTTCATGTTTTTGTGGTGTTTTCATCTGTTTTTAGTCGTTTCATCACGATTTTGTGGAGTTTTGCGTCTTTTTTTAGTCGTTTTGTCATGTTTTTGTGGAGTTTTGCGTCTGTTTTTAGTGGTTTTGTCATGTTTTTGTGGTGTTGTCTGTTTTTAATCATTTTGTCACGTTTTAGTGGTGTCTTGCGTCAATTTTAAGTCGTTTCATCACATGTTTGTGGTGTTTTCGTGTGTTTTTAGTCATTTCATAATGTTTTTGTGGAGTTTCACGTCTGTTTTTAGTGGTTTTGTCATGTTCTTGTGGTGTTTTTGTCTTTTTTTAATCGTTTTGTCACATTTTTGTGGTGTTTTCTTCTATTTTGAGTCGTCTTGTCACGCTTTTGTGGTGTCTTGCGTCTGTTTTTAGTCGTTTCGTCACGTTTTTGTGTTGTGTTTCATCTGTTTTTAATTGTTTTATCACGTTTTTGTGGTGTTTTCATCTGTTTTTAGTCGTTTCATAATTTTTTTGTGGAGTTTTGCGTTTGTCTTTAGTCATTTTGTCATGTTCTTGCGGTGTTTTCATCTGTTTTTAGTTGTTTCATCACGTTTTTGTGGTGCTTTCATCTGTTTTAAGTCGTTTCATCTCGTTTTTTGGTGTTTTCATCTGTTTTTAGTCGTTTTTGTGGTGTTTTCATCTGTTTTTATTCATTTTTTTTCATTTTTTCGTGGTGTGTTCATCTGCTTTTAGTCGTTATTTCATGTTTTTGTGGTGTTTTCATCTGTTTTTAGTCGTTTCATAAGGTTGTTGTGGAGTTTTGCTCCTGTTTTTAGTCATTTTTTTCACGACTTGTGGTGTTTTCATCTGTTTTTAGTCGTTTCATAATGTTTTTGTGGAGTTTTGCGTCTGTTTTTAGTAGTTTTTTTCATGTTATGTGGTGTTTTTGTCTGTTTTTAATCATTTCGTAATGTTTTTGTGGTGTTTTGTCTGTTTTTATTCGTTTCCACACGTTTCTGTGGTGTTTTCGTCTGTTTTTAGACGTTTTTTCACGTTTTTGTGGTGTCTTATTTCTGTTTTTAGTCGTTTCATCGCATTTTTGTGGTGTGTTACGTCTGTTTTTAGTTGTTTTATCATATTTTTTTGGTGTTTTCATCTGTTTTCAGTCGTTTTTGTCACGTTTTTGTGGTGTTTTCATCTATTTTTATTCGTTTTGTCACACTTTTGTGGTGTCTTGCGTCTGTTTTTAGTCGTTTCATCACGTTTTTTTGGTATGTTTCATCTGTTTTTAGTCGTTTCATAATTTTTTTCTGGAGTTCTGAGTTTGTTTTTAGTCATTTTGTCATGTTCTTGTGGTGTTTTCATCTGTTTTTAGTTGTTTCATGATGTTTTTGTGGAGTTTTGCGTCTGTTTTTAGTCGTTTTGTCATTTTCTTCCGGTGTTTTTGTCTGTTTTTAATCGTTTTGTCACGTTTTAGTGGTGGTTTCATCTGTTTTTAGTCTTTTTGTCATGTTTCTGTGGAGTTTTACGTCTGTTTTTAGTCGTTTTGTCATGTTTTTGTGTTGTTTTGCGTCTGTTTTAAGTTGTTTCATCAAATATTTGTGGTTTTTTTCGTCTGTTTTTAGTCGTTTCATCATCTGTACTCAGTTGTTTCATCACGTTTTTGTGGCGTTTTCATCTGTTTTTAGACGTTTTTGTGGAGTTTTGCGTCTGTTTTTATTCGTTTCATCACGTTTTTGTGGAGTTTTGCGTCTGTTTTTAGTCGTTTTGTCATGTTCTTGTCGTGTTTTTGGCTGTTTTTGTCTGTTTTTAATCGTTTTGTCACATTTTTGTGTTGTTTCATCTGTTTTTAGTCCTTTCATAATGTTTTTGTGGAGTTTTGCGTCTGTTTTTAGTACTTTTTTTCACGTTATTTGGTGTTTTTGTCTGTTTTTAATCACTTTTAAGTCGTTTCATCTCGTTTTTTGGTGTTGTCATCTGTTTTTAGTCGTTTTTGTGGTGTTTTCATCTGTTTTTATTCATTTTTGTCATTTTTTTTGTGGTGTTTTCATCTGCTTTTAGTCGTTATTTCATGTTTTTGTCGTGTTTTCATCTGTTTTTAGTCGTTTCATAAGGTTTTTGTGGAGTTTTGCTACTGTTTTTAGTCATTTTTTCATGTACTTGTGGTGTTTTCATCTGTTTTTAGTCGTTTCATAATGTTTTTGTGGAGTTTTCGTCTGTTTTTATTCGTTTCAACACGTTTTTGTGGTGTTTTCGTCTGTTTTTAGATCTTTTTTCACGTTTTTGTGGTGTCTTGTTTCTTTTTTTAGTAGTTTCATCGCGTTTTTGTGGTGTGTTTCGTCTGTTTTTAGTTGTTTCATCACGTTTTTGTGGTGCTTTCATCTGTTTTAAGTCGTTTCATCTCGTTTTTTGGTGTTTTCATCTGTTTTTAGTCGTTTTTGTGGTGTTTTCATCTGTTTTTATTCATTTTTGTCATTTTTTTTGTGGTGTTTTCAACTGCTTTTAGTCGTTATTTCATGTTTTTGTGGTGTTTTCGTCTGTTTTTAGACGATTTTTCACGTTTTTGTGGTGTCTTGTTTCTGTTTTTAGTCGTTTCATCGCGTTTTTGTGGTGTGTTTCGTCTGTTTTTCGTTTTTTCATCATATTTTTTCTGGTGTTTTCATCTGTTTTTAGTCGTTTTTTCACAATTTTGTGGTGTTTTCATCTGTTTTTAGTCGTTTTTGTCACCTTTTCGAGGTGTTTTCATCCGTTTTTATTTGTTTTTTCATGTTTTTGTGGTGTTTTCGTCTGTTTTTAGTCGTTTCATCACGTTTTTTGGTGTTTTGCGTCTGTTTTTAGTCGTTTTGTCATGTTTTTGTGGAGTCTCGGTCTGTTTTCAGTAGTTTTGTCAGTTTTTTTGGTGTTTACATCTGATTTTAGTTGTTTCCTCACGTTTTTGTGGTGTGATTGTCTGTTTTTTAGTTGTTTTATCAAGTTTTTGTGGTGTTTCATCTGTTTTTAGTCCTTTCATAATGTTTTTGTGGAGTTTTGCGTCTGTTTTTAGTACTTTTTTTCATGTTATTTGGTGTTTTTGTCTGTTTTTAATCATTTAGTAATGTTTTTGTGGTGTTTTCGTCTGTTTTTATTCGTTTCAACACGTTTTTGTGGTGTTTTCGTCTGTTTTTAGACGTTTTTCACGTTTTTGTGGTGTCTTGTTTCTGTTTTTAGTCGTTTCATCGCGTTTTTGTGGTGTGTTTCGTCTGTTTTTAGTTGTTTCATCACGTTTTTGTGGTGCTTTCATCTGTTTTTATTCGTTTTTGTGGTGTTTTGATCTGTTTTTATTCATTTTTGTCATTTTTTTTTGTGGTGTTTTCAACTGCTTTTAGTCGTTATTTCATGTTTTTGTGGTGTTTTCATCTGTTTTTAGTCGTTTCATAAGGTTTTTGTGGAGTTTTGCTCCTGTTTTTAGTCATTTTTTTCATGTACTTGTGGTGTTTTCATCTGTTTTTAGTCGTTTCATAATGTTTTTGTGGAGTTTTGCGTCTGTTTTTAGTAGTTTTTTTCATGTTATGTGGTGTTTTTGTCTGTTTTTAATCATTTTGTAATGTTTTTGTGGTGTTTTGTCTGTTTTTATTCGTTTCCACACGTTTCTGTGGTGTTTTCGTCTGTTTTTAGAAGTTTTTTCACGTTTTTGTGGTGTCTTATTTCTGTTTTTAGTCGTTTCATCGCATTTTTTCACGTTTTTGTGGTGTTTTCATCTGTATTTATTCATTTTTGTCATTTTTTTTGTGGTGTTTTCATCTGTTTTCAGTCGTTTTTGTCACGTTTTTGTGGTGTTTTCAACTATTTTTATTCGTTTTGTCACACTTTTGTGGTGTCTTGCGTCTGTTTTTAGTCGTTTCATCACGTTTTTTTGGTATGTTTCATCTGTTTTTATTCGTTTCATAATTTTTTTGTGGAGTTCTGAGTGTGTTTTTAGTCATTTTGTCATGTTCTTGTGGTGTTTTCATCTTTTTTTAGTTGTTCCATGATGTTTTTGTGGAGTTTTGCGTCTGTTTTTAGTCGTTTTGTCATTTTCTTCCGGTGTTTTTGTCTGTTTTTAATCGTTTTGTCACGTTTTAGTGGTGGTTTCATCTGTTTTTAGTCTTTTTGTCATGTTTCTGTGGAGTTTTACGTCTGTTTTTAGTCGTTTTGTCATGTTTTTGTGTTGTTTTGTGTCCGTTTTAAGTTGTTTCATCAAATATTTGTGGGTTTTTTCGTCTGTTTTTAGTCGTTTCATCATCTGTACTCAGTTGTTTCATCACGTTTTTGTGGCGTTTTCATCTGTTTTTAGACGTTTTTGTGGAGTTTTGCGTCTGTTTTTATTCGTTTCATCACGTTTTTGTGGAGTTTTGCGTCTGTTTTTAGTCGTTTTGTCATGTTCTTCTCGTGTTTTTGGCTGTTTTTGTCTGTTTTTAATCGTTTTGTCACATTTTTGTGTTGTTTCATCTGTTTTTAGTCCTTTCATAATGTTTTCGTGGAGTTTTGTGTCTGTTTTTAGTACTTTTTTTCATGTTATTTGGTGTTTTTGTGTCTGTTTTTAATCATTTCGTAATGTTTTTGTGGTGTTTTCGTCTGTTTTTATTCGTTTCAACACGTTTTTGTGGTGTCTTGTTTCTGTTTTTAGTCGTTTCATCGCGTTTTTGTGGTGTGTTGCATCTGTTTTTAGTTGTTTCATCACGTTTTTGTGGTGCTTTCATCTCTTTTAAGTCGTTTCATCTCGTTTTTTGGTGTTTTCATCTGTTTTTAGTCGTTTTTGTGGTGTTTTCATCTGTTTTTATTCATTTTTGTCATTTTTTTTGTGGTGTTTTCATCTGCTTTTAGTCGTTATTTCATGTTTTTGTGGTGTTTTCATCTGTTTTTAGTCGTTTCATAAGGTTTTTGTGGAGTTTTGCTCCTGTTTTTAGTCATTTTTTCATGTACATGTGGTGTTTTCATCTGTTTTTAGTCGTTTCATAATGTTTTTGTGGAGTTTTCGTCTGTTTTTATTCGTTTCAACACGTTTTTGTGGTGTTTTCGTCTGTTTTTAGACGTTTTTTCACGTTTTTGTGGTGTCTTGTTTCTGTTTTTAGTCGTTTCATTGCGTTTTTGTGGTGTGTTTCATCTGTTTTTAGTGGTTTCATCACGTTTTTGTGGTGCTTTCATCTGTTTTAAGTCGTTTCATCTCGTTTTTTGGTGTTTTCATCTGTTTTTAGTCGTTTTTGCAGTGGGGAACCTTCAGGGCCTTCTACGCCTTCAGAGAAGGCCTAAATAAATAAGAAATAATAATAAATTTAATAATAATAATAATGAAGTATTCAATAAAAAATATATATATTTTTTTTATTTCTATCGCATTTAATTTAATACAATATATTAATACATTTTCTCTCATCTTTGTTCTAAAATTAAGCTTTCTGTCAAGTTCATGTCCTGAAAACCTGTTATCCAATCATAATCGTCTGTCTCTATTAAGGCCAGGTTAGCTGGCTCATTCATTGGTTAGGACTTCACGAATCCCGGGGAAGGCCAAGCTATATGTTTTGGTGTGGTGAGTGACGGGCAAATCGACCAATCACGGTTTGATTTCTAGAGGGCGGGAATTAAACAAAAGATCGAAGGCCTTCATGAAGTCCAAGCAGCGAATCTATGCAGAGTGGTGAGAGCGGTTGATTTAAATGGCGGAATACGAGAGTGACGTTGTGGCTAGCTTGATAGCATCGCCTTTTTCAAGGCGGGCCTTCACAGAAAAACTTGAAATAATAAAAAACGGAAGACCAACTCCAGAGCTGGAATTAAAAGAAAAGGTTAAGAAAGTGGAAAGGCATTTCAAGACCGAAAATTATCAGCGGTATCCATGGATGACTGGCTGTAAGGAAACAAACAGGCTGTACTGCTGGAGTTGTTTACTTTTTACAACTGACAAGTCATCCACCTGGGTCAGCGGCGGATTTGTCAGCCTTACAAATCTGACAAAGTCAGCCCATCGACATCAAGATTCTGCGGCACACCTGCAAGCTATGGTCAATTTGAAAACTTTTGGGGACACAAGAATTGATCTTCAGCTAGATGAGCAGCGCCGGAATCATACAACGGCCCACAACAACAAGGTCAGGCAGAACAGAGAAATCCTGAAACGTCTCATCAATGTCGTCACATTTCTTGGAAAGCAAGAGCTGGCATTTCGAGGACATGATGAGAGTAAAGATTCTGAATTTGACTCCATCTATGAGGACACTGTGCACGAAGTCGGGGTTCCCAGCGGGCGCAGGGCACGGAGAGTCGGAGATGTGCGCGCAGCGTACCAGCGGCTGCACAGTGAAATCCTGGACAACATCCTCACTCAGCTGAGGAACAGGTTCAAGGATCATGAAAAACTCATGTTCCTTGCCCTTCTGGACCCCAAGAAGTTTACCTCACACAGAGAAAACTTCCCCAGCTCTGAGTTCCAGAGCCTCACGGAAAGCTACGGGCTGCATTTTGACCTCCCCAGGCTCAAGACTGAACTGACGGTCGTGTACAACATGGCAAACTCTGAGGCAAGGAGCCCAGCAGACCTGCTGCACTTTCTGACTCTTAAAGAGCTGACTGAGAGCATGCCGCAGCTGTATCACCTCACCTGCCTGGTGCTGACCATCCCCGCGTCCACCTCCTCCGTGGAGCGGTCTTTCTCGGCTCTGAAGCGCATCAAGACGCACGCTAGGAACAGTACTGGACAGGACCGCCTGGGAGCTTTGGCACTGATGTCCATAGAGAAAGGACTTCTTTTGGAGCTCAAATCAAAGGACAAACTTTATGACGCCGCCATCGCCCACTTCACAAAGATAGACCGACGAATGGACTTCGTGTTTATTTAAGGTAGGCCTCTGTTATAATACACCTTGATTATTATTTCAAGGGATTAAGATTACTGGCCAAGTTGACATTTGGGAATTTGTATTTATTGCGGAGGTTGTCCCAGCGCAAATTGCCTTGAATTCAGTATGTGATCAATCAATCAATCAATCAATCAATCAATCAATCAATGTATCAAACGTATCATAAGTGTGTGGTTGGATTTTTCAGAGGGTTTTTATTCTCTTCATGTTCACTTGTCTGTACCTTTCCCTGTGGAGAATTAAGGAGGTATAGTAGTAAAAATTGTGACTTCAATTTATTTGACATCGGTATTCATTGCGCTATGCGTAATTGCGCATGGAGAGGCATTTGCACTTTATTGCAACTTTAAAAAATAGTCTTTGTATTACAAGCTTTGTGTAACTTTTGAAATTGTATTGTAGATTGATAATGCTAATGAATTTATGTGTGAATGATTTGTCATGCGCCGTGATTTCATAGCGCTGTCCAAGGTGATGAAATGAGCCTCTGTGTCCGCAGCGTCACGGGGTGACATTCTGGGTGACCTTTTATATTTCCAGATTTTCCGAAGTTAATGTTGGGAATGTTTCTTGTTGCGGAGAATGTTATTGACGTTATGGTCTATTTGTTTACATCCTTGTCATCGTTAATTAAATTTGCCCTTGTTAAACCCTTTTAATTCGTTGTACTGTTGCTTTTTTCCGCGATGATTTTTTTTCTTCTCGGCGGTGAGGTGAAGGCCCAGCTGTAGTGCTCACGGTTCGCCACTGCGTTTTTTTAATGTTTTCATCTGTTTTTATTCATTTTTGTCATTTTTTTTGTGGTGTTTTCATCTGCTTTTAGTCGTTATTTCATGTTTTTGTGGTGTTTTCATCTGTTTTTAGTCGTTTCATAAGGTTTTTGTGGAGTTTTGCTCCTGTTTTTAGTCATTTTTTCATGTACTTGTGGTGTTTTCATCTGTTTTTAGTCGTTTCATAATGTTTTTGTGGTGTTTTCATCTGTTTTTAGACGTTTTTTCACGTTTTTGTGGTGTCTTGTTTCTGTTTTTAGTCGTTTCATCGCGTTTTTGTGGTGTGTTTCGTCTGTTTTTAGTTGTTTCATCACGTTTTTGTGGTGCTTTCATCTGTTTTAAGTCGTTTCATCTCGTTTTTTGGTGTTTTCATCTGTTTTTAGTCGTTCTTGTGGCGTTTTCATCTGTTTTTATTCATTTTTTTCAATTTTTTTTGTGGTGTTTTCATCTACAATTTAGTCGTTATTTCATGTTTTTGTGTTGTTTTCATCGGTTTTTAGTCGTTTCATAAGGTTTTTGTGGAGTTTTGCTCCTGTTTTTATTCATTTTTTTCAATTTTTTTTGTGGTGTTTTCATCTACAATTTAGTCGTTATTTCATGTTTTTGTGTTGTTTTCATCGGTTTTTAGTCGTTTCATAAGGTTTTTGTGTAGTTTTGCTCCTGTTTTTAGTCATTTTTTTCATGTACTTGTGGTGTTTTCATCTGTTTTTAGTCGTTTCATAATGTTTTTCTGCAGTTTCTGCTGTTTTTAGTCGTTTTGTCATGTTTTTGTGGTGTTTTTCGTTTGTTTTAAGTCGTTTCATCACATATTTGTGGTGTTTTGTCTGTTTTTATTCGTTTCCACACGTTTCTGTGGTGTTTTCGTCTGTTTTTAGACGTTTTTTCACGTTTTTGTGGTGTCTTGTTTCTGTTTTTAGTCGTTTCATCGCATTTTTGTGGTGTGTTTCGTCTGTTTTTAGTTGTTTTATCAAATTTTTTTTGTGTTTTCATCTGTTTTCAGTCGTTTTTGTCACGTTTTTGTGGTGTTTTCATCTATTTTTATTCGTTTTGTCACACTTTTGTGGTGTCTTGCGTCTGTTTTTAGTCGTTTCATCACGTTTTTTTGGTATGTTTCATCTGTTTTTTTGTGGAGTTCTGAGTTTGTTTTTTGTCATTTTGTCATGTTCTTGTGGTGTTTTCATCTGTTTTTAGTTGTTCCATGATGTTTTTGTGGAGTTTTGCGTCTGTTTTTAGTCGTTTTGTCATTTTCTTCCGGTGTTTTTGTCTGTTTTTAATCGTTTTGTCACGTTTTAGTGGTGGTTTCATCTGTTTTTAGTCTTTTTGTCATGTTTCTGTGGAGTTTTACGTCTGTTTTTAGTCGTTTTGTCATGTTTTTGTGTTGTTTTGTGTCTGTTTTAAGTTGTTTCATCAAATATTTGTGTTTTTTTTCGTCTGTTTTTAGTCGTTTCATCATCTGTACTCAGTTGTTTCGTCACGTTTTTGTGGCGTTTTCATCTGTTTTTAGACGTTTTTGTGGAGTTTTGCGTCTGTTTTTATTCGTTTCATCACGTTTTTGTGGAGTTTTGCGTCTGTTTTTAGTCGTTTTGTCATGTTCTTGTCGTGTTTTTGGCTGTTTTTCTCTGTTTTTAATCGTTTTGTCACATTTTTGTGTTGTTTCATCTGTTTTTAGTCCTTTCATAATGTTTTTGTGGAGTTTTCGCGTCTGTTTTTAGTACTTTTTTTTCATGTTATTTGGTGTTTTTGTCTGTTTTTAATCATTTCGTAATGTTTTTGTGGTGTTTTCGTCTGTTTTTATTCGTTTCAACACGTTTTTGTGGTGTTTTCGTCTGTTTTTAGACGTTTTTTCACGTTTTTGTGGTGTCTTGTTTCTGTTTTTAGTCGTTTCATCGCGTTTTTGTGGTGTGTTGCATCTGTTTTTAGTTGTTTCATCACGTTTTTGTGGTGCTTTCATCTCTTTTAAGTCGTTTCATCTCGTTTTTTGGTGTTTTCATCTGTTTTTAGTCGTTTTTGTGGTGTTTTCATCTGTTTTTATTCATTTTTGTCATTTTTTGTGGTGTTTTCATCTGCTTTTAGTCGTTATTTCATGTTCTTGTGGTGTTTTCATCTGTTTTTAGTCGTTTCATAAGGTTTTTGTGGAGTTTTTCTCCTGTTTTTAATCATTTTTTCATGTACTTGTGGTGTTTTCATCTGTTTTTAGTCGTTTCATAATGTTTTTGTGGAGTTTTCGTCTGTTTTTATTCGTTTCAACACGTTTTTGTGGTGTTTTCGTCTGTTTTTAGACGTTTTTTCACGTTTTTGTGGTGTCTTGTTTCTGTTTTTAGTCGTTTCATCGCGTTTTTGTGGTGTGTTTCGTCTGTTTTTAGTTGTTTCATCACGTTTTTGTGGTGCTTTCATCTGTTTTAAGTCGTTTAATCTCGTTTTTTGGTGTTTTCATCTGTTTTTAGTCGTTTTTGTGGTGTTTTCATCTGTTTTTAGTCATTTTTGTCATTTTTTTTGTGGTGTTTTCAACTGCTTTTAGTCGTTATTTCATGTTTTTGTGGTGTTTTCATCTGTTTTTAGTCGTTTCATAATGTTTTTGTGGAGTTTTGCGTCTGTTTTTAGTAGTTTTTTTCATGTTATGTGGTGTTTTTGTCTGTTTTTAATCATTTCGTAATGTTTTTGTGGTGTTTTCGTCTGTTTTTATTCGTTTCAACACGTTTTTGTGGTGTTTTCGTCTGTTTTTAGACGTATTTTCACGTTTTTGTGGTGTCTTGTTTCTGTTTTTAGTCGTTTCATCGCATTTTTGTGGTGTGTTTCGTCCTTTTTTAGTTGTTTTATCATATTTTTTGGTGTTTTCATCTATCTTTATTCGTTTTGTCACACTTTTGTGGTGTCTTGCGTCTGTTTTTAGTCGTTTCATCACGTTTTTTTGGTATGTTTCATCTGTTTTTAGTCGTTTCATAATTTTTTTGTGGAGTTTTGCGTCAGTTTTTAGTCGTTTTGTCATTTTCTTCCGGTGTTTTTGTCTCTTTTTAATCGTTTTGTCACGTTTTAGTGGTGCTTTCATCTGTTTTTAGTCTTTTTGTCATGTTTCTGTGGAGTTTTACGTCTGTTTTTAGTCGTTTTGTCATGTTTTTGTGGTGTTTTGCGTCTGTTTTAAGTTGTTTCATCACATATTTGTGTTTTTTTCGTCTCTTTTTGGTCGTTTCATCATGTTTTTGTGGTGTTTTCATCTGTTTTCAGTTGTTTCATCACGTTTTTGTGGTGTTTTGCGTCTGTTTTTATTCGTTTCATGACGTTTTTGTGGTGTGTTACGTCTGTTTATAGTCATTTCATCACATATTTGTGGTGTTTTCGTGTGTTTTTAGTCGTTTCATCACGTTTTTGTGGAGTTTTGCGTCTGTTTTTAGTCATTTCATAATGTTTTTGTGGAGTTTTGCGTCTGTTTTTAGTCGTTTTGTCATTTTCTTCCGGTGTTTTTGTCTGTTTTTAATCGTTTTGTCACGTTTTAGTGGTGGTTTTATCTGTTTTTAGTCTTTTTGTCATGTTTCTGTGGAGTTTTACGTCTGTTTTTAGTCATTTTGTCATGTTTTTGTGTTGTTTTGCGTCTGTTTTAAGTTGTTTCATCAAATATTTGTGTTTTTTTTCGTCTGTTTTTAGTCGTTTCATCATCTGTACTCAGTTGTTTCATCACGTTTTTGTGGCGTTTTCATCTGTTTTTAGACGTTTTTGTGGAGTTTTGCGTCTGTTTTTATACGTTTCATCACGTTTTTGTGGAGTTTTGCGTCTGTTTTTAGTCGTTTTGTCATGTTCTTGTCGTGTTCTTGTCGTGTGTTTGGCTGTTTTTGTCTGTTTTTAATCGTTTTGTCACATTTTTGTGTTGTTTCATCTGTTTTTAGTCCTTTCATAATGTTTTTGTGGAGTTTTGCGTCTGTTTTTTAGTACTTTTGTTCATGTTATGTGGTGTTTTTGTCTGTTTTTAATCATTTCGTAATGTTTTTGTGGTGTTTTCGTCTGTTTTTATTCGTTTCAACACGTTTTTGTGGTGTTTTCGTCTGTTTTTAGACGTTTTTTCACGTTTTTGTGGTGTCTTGTTTCTGTTTTTAGTCGATTCATCGCGTTTTCATGGTGTGTTTCGTCTGTTTTTTGTTGTTTTATCATATTTTTTTGGTGTTTCCATCTGTTTTCAGTCGTTTTTGTCATGTTTGTGTGGTGTTTTCATCCATTTTTAGTTGTTTTGTCACGCTTTTGTGGTGTCTTGCGTCTGTTTTTAGTCGTTTCATCACGTTTTTGTGGTATGTTTCATCTGTTTTTAGTCGTTTCATAATTTTTTTGTGGAGTTTTGCGTCAGTTTTTAGTCATTTTGTCATTTTCTTCCGGTGTTTTTGTCTGTTTTTAATCGTTTGTCACATTTTAGTGGTGTTTTCATCTGTTTTTAGTCTTTTTGTCATGTTTCTGTGGAGTTTTACGTCTGTTTTTAGTCGATTTGTCATGTTTTTGTGGTGTTTTGCGTCTGTTTTAAGTTGTTTTATCACAGATTTGTGTTTTTTTGGTCTATTTCTAGTCGTTTCATCATGTTTTTGTGGTGTTTTCATCTGTTTTCAGTTGTTTCAACACGTTTTTGTGGTGTTTTCATCTGTTTTTAGACGTTTTTGTGGAGTTTTGCATCTGTTTTTATTCGTTTCATGACGTTTTTGTGGTGTGTTACGTCTGTTTATAGTTGTTTTATCACATTTTTGTGGTGTTTTCATCCATTTTTAGTCATTTTTGTCATGTTTTTGTGGTGTTTTCATCTGTTTATAGTCGTTTCATCATGTTTTTCTGCAGTTTTGCGCATTTTTTTAGTCGTTTTGTCATGTTTTTGTGGTGTTTTTCGTCTGTTTTAAGTCGTTTCATCACATATTTATGGTGTTTTCGTGTGTATTTAGTCGTTTCATCACGTTTTTGTTGTGTTTTTGGTTGTTTTTGGTGGTGTTTTCATTCGTTTTTAGGCTTTTCATCACTTTTTTGTTGAGTTTTGCATCTTTTTTTAGTCCTTTTGTCATGTTTCTGTGGAGTTTTGCTTCTGGTTTTAGGCGTTTTGTCATGTCCTTGTGGTGTTTTTGTCTGTTTTTTATCATTTTGTCACGTTTTTGTGGTGTTTCATCTGTTTTTAGTCGTTTCATAATGTTTTTGTGGAGTTTTGCGTCTGTTTTTAGTTGTTTTGTCATGTTCTTGTGGTGTTTTTGTCTGTTTTTAATCGTTTTGTCACGTTTTTGTGGTGTCTTGTTTCTGTTTTTAGTCGTTTCATCGCGTTTTTATGGTGTGTTTCGTCTGTTTTTTGTTGTTTTATCATATTTTTTTGGTGTTTCCATCTGTTTTCAGTCGTTTTTGTCATGTTTGTGTGGTGTTTTCATCCATTTTTAGTCGTTTTGTCACGCTTTTGTGGTGTCTTGCGTCTGTTTTTAGTCGTTTCATCACGTTTTTGTGGTATGTTTCATCTGTTTTTAGTCGTTTCATAATTTTTTTGTGGAGTTTTGCGTCAGTTTTTTGTCATTTTGTCATTTTCTCCCGGTGTTTTTGTCTGTTTTTAATCGTTTGTCACATTTTAGTGGTGTTTTCATCTGTTTTTAGTCTTTTTGTCATGTTTCTGTGGAGTTTTACGCCTGTTTTTAGTCGATTTGTCATGTTTTTGTGGTGTTTTGCGTCTGTTTTAAGTTGTTTCATCACAGATTTGTGTTTTTTTGGTCTGTTTTTAGTCGTTTCATCTAGTTTTTTGTGGTGTTTTCATCTGTTTTCAGTTGTTTCAACACGTTTTTGTGGTGTTTTAATCAGTTTTTAGACGTTTTTGTGGAGTTTTGCATCTGTTTTTATTCGTTTCATGACGTTTTTGTGGTGTGTTACGTCTGTTTATAGTTGTTTTATCACATTTTTGTGGTGTTTTCATCCATTTTTAGTCATTTTTGTCATGTTTTTGTGGTGTTTTCATCTGTTTATAGTCGTTTCATCATGTTTTTCTGCAGTTTTGCGCATTTTATTAGTCGTTTTGTCATGTTTTTGTGGTGTTTTTCGTCTGTTTTAAGTCGTTTCATCACATATTTATGGTGTTTTCGTGTGTATTTAGTCGTTTCATCACGTTTTTGTGGTGTGTTTCGTCTGTTTTTAGTTGTTTCATCACGTTTTTGTGGTGCTTTCATCTGTTTTAAGTCGTTTCATCTCGTTTTTTGGTGTTTTCATCTGTTTTTAGTCGTTCTTGTGGCGTTTTCATCTGTTTTTATTCATTTTTTTCAATTTTTTTTGTGGTGTTTTCATCTACAATTTAGTCGTTATTTCATGTTTTTGTGTTGTTTTCATCGGTTTTTAGTCGTTTCATAAGGTTTTTGTGGAGTTTTGCTCCTGTTTTTATTCATTTTTTTCAATTTTTTTTGTGGTGTTTTCATCTACAATTTAGTCGTTATTTCATGTTTTTGTGTTGTTTTCATCGGTTTTTAGTCGTTTCATAAGGTTTTTGTGTAGTTTTGCTCCTGTTTTTAGTCATTTTTTTCATGTACTTGTGGTGTTTTCATCTGTTTTTAGTCGTTTCATAATGTTTTTCTGCAGTTTCTGCTGTTTTTAGTCGTTTTGTCATGTTTTTGTGGTGTTTTTCGTTTGTTTTAAGTCGTTTCATCACATATTTGTGGTGTTTTGTCTGTTTTTATTCGTTTCCACACGTTTCTGTGGTGTTTTCGTCTGTTTTTAGACGTTTTTTCACGTTTTTGTGGTGTCTTGTTTCTGTTTTTAGTCGTTTCATCGCATTTTTGTGGTGTGTTTCGTCTGTTTTTAGTTGTTTTATCAAATTTTTTTTGTGTTTTCATCTGTTTTCAGTCGTTTTTGTCACGTTTTTGTGGTGTTTTCATCTATTTTTATTCGTTTTGTCACACTTTTGTGGTGTCTTGCGTCTGTTTTTAGTCGTTTCATCACGTTTTTTTGGTATGTTTCATCTGTTTTTTTGTGGAGTTCTGAGTTTGTTTTTAGTCATTTTGTCATGTTCTTGTGGTGTTTTCATCTGTTTTTAGTTGTTCCATGATGTTTTTGTGGAGTTTTGCGTCTGTTTTTAGTCGTTTTGTCATTTTCTTCCGGTGTTTTTGTCTGTTTTTAATCGTTTTGTCACGTTTTAGTGGTGGTTTCATCTGTTTTTAGTCTTTTTGTCATGTTTCTGTGGAGTTTTACGTCTGTTTTTAGTCGTTTTGTCATGTTTTTGTGTTGTTTTGTGTCTGTTTTAAGTTGTTTCATCAAATATTTGTGTTTTTTTTCGTCTGTTTTTAGTCGTTTCATCATCTGTACTCAGTTGTTTCGTCACGTTTTTGTGGCGTTTTCATCTGTTTTTAGACGTTTTTGTGGAGTTTTGCGTCTGTTTTTATTCGTTTCATCACGTTTTTGTGGAGTTTTGCGTCTGTTTTTAGTCGTTTTGTCATGTTCTTGTCGTGTTTTTGGCTGTTTTTCTCTGTTTTTAATCGTTCTGTCACATTTTTGTGTTGTTTCATCTGTTTTTAGTCCTTTCATAATGTTTTTGTGGAGTTTTCGCGTCTGTTTTTAGTACTTTTTTTTCATGTTATTTGGTGTTTTTGTCTGTTTTTAATCATTTCGTAATGTTTTTGTGGTGTTTTCGTCTGTTTTTATTCGTTTCAACACGTTTTTGTGGTGTTTTCGTCTGTTTTTAGACGTTTTTTCACGTTTTTGTGGTGTCTTGTTTCTGTTTTTAGTCGTTTCATCGCGTTTTTGTGGTGTGTTGCATCTGTTTTTAGTTGTTTCATCACGTTTTTGTGGTGCTTTCATCTCTTTTAAGTCGTTTCATCTCGTTTTTTGGTGTTTTCATCTGTTTTTAGTCGTTTTTGTGGTGTTTTCATCTGTTTTTATTCATTTTTGTCATTTTTTGTGGTGTTTTCATCTGCTTTTAGTCGTTATTTCATGTTCTTGTGGTGTTTTCATCTGTTTTTAGTCGTTTCATAAGGTTTTTGTGGAGTTTTTCTCCTGTTTTTAATCATTTTTTCATGTACTTGTGGTGTTTTCATCTGTTTTTAGTCGTTTCATAATGTTTTTGTGGAGTTTTCGTCTGTTTTTATTCGTTTCAACACGTTTTTGTGGTGTTTTCGTCTGTTTTTAGACGTTTTTTCACGTTTTTGTGGTGTCTTGTTTCTGTTTTTAGTCGTTTCATCGCGTTTTTGTGGTGTGTTTCGTCTGTTTTTAGTTGTTTCATCACGTTTTTGTGGTGCTTTCATCTGTTTTAAGTCGTTTAATCTCGTTTTTTGGTGTTTTCATCTGTTTTTAGTCGTTTTTGTGGTGTTTTCATCTGTTTTTAGTCATTTTTGTCATTTTTTTTGTGGTGTTTTCAACTGCTTTTAGTCGTTATTTCATGTTTTTGTGGTGTTTTCATCTGTTTTTAGTCGTTTCATAATGTTTTTGTGGAGTTTTGCGTCTGTTTTTAGTAGTTTTTTTCATGTTATGTGGTGTTTTTGTCTGTTTTTAATCATTTCGTAATGTTTTTGTGGTGTTTTCGTCTGTTTTTATTCGTTTCAACACGTTTTTGTGGTGTTTTCGTCTGTTTTTAGACGTATTTTCACGTTTTTGTGGTGTCTTGTTTCTGTTTTTAGTCGTTTCATCGCATTTTTGTGGTGTGTTTCGTCCTTTTTTAGTTGTTTTATCATATTTTTTGGTGTTTTCATCTATCTTTATTCGTTTTGTCACACTTTTGTGGTGTCTTGCGTCTGTTTTTAGTCGTTTCATCACGTTTTTTTGGTATGTTTCATCTGTTTTTAGTCGTTTCATAATTTTTTTGTGGAGTTTTGCGTCAGTTTTTAGTCGTTTTGTCATTTTCTTCCGGTGTTTTTGTCTCTTTTTAATCGTTTTGTCACGTTTTAGTGGTGCTTTCATCTGTTTTTAGTCTTTTTGTCATGTTTCTGTGGAGTTTTACGTCTGTTTTTAGTCGTTTTGTCATGTTTTTGTGGTGTTTTGCGTCTGTTTTAAGTTGTTTCATCACATATTTGTGTTTTTTTCGTCTCTTTTTGGTCGTTTCATCATGTTTTTGTGGTGTTTTCATCTGTTTTCAGTTGTTTCATCACGTTTTTGTGGTGTTTTGCGTCTGTTTTTATTCGTTTCATGACGTTTTTGTGGTGTGTTACGTCTGTTTATAGTCATTTCATCACATATTTGTGGTGTTTTCGTGTGTTTTTAGTCGTTTCATCACGTTTTTGTGGAGTTTTGCGTCTGTTTTTAGTCATTTCATAATGTTTTTGTGGAGTTTTGCGTCTGTTTTTAGTCGTTTTGTCATTTTCTTCCGGTGTTTTTGTCTGTTTTTAATCGTTTTGTCACGTTTTAGTGGTGGTTTTATCTGTTTTTAGTCTTTTTGTCATGTTTCTGTGGAGTTTTACGTCTGTTTTTAGTCGTTTTGTCATGTTTTTGTGTTGTTTTGCGTCTGTTTTAAGTTGTTTCATCAAATATTTGTGTTTTTTTTCGTCTGTTTTTAGTCGTTTCATCATCTGTACTCAGTTGTTTCATCACGTTTTTGTGGCGTTTTCATCTGTTTTTAGACGTTTTTGTGGAGTTTTGCGTCTGTTTTTATACGTTTCATCACGTTTTTGTGGAGTTTTGCGTCTGTTTTTAGTCGTTTTGTCATGTTCTTGTCGTGTTCTTGTCGTGTGTTTGGCTGTTTTTGTCTGTTTTTAATCGTTTTGTCACATTTTTGTGTTGTTTCATCTGTTTTTAGTCCTTTCATAATGTTTTTGTGGAGTTTTGCGTCTGTTTTTTAGTACTTTTGTTCATGTTATGTGGTGTTTTTGTCTGTTTTTAATCATTTCGTAATGTTTTTGTGGTGTTTTCGTCTGTTTTTATTCGTTTCAACACGTTTTTGTGGTGTTTTCGTCTGTTTTTAGACGTTTTTTCACGTTTTTGTGGTGTCTTGTTTCTGTTTTTAGTCGATTCATCGCGTTTTCATGGTGTGTTTCGTCTGTTTTTTGTTGTTTTATCATATTTTTTTGGTGTTTCCATCTGTTTTCAGTCGTTTTTGTCATGTTTGTGTGGTGTTTTCATCCATTTTTAGTTGTTTTGTCACGCTTTTGTGGTGTCTTGCGTCTGTTTTTAGTCGTTTCATCACGTTTTTGTGGTATGTTTCATCTGTTTTTAGTCGTTTCATAATTTTTTTGTGGAGTTTTGCGTCAGTTTTTAGTCATTTTGTCATTTTCTTCCGGTGTTTTTGTCTGTTTTTAATCGTTTGTCACATTTTAGTGGTGTTTTCATCTGTTTTTAGTCTTTTTGTCATGTTTCTGTGGAGTTTTACGTCTGTTTTTAGTCGATTTGTCATGTTTTTGTGGTGTTTTGCGTCTGTTTTAAGTTGTTTTATCACAGATTTGTGTTTTTTTGGTCTATTTCTAGTCGTTTCATCATGTTTTTGTGGTGTTTTCATCTGTTTTCAGTTGTTTCAACACGTTTTTGTGGTGTTTTCATCTGTTTTTAGACGTTTTTGTGGAGTTTTGCATCTGTTTTTATTCGTTTCATGACGTTTTTGTGGTGTGTTACGTCTGTTTATAGTTGTTTTATCACATTTTTGTGGTGTTTTCATCCATTTTTAGTCATTTTTGTCATGTTTTTGTGGTGTTTTCATCTGTTTATAGTCGTTTCATCATGTTTTTCTGCAGTTTTGCGCATTTTTTTAGTCGTTTTGTCATGTTTTTGTGGTGTTTTTCGTCTGTTTTAAGTCGTTTCATCACATATTTATGGTGTTTTCGTGTGTATTTAGTCGTTTCATCACGTTTTTGTTGTGTTTTTGGTTGTTTTTGGTGGTGTTTTCATTCGTTTTTAGGCTTTTCATCACTTTTTTGTTGAGTTTTGCATCTTTTTTTAGTCCTTTTGTCATGTTTCTGTGGAGTTTTGCTTCTGGTTTTAGGCGTTTTGTCATGTCCTTGTGGTGTTTTTGTCTGTTTTTTATCATTTTGTCACGTTTTTGTGGTGTTTCATCTGTTTTTAGTCGTTTCATAATGTTTTTGTGGAGTTTTGCGTCTGTTTTTAGTTGTTTTGTCATGTTCTTGTGGTGTTTTTGTCTGTTTTTAATCGTTTTGTCACGTTTTTGTGGTGTCTTGTTTCTGTTTTTAGTCGTTTCATCGCGTTTTTATGGTGTGTTTCGTCTGTTTTTTGTTGTTTTATCATATTTTTTTGGTGTTTCCATCTGTTTTCAGTCGTTTTTGTCATGTTTGTGTGGTGTTTTCATCCATTTTTAGTCGTTTTGTCACGCTTTTGTGGTGTCTTGCGTCTGTTTTTAGTCGTTTCATCACGTTTTTGTGGTATGTTTCATCTGTTTTTAGTCGTTTCATAATTTTTTTGTGGAGTTTTGCGTCAGTTTTTTGTCATTTTGTCATTTTCTCCCGGTGTTTTTGTCTGTTTTTAATCGTTTGTCACATTTTAGTGGTGTTTTCATCTGTTTTTAGTCTTTTTGTCATGTTTCTGTGGAGTTTTACGCCTGTTTTTAGTCGATTTGTCATGTTTTTGTGGTGTTTTGCGTCTGTTTTAAGTTGTTTCATCACAGATTTGTGTTTTTTTGGTCTGTTTTTAGTCGTTTCATCTAGTTTTTTGTGGTGTTTTCATCTGTTTTCAGTTGTTTCAACACGTTTTTGTGGTGTTTTAATCAGTTTTTAGACGTTTTTGTGGAGTTTTGCATCTGTTTTTATTCGTTTCATGACGTTTTTGTGGTGTGTTACGTCTGTTTATAGTTGTTTTATCACATTTTTGTGGTGTTTTCATCCATTTTTAGTCATTTTTGTCATGTTTTTGTGGTGTTTTCATCTGTTTATAGTCGTTTCATCATGTTTTTCTGCAGTTTTGCGCATTTTATTAGTCGTTTTGTCATGTTTTTGTGGTGTTTTTCGTCTGTTTTAAGTCGTTTCATCACATATTTATGGTGTTTTCGTGTGTATTTAGTCGTTTCATCACGTTTTTGTTGTGTTTTTGGTTGTTTTTGGTGGTGTTTTCATTCGTTTTTAGGCTTTTCATCACTTTTTTGTGGAGTTTTGCATCTTTTTTTAGTCCTTTTGTCCTGTTTCTGTGGAGTTTTGCTTCTGGTTTTAGGCGTTTTGTCATGTCCTTGTGGTGTTTTTGTCTGTTTTTTTATCGTTTTGTCACGTTTTTGTGGTGTTTCATCTGTTTTTAGTCGTTTCATAATGTTTTTGTGGAGTTTTGCGTCTGTTTTTAGTTGTTTTGTCATGTTCTTGTGGTGTTTTTGTCTGTTTTTAATCGTTTTGTCACGTTTTTGTGGTGTTTTCGTCTGTTTTTATTTTTTTCATCACGTTTTCTGTTATTTTCCTCTGTTTTTAGTCATTTTTTTTACGTTTTTGTGGTGTCTTGCGTCTGTTTTTAGTCGTTTCATCACGTTTTTGTGGTGTGTTTCGTCTTTTTTTAGTTGTTTTATCATATTTTTATGGTGTTTTATCTGTTTTTAATCATTTTTGTCATGTTTTTGTGGTGTTCATCTGTTTTTAGTCATTTTTGTCATGTTTTTGTGGTGTTTTCATCCGTTCTTAGTCGTTTTGTCACGTTTTTGTAGTGTTTTCGTCTGTTTTTAGTCGTTTCATCACGTTTTTGTAGTGTTTTCATCTGTTTTTAGTCATTTCATAATGTTTTTGTGGAGTTTTGCGTCTGTTTTTAGTCATTTTGTCATGTTCTTGTGGTGTTTTCATCTGTTTTTAGTCGTTTCATCACGTTTTTGTGGTGTTTTCATCTGTTTTTATTCGTTTCATAATGTTTTTGTGGATTTTTGCGTCTGTTTTAAGTCGTTTTGTCATGTTCTTCCTGTGTTTTCATCTATTTTTTGTCGTTTTGTAACGCTTTTGTGGTGTCTTGCGTCTGTTTTTAGTCGTTTCATCACGTTTTTGTGGTATGTTTCATCTGTTTTTAGTCGTTTCATAATTTTTTTGTGGAGTTTTGCGTCAGTTTTTAGTCGTTTTGTTATTTTCTTGTGGTGTTTTCATCTGTTTTTAGTTGTTCCATGATGTTTTTGTGGAGTTTTGCGTCTGTTTTTATTCGTTTCAACACGTTTTTGTGGTGTTTTCGTCGGTTTTTAGTTTCTTTTTCACGTTTTAGTGGTGTTTTCATCTGTTTTTAATCATTTTGTAATGTTTTTGTGGTGTTTTCGTCTGTTTTTATTCGTTTCAACACGTTTTTATGGTGTTTTCGTCTGTTTTTAGTTTTTTTTTTAACGTTTTTGTGGTGTTTTCGTCTGTTTTTAGTCGTTTCATCGCGTTTTTGTGGTGTGTATTGTCTGTTTTTAGTTGTTTTATCATACTTTTGTGGTGTTTTCATACGTTTTTAGTCGTTTTTATCACGTTTTTGTGGTGTTTTCATCTGTTTTTAGTCGTTTTGTCATGTTTCTATGGAGTTTTATTTTTGTTTTCAGTCGTTTCATCTTGTTTTTGTGGAGTTTAGCGTCTGTTTTTAGTCGTTTTGTCATGTTCTATGGAGTTTTTGTCTGTTTTTAATCGTTTTGTCACGTTTTTGTGGTGTTTCATCTGTTTTTAGTCGTTTCATAATGTTTTTGTGGAGTTTTGCTTCTGTTTTTAGTCGTTTTGTCATGTTCTTGTGGTGTTTTTGTCTGTTTTTAATGATTTCGTAACGTTTTTTTGGTGTTTTCGTCTGTTTTAGTCGTTTCATTACGTTTTTGTGGTGTTTTCGTCTATTTTTAGTCGTTTTTTCAAGTTTTTGTGGTGTCTTGCGTCTGTTTTTAGTAGTTTCATCACGTTTTTGTTGAGTGTTTCATCTGTTTTTAGTTGTTTTATCACGTTTTTGTGGTGTTTTCATCTGTTTTTAGTGGTTCATAATGTTTTTGTGGAGTTTTGCGTCTGTTTTAAGTCGTTTTGTCATGTTCTTCCGTTGTTTTTGTCTTTTTTTAATCGTTTTGTCACGTTTTTGTGGTGTTTCATCTGTTTTTAGTCGTTTCATAATGTTTTTGTGGAGTTTTGCGTCGGTTTTTAGTCGTTTTGTCATGTTCTTGTGGGGGTTTTTTTCTGTTTTTAGTCGTTTTGTCATGTTTCTGTGGAGTTTTACGTCTGTTTTAAGTTGTTTCATCACATATTTGTGTTTTTTTCGTCCGTTTGTAGTCGTTTCATCATGTTTTTGGAGTGTTTTCATCTATATTCAGTTGTTTCATCACGTTTTTGTGGTGTTTTCATCTGTTTTTAGACGTTTTTGTGGAGTTTTGCGTCTGTTTTTATTTGTTTCATCACGTTTTTGTGGAGTTTTGCGTCTGTTTTTAGTCGTTTTGTCATGTTCTTGTCGTGTTTTTGTCTGTTTTTAATCGTTTTGTCACATTTTTGTGTTGTTTCATCTGTTTTTAGTCCTTTCATAATGTTTTAGTGGAGTTTTGCGTCTGTTTTTAGTCCTTTTTTTCATGTTATGTGGTGTTTTTGTCTGTTTTTAATCATTTCGTAATGTTTTTGTGGTGTTTTCGTCTGTTTTTATTCGTTTCAAAACGTTTTTGTGGTGTTTTCGTCTGTTTTTAGTCTTTTTTTCACGTTTTTGTGGTGTCTTGTTTCTGTTTTAGTCGTTTCATCGCGTTTTTGTGGTGTGTTTCGTCTGTTTTTAGTTGTTTTATCATATTTTTTGGGTGTTTTCATCTGTTTTCAGTCGTTTTTGTCACAATTTTGTGGTGTTTTCATCTATTTTTAGTCGTTTTGTCACGCTTTTGTGGTGTCTTGCGTCTGTTTTTAGTCGTTTCATCAAGTTTTTGTGGTATGTTTCATCTGTTTTTAGTTGTTTCATAATTTTTTTGTAGAGTTTTGCGTTTGTTTTTAGTCATTTTGTCATGTTCTTGTGGTGTTTTCATCTGTTTTTAGTTGTTCCATAATGTTTTTGTGGAGTTTTGCGTCCTTTTTTTAGTGGTTTTGTCATTTTCTTCCGGTGTTTTTGTCTGTTTTTAATCGTTTTGTCACGTTTTGGTGGTGTTTTCATCTGTTTTTAGTCTTTTTGTCATGTTTCTGTGTAGTTTTACGTCTGTTTTTAGTCGTTTTTTCATGTTTTTGTGGTGTTACGTCTGTTTTTAGTTGTTTCATCACTTTTTTGTGGTGTTTTCATCTGTTTTTAGTTGTTTTGTCATTTTTTTTGGGTGTTTTCATCTGTTTTAAGTCGTTTTGTCACGTTTTTGTAGTGTCTTAAATCTGTTTTTAGTCGTTTCATCACATTTTTGTGGTGTTTTCATCTGTTTTAAGTCAGTTCATCACGTTTTTGTGGTGTTTTCGTCTATTTTTAGACGTTTTGTCACGCTTTAGTGGTATTTTCATCAGTTTTTGGTTGTTTTGTCATGTTTCTGTGGAGTTTTGCGTCTGTTTTTAGTCGTTTCATCATGTTTTTGTGGAGTTTTGCGTCTGTTTTTAGTCGTGTCATCACTTTTTTTGGTGTTTTCGTCAGTTTTTAGTCGTTTGTCATGTTTTTGTGGTGTTTTCATCTGATTTTAGTCGTTTTTTCACGTTTTTGTGGTGTTTTCATCTGTTTTTAGTCGTTTTTGTCACCTTTTTGTGGTGTTTTCGTCTGTTTTAAGTCTGTTCGTCACGTTTTTTTTAGTGTTTTCGTCTATTTTTAGTCATTTTGTCACGCTTTAGTGGTATTTTCATCAGTTATTAGTTGTTTTGTCATGTTTCTGTGGAGTTTTGCGTCTGTTTTTAGTCGTTTCATCATGTTTTCGGTGGAGTTTTGCGTCTGTTTTTAGTCGTTCCATCACTTTTTTGTGGTGTTTTCCTCTGTTTTTAGTCAATTTGTCATGTTTTTTGGTGTTTTCATCTGTTTTTAGGCGTTTCATCAAGTTTTTGCGGTGTTTTCACCTTTTTTTTTGTCGTTTTGTCTTGTTTTTGTGGTGTTTTCATCTGTTTTTAGTTGTTCCATAATGTTTTTGTGGAGTTTTGCGTCCGTTTTTAGTCGTTTTGTCATTTTCTTCCGGTGTTTTTGTCTGTTTTTAATCGTTTTGTCACGTTTTAGTGGTGTTTTCATCTGTTTTTAGTCTTTTTGTCATGTTTCTGTGTAGTTTTACGTCTGTTTTTAGTCGTTTTTTCATGTTTTTGTGGTGTTTCGTCTGTTTTTAGTTGTTTCATCACTTTTTTGTGGTGTTTTCATCTGTTTTTAGTTGTTTTGTCATTTTTTTTTGGTGTTTTCATCTGTTTTAAGTCGTTTTGTCACGTTTTTGTAGTGTCTTAAATCTGTTTTTAGTCGTTTCATCACATTTTTGTGGTGTTTTCATCTGTTTTAAGTCAGTTCATCACGTTTTTGTGGTGTTTTCGTCTATTTTTAGACGTTTTGTCACGCTTTAGTGGTATTTTCATCAGTTTTTGGTTGTTTTGTCATGTTTCTGTGGAGTTTTGCGTCTGTTTTTAGTCGTTTCATCATGTTTTTGTGGAGTTTTGCGTCTGTTTTTAGTCGTGTCATCACTTTTTTTGGTGTTTTCGTCTGTTTTTTAGTCGTTTTGTCATGTTTTTGTGGTGTTTTCATCTGATTTTAGTCGTTTTTTCACGTTTTTGTGGTGTTTTCATCTGTTTTTAGTCGTTTTTGTCACCTTTTTGTGGTGTTTTCGTCTGTTTTAAGTCGGTTCATCACGTTTTTTTTAGTGTTTTCGTCTATTTTTAGTCATTTTGTCACACTTTAGTGGTATTTTCATCAGTTATTAGTTGTTTTGTCATGTTTCTGTGGAGTTTTGCGTCTGTTTTTAGTCGTTTCATCATTTTTTCGGTGGAGTTTTGCTTCTGTTTTTAGTCGTTCCATCACTTTTTTGTGGTGTTTTCCTCTGTTTTTTAGTCAATTTGTCAAGTTTTTGCGGTGTTTTCACCTGTTTTTAGTCGTTTTGTCACGTTTTTGTGGAGCTTTGCGTCTGTTTTTAGTTGTTTCATCACCTTTTTGTATTGTTTCCATCTGTTTTTAGTCGTTTCATCACGTTTTTTCGTTGTTTTCAACTGTTTTTCGTCGTTTTGTCACGTATTTGTGGAGCTTTGCGTCTGTTTTTAGTTGTTTCATCACGTTTTTGTGGTGTTTTCATCTGTTTTAAGTCGGTTCATCACGTTTTTTTTGGTGTTTTCATCTGTTTTTAGTCGTTTTTGTGGTGTCTTGTGTCTGTTTTAAGTCAGTTCATCACCCTTTTGTGGTGTGTTTCGTCTGTTTATAGTTGTTTTATCACGTTTTTCTGGTGTTTTCATCCGTTTTTAGTCATTTTTGTCACGTTTTTGTGGTGTTTTTAGTGAAGGATCAAAAGAATGAGTTAATGTGCACTTAACATACTAGGTATGTGAATTAACATTTGAGAATTCTAACTAAATATTTTAGAACTTTGACTTAACATTCTAGAACTGTGACTTAACCTTCTAGAATTGTAAATTAACATTCTTGAACTGTCTTTCTCTAGAAATCAATGCCCCATGATGTCCTCCCAAGATTAGATTAATATGAACTCTAGTGAATAGCATAATACATGATCAATAGAATATGTTTATGTGCACTTAACATACCAGGTATGTGACTTAACATTTGAGAATTGTAACTTAACATTCTAGAACTTTGACTTAACATTCTTGAACTGTGATTTAACATTCTAGAATTGTTATTTAACATTCTAGATTTTTAACTTAACATTCTAGAACGGTGACCTAACATTCTAGAATTGTCAATTAACATTCTAGAATTGAGAATTAACATTCGCTAACTTACTTTCTCTTGAAACCAATGTCCCATGAGGACCTCCCAAGATCAGATTAATATGACGTCTAGTGAATAGCATAATTTAGGATCAAGGCAATAATATGTTTGTGTGCACTTAACATACCAGGTATGCGACATAACATTTGAAAATTGTAGCTAAATATTCTAGAACTTTGACCTCACATTTTGGAATTGTTACTTAACATTCTAGAACTTTGACTAAACATTCTAGAACTGTGACTTAATGTTCTAGAATTGTTACTTAACATTTTAGAACTTTGACTTAACATTCTAGAACTGTGTTTTAAAATCCTAGAATTGTTACTCAACAATCTAGAACTTTAACTTAAAATTATAGAACTTTGACTCAACAATCTTGAATTGTGTATATACTTTCTTGAACTGACTTTCTCTGGAAAACAAAGTCCCATGATGACCTCCCAAGATTAGATTAATATGAACTCTAGTGAATAGCTTAATGCAGGATCAAAGCAATGATATGTTCGTGTTCACTTAACATACCAGGTATGTCACTTAACATTTGAGAATTGTAAGTTAACATTCTAGAACTGTGTGTGATTTAACATTCTAAAATTGTAACTTAAAAACCTGGAACTGTCACTTAACATTGTAAAACAGTGACTTTATATCCTAGAACTGCGACTTAACATTGTGCCATTGTGACTTCACATTCTAGGACTTAACCATAACAAAATATAACTGTAAGTTAACATTCCAGAACTTAACATGCTAGAATTGTGATTTAACATTCTTGAAGTAAACTTATTTGGAAACCAATGTCCCATGATGTCTTCAGATTAATATGAACTCTAATTAATAGCTTAATGCAGGATCAAAGTAATGATATGTATATGACATACCAGGTGTGTGACTTAACATTTGAGAATTGTAACTTATCGTTCTAGAACTGTAACTTAACCTTCTAGAATTGTTACTTAACATTCTACAACTTTGACTTAACATTCTAGACATGAGATTTAACATTCTAGAATTGTTAATTAACATTTTAATACTGTGACTTGACATTCTAGAATTGTGAATTAACATTCTTGAACTTTGACCTAACATTCTAGAACTGTGACATAACCTCCTAGAATTGTTACTTAACATTCTAAAACTTTGACTTAACATTCTAGAATTGTTACTTAACATTTTATTACTGTGACTTAACATTCTAGAATTGTGAATTAACATTCTTGAACTGACTTTTTCTGGAAACCAATGTCCTGTGAAGACCTCCCAAGATCAGATGAATATGACCTTTAGTGAATAGCATAATGCAGGATCAAAGCAATGATATGTTTGTGTGCACTTAACATACAAGGTATGGGACTAAACATTTCAGAATTTTAACTTGACATTCTAGAACTTTACCTTAACATTCTATAACTTTGATTTGACATTCTAGAATTGTGATTTAACACTATTAAACTAAACTTCTCTGGAAACCAATGTCCCATGATGTCTTTTACAAAGATCAGATTAATATGAACTCTAGTGAATATCATAATAAAGGATCAAAATAATATGTTAATGTGGACTTAACATACTAGGTATGTGACTTAACATTTGATAATTGTAAATTAATATTCTAGAACTTTGACCTAACATTCTAGAACAGTGATATAACCTCCTAGAATTGTTACATAACATTCTAGATCTTTGACTTGACATTCTAGAACTGTGATTTAACATTCTAGAATTGTAACTTAAGATTCTGGAACTGTTACCTTACATTGTAAAACAGTGGCATCATATTCTAGGACTTAACCATAACACTATAGAACTGTAACTTAACATTCTAGAACTTTGACTTAACATTCTAGAATTGAGATTTTACATTCTTGAACTGACCTTCTCTGGAAACCAATATCCCATGATGTCATCCCAAGATCATATTAATATAAACTCTAGTAAATAGCATAATGCAGAATTCAAGCAATGATATGTTCATGTGCACTTAACATACTAGGTGTGTGACTTAACATTTGAGAATTGTAACTTAACATTCTATAACTGTAAAATAACATTCTAGGATTATTACTTAACATTCTACAACTTTGACTTAACATTAAAGAACTGTGATTTAACATTCTAGAATTGTAACTTAAGATCTTGGAACTGTTACTTAACATTGTAAAACAGTGTTTTCATATTCTATAACTGCGACTTAACATTGTGCCATTGTGACTCTACATTCTAGGACTTAACCATAACAAAATAGAACTGTAACTTAACATTCTAGAACTTTGACTTAACATGCTAGAATTGTGATTCAACATTATTGAACTAAACTTCTCTGGAAACCAATGTCCCATGATGTCTTTTACCCAATCAGATTAATATGAACTCTAGTGAAAAGCATAATGCAGGATCAATAGAATATGTTAAGGTACACTTAACATACCAGGTATGTGACTTAACATTTGAGAATTGTAACTTATTATTCTAGAACTTTGACTTGACATTCTAGAACTGTGATTTAACATTATAGAATTGTAACTTAAGATCCTGGAACTGTTACTTAACACCGTGAAACAGTGTTTTCATATTATATTACTGCGACTTAACATTGTGGCGTTGTGACTTTACATTCTAGGACTAAACCATAACAAAATAGAATTGTAACTCAACATTCTAGAACTTTGACTTAACATGCTAGAATTGTTATTTAACATTCTTGATCTCAAGTTTTCTGGAAACCAATGTCCCATGATGTCTTTTACCAAGATCAGATTAATATGAACTCTAGGAAATAGCATAATGCAGGATTAAAGCAATGATATGTCCGTGTGCAATCAACATACCAGGTGTGTGAATTAACATTTGAGAATTGTAACTTAACATTCCAGAACTGTAATTTAACATTCTAGAGGTCCTACTTAACATTCTAGAACTTTGACTTAACATTCTAGAACTGTGATTTAGCATTCTAGAATTATTACTTAACATTCTACAACTTTTACTTAACCTTCTAGAATTGTGAACTAACATTCTTGACCTGACTTTCTCTGGAAACCAATGTCCCATGATGACCTCCCAAGATCAGATTAAAATGAACTCTAGTGAAAAACATA
Source organism: Echiichthys vipera (assembly GCF_963691815.1). Taxonomy (NCBI): domain Eukaryota; kingdom Metazoa; phylum Chordata; class Actinopteri; order Perciformes; family Trachinidae; genus Echiichthys; species Echiichthys vipera. The sequence continues at coordinate 35,801,471 of NC_139828.1, read as the reverse complement.
AAGCAGGATCAAAGCAATGATATGTTCGTGTGCACTTAACATACCAGGTATGTGACTAAACATTTGAGAATTAGCACTAAAAATTCTAGAACTGTGTTTTAACATTCTAAAATGTTTACTTAACATTCTAGAACATTGACTTAACATTCAAAAACTGTGATTTAACATTCTAGAATTGTGAATTAACATTCTTGAACTGACTTTCTCTGGAAATCAATGTCCCATGATGTCCTCCCAAGATCAGATTAATATGAACTCTAGTGAATAGCATAATGCAGGATCAATAGAATATATTAATGTGTACTTGATATAAAAGGTATGTGACTAAACATTTGAGAAATGTAGCTTACCATTCTAGAACTGTGATTTAACATTCTAGAATTGTTACTTAATATTCTATAACTTTGACTTAACATACAATTTCACTGGAAATCGATGTCCCATGATGTCCTCCCAAGATCAGATTAATATGAACTCTAATTAATAGCATAATGCAGGATCAATAGAATATGTTAATATGCACTTAACATACCAGGTATGTGACTCAACATTTGAGAATTGTAACTAAACATTTTAGAACTTTTACTTAACATTCTAGAAGTGTGATTTAACACTCTAGAATTGTTACTTAACTTTCTACAACTTTGACTTAACATTCTAGACCTGTGATTTAATATTCTAGAATTGTTACTAAACATTCTAGAACTCTGACTTAACATTCTAGAACTGTGACTAAACGTTCTAGAATTGTTACTTAACAAACTAGAACTGTGACTTTACATTCTAGAATTGTGATTTAAGATTCTTGAACTGACTTTCTCTGGGAAACCAATATCCCATGATGTCTTTTACCAAGGTCAGATTAATATGAACTCTAGTGAATAGCATAGTGAAGGATCAAAAGAATGAGTGAATGTGCACTTAACATACTAGGTATGTAATTTAACATTTGAGAATTCTAACTAAATATTTTAGAACTTTGACTTAACATTCTAGAACTGTGACTTAACCTTCTAGAACTGTTACTTAACATTCTAGAACTTTGACTTAACATTCTAAAACTTTGCTTAACATTCTAGAACTGTGATTTAACATTCTAGAATTGTTACTTAACATTCTAGAACTTTAACTTAAAATTCTAGAACTTTGACTTAACATTCTAGAATTCTTTATATACTTTCTTGAACTGACTTTCTCTGGAAAACAATGTCCCATGATCTATTTTACCAATATCAGATTAATATGAACTCTAATAAATAGCATAATGCAGGATCAAAGCAATGATATGTTCGTGTGCACTCAACATACAAGGTGTGTGACTTAACCATTACTTAGAACTGTGACTTAACATTCTAGAATTATTACTTAACATTCTAGAACTTTGACTTGACATTCTAGAACTGGGATTTAACATTCTAGAATTGTGATTTAACATTATTGAACTCAACTTCTCTGGAAACCAATGTCACATTATGTGTTTTACCAAGATCGGATTAATATGAACTCTAGTGAATAGCATAATGAAGGATCAAAATAATATGTTAATGTGCACTTAACATACTAGGTATGTGACTTAACATTTGAGAATTGTAAATTAATATTCTAGAACTTTGACTTTGAATTCGAGAACTGTGACATAACCTCCTAGAATTGTTATTTAACATTTTTGAAACTTTGACTTGACATTCTATAACTGTGATTTAACATTCTAGAATTGTTACTTAAGATCCTGGAACTGTTACCTTACATTGTAAAACAGTGACATCATATTCTAGGACTTAACCATAACATTATCAAACTGTAACTTAACATTCTAAAACCAAGATCATGTTAATATGAACTCTAGTGAATAGCATAATGCAGAATCTAGGCAATGATATGTTCATGTGCACTTAACATACCAGGTGTGTGACTTTACATTTGAGAATTGTAACTTAACATTCTATTATTGTTACTTAACATTTTACAACTTTGACTTCACATTCAAGAACTTAATATTCTAGAATTGAAACTCATGATCCTGGAACTGTTACTTAACATTGTAAAACAGTGTTTTCATATTCCATATCTGCAACTTAACATTGTGCCATTGTGACTTTACATTCTAGGACAAAACCATGACAAAATAGAACTGTAACTTAACATTCTAGAACTTTGACTTAACATGCTAGAATTGTGATTTAACATTCTTAAACTCAACTTTTCTGGAAACCAATGTCCCGTGATGTCTTTTACCAAGATCAGATTAATATGAACTCTAGTGAATAGCATAATGCAGGATTAAAGCAATGATATGTCCATGTCTACTCAACATACCAGGTGTGTGACTTAACATTTGAGAAATGTAACTTAACATTCTATAACTATAACCTAACATTCTAGGATTGTTACTTTGCATTCTACAACTTTGACTTAATATTCTAAAACTTTGACTTAATGTTCTAGAACTGTGATTTTACATTCTAGAATTGTTACTTAACATTCTAGAACTTTGACTTTAAATTTAAGAACTGTGATTTAACATTCTAGAATTGTGACGTAAATTGTTGTCTGTTTCTGTTCGTCTCTATGTGCCCTGAGATAGACTGGCATCCTGTCCATTGTGTACCCCACCTCACGCCAGATGTCAGCTAGGATCGGCTCCAGCCCCCCGCAACCCCGACCCCGGGATAAGAACTGACCTTCTCTGGAAACCAATGTCCAATGATGTCCTCCCAAGATCATATTAGTATGAACTCTTGTGAATAACATAATGCAGGATTAAAGCAATGATATGTCCGTGTGTACTTAACATACTAGGCATGTGACTTAACATTTGAGAATTGAAAGTTAATATTCTAGAACTTTGACTTAACATTCTAGACCTGTGTCTTAACCATCTAGATCTGTAACTTAACCTTCTACAACATTGACTTGACATTCTAGAACTGTAACTTAACATTCTAGGATGTTTACTTAACATAAAACAACTTTGACTTAACATTCTAGAACTGTGATTTTACATTCTAGAATTGTTACTTAACATTCTAGAACCGTTAATTAACATTCTAGTGCTGTGAATTAACATTCTTGAACTTACTTTCTCTAGAAATCAATGTCCCATGATGTCCTCCCAAGATCAGATTAATATGAACTCTAGGGAATAGAATAATGCAGAATCAATGGAATATGTTTATGTGCACTTAACATACCAGGTATGTGACTTAACATTTGAGAATTGTTACTTAACATTTCAGAACTTTGACTTAACATTCTAGAATTGTTGCTTAACATTCTAGAACTTTGACTTAATATTCCAGAACTGTGACTTAACATTCTAGAATTGTTACTTAACATTCTAGAATTGTGATTTTACATTATTGAACTAAACTTCTCTGGAAACCAATGTCCCATGATGTTTTTATCAAGATCAGATTAAGATGACCTCTAGTAATAAGCCTGTGAATGTTCTCATTCGTCCAGGTCATCGTTATCCTCATTTCCTTACAAAACCGAACAAATCTCGAACCAGACCACATTTGCCAACTTCTGGATTTGTGCCTGAATACCACATATTTCCAGTTTAATGGCATTTTTTACAGACAGAAACACGGCTGTGCCATGGGTTCACCAGTGTCCCCGATTGTGGCAAATCTGTACATGGAGGAGGTAGAGGGCAAGGCGTTGAACTCCTTTAAAGGAGTAACCCCAAGCCATTGGTTCAGATATGTGGACGACACATGGGTTAAGATCAAATCCAAAGAGGTGCAAACTTTTACTGAACATATCAACTCAGTGGACAGAAACATCAAGTTCACCAGAGAGGAAGTTAAAGACAACAGCTTGCCCTTCTTGGACTGTGACGTCCATATGGAGAATGACAGGAGCCTCCACATAGGGGTATACAGAAAACCCACTCACACGGATCAATATCTACTTTTCGACTCTCACCACCCTTTGGAACACAAGCTTGGCGTTATCAGAACACTGCAGCACAGAGCTGATAACGTACCCACTAGCTCACAGGCTCAAGGGGAAGAACGCAAGCACCTGAGAGGCGCCCTCACAACTTGTGGCTACCCCAGCTGGACCTTTGTTAAAACGGCAGCTGCCTCCAGAAAGAAAACCAAAGTGGTTGAGAAAGAAAAAGATAACAGGAGAAACAACATAGTCATCCCATATGTGGCTGGGGTATCGGAGAAACTCAGGAGGATTTTCAACAAACACTGCATCCCTGTGTATTTCAAACCCGGTAACACACTCAGACAGAGACTAGTACATCCGAAGGACAGAACACCACACCACCACAAAAGCAACCTGGTTTATGCTGTCCAATGCAACGAGGAATGCAAAGATCTTTACATTGGAGAAACAAAACAACCACTGCATAAACGCATGGCCCAACACAGGAGAGCTAACTCCTCAGGCCTGGACTCGGCTGTCCACTTACACCTCAAGGAGAAAGCCCACTCCTTTGATGACAGCAATGTCCAAATCTTGGACAGAGAGGACAGATGGTTTGAAAGAGGAGTAAAAGAAGCCATCTATGTTAAAGTGGAGAAACCATCGCTAAACAGAGGAGGGGGTCTGAGACACCACTTATCTCCAATTTACAATGCCGCCCTTTCGTCCCTTCCCAGGAGATTCAACAATCTAACCTCAAAGGACAACTGTTCACACATGGCCCGGGTGACCCCAACGACTGTCGTTCAGACTCAATAGAGCACTAACGACGTCGAAACCAACTGCCCACCACCGACTGTCACTCTAACGACGGGCGTGGGCACTTGGAGCACAAAGGGTTTCAGTGACATCATCGGCCTTGTGAGAGGTTAAATACCAGGATCTCCACACCAGTTAGTTGGACCAGTCCCAGCCTGGTCAGATGCGTACATGAACTGATGAAGCCTCTTGGATGAGAGGTGAAACGTCTTCCTAGACAAACAACCAGTCCAGTTGTTTTTTGACTGAAATTGCTTTGAGGATACCTCTAGTAATAGCATAATGCAAGATCAATAGAATATGTTAATATGCATTTAACATACCAGGTATGTGACTTAACATTTGAGAATTGTACCTTAACATTCTAGAACATTGACTTAACATTCTAGAAATTTTATTAACATTCTAGAACTTTGACTTAACGTTCTAGAACTGTGATTTTACATTCTAGAATTGTGATTTAACATTATTAATCTAAAATTCTCTGGAAACCAATGTCTCATATTGTCTTTTACCAAGATCAGATTAATATGAACTCTACTGAATAGCATAATGAAGGATCAAAAGACTATGTTAATGTGCACATAACATACTAGATATGTGACTTAACATTTGAGAATTGTAACTTAATATTCTAGAACTTTGAGTTAACATTCTAAAACTGTGATTTTACATTCTAGAATTGTTAATTAACATTCTAGAACTTTGACTTAACATTTTAGAAATGTGACATAACATTCTAGAATTGTTACTTAACATTCTGGAATTGTGATTCAACATTATTGAACTAAACTTCTCTGGAAACCAATGTCCCATGATGTCTTTACCAACATCAGATTAATATAAACTCTAGTGAATAGCATAATGCAGGATCAAAGCAATGATATGTCTATGTGCTATCAACATACAAGGTGTCTGAATTAACATTTGAGAATTGTAACTTAACATTCTAGAACTATAACTTAACACTCAAGAATTGTTATTAAACATTTTACAACTCTGACTTAACATTCTAGACCTTTGATTTTAACATTCTAGAATTGTAAGTCAACATTCTAGAACATTAAGATAACATTCTAGAATTGTGAATTAACATTCTTTAATTGACTTTTTCTGGAAACCAATGTCCCATGATGACCTCCCAAAATCTGATTGATATGAACTCTAGTGAATAGCATAATATAGGATGAATAGAATATGTTAATGTTACTTAACATTCTAGAACTTTGACTTTAAATTTAAGAACTGTGATTTAACATTCTAGAATTGTGACGTAAATTGTTGTCTGTATCTGTTCGTCTCTATGTGCCCTGAGATAGACTGGCATCCTGTCCATTGTGTACCCCACCTCATGCCAGATGTCAGCTAGGATCGGCTCCAGCCCCCCGCAACCACGACCCCGGGATAAGCGGTTGAAGATGAATGAATGAATGAATTGTGATTCAACATTATGGAACTAAACTTCTCTGGAAACCAATGTCCCATGATGTCTTTTACCAAGATCGGATTAATATGAACTCTAGTGAATAGCATAATGCAGGATTAAAGCAACTATATGTCCGTGTGCACTCAAAATACCAGGGGTCCGTTTCACAAAGCAGGTTCAAAAAACTCTGAGTCCAACCCTGAACTCTGAGTTGATCTACTCTGAGATAGGAAACTCTGAGTTTTCGGTTCCAGAACAGCAGATTTGCGTTAGGTTGATCAACTCAGAGTAGTTTGACCTGGAGTTAAGTGCGTGCACCACAAGTAAAAAAAGACAGCATCAATGGAGCCCTGATTCGACGAGTCACCATGGCAACAGGGAAGCGAAGCGCTACGCTACAACTGGAATTGGAAATATTAATGCGCTCATACGGTGAGTGTGAGCAGGTTTACACCGCTGCTGCAGCAAAAGAGAGGGAGACGGTGCGGGAGGACATTGCGGCTCGGGTCCGTGCATAAGTTTAAATGTAGTCCTGTTGCAATCACAATAATATCACAGGGGAAACTGCTTGAGTGGTAGTCTATTAATTTATTTCATTTAAGTGCAACCCAGCGGGGGAGAAGCCCACTTGGCAGCAGCTTAAGATGAAACATAAAAACATTATTCAAACAGGTAAAACATCGGCACAATCTCATGGTGACGCCTCATTTTGAGCATGTTTTACATGGTAAAGTAAATATTACCGTAAGTGGCTGTTTTTTATTCAACATATAAATGTTATATAAAAAACTCCCATTTGCAAGAAAACGCAGCGCAACACACAATATCTGCTGTGATATGAGAGCATGACTGGTTGTTAATGTTGGAAATGTAAGGAGGGATGAGATGGACTGTGACATGAAACGGTGTTGTGCCGTATTCAGAACCCCTGCCGTGAAATGCACCCCTCGCATTATAGGTGATATTCTGGATCAGAAGGCTATATAGGAGTAGTTTATATACCGGTAACCCAATTAAAAGCACACACTTTTGAACCTATGAATTGCAAGAAAAGCTGGGATTATATTTAGGAAACGCTGAGTCAAATACATTCAACTTGCTCAAAAGATCCATTTCATTCATTTTGTAATTATGGCTGCAGTATATTAAGGACGTCTATGCGCTGTCTGATAATCATCTCCGGACGAATAATTAATTCTCTTTGTGAAATGCGTCACCTTCATCCACGGGATCATTATCAAAAAGACATGCCATGGTAGTGTAAATATTCAGCACCTAATATAACTTCTAATGTAGGCCTACTGAATGATTTTTATACGTTGTATACAAAAACTCCCGTTTGCAAAAAAACGCAGCGCAACACAGAATATCTGCTGTGATATGAAACGGTACCGCTCAAAAAGAGAATTGCCTGGAAATGCAAGCACATCTATAATCAATAGTTTGATAATATTTACCAATATTTAATTCTCTGCGCAGTAATTCTGCACCTTCATCCACGGAATCGTTATCAAAAGGACACGCCATGGTAGTGAAATAGTCGCCACCTAATATAACTTCTAATGTCTGATTTTTGCGATGATTTTCTGAAAAAACAGACGGAACTATAGCAGAACTATACTACGCCAAAACTTGCCCACTGACTGAATGAATGAGGAAATCAAACACTGTGTGTGGCTGAAAGAGGGCGGAGACAGAGAGAAACTCAAGGTTTTCTGAGAAAAACCTGGTCCCGACCAGGTTAGTTTCAGAGAGCATGTTACCATGGTAACTGACCGAGAGGTTAGGTTACCTCTCTTTGTGAAAAAGGCTAGAGTTACCCCTCTGTCTCTGGTTTGAGTTACCTCCCTTTGTGAAACGGAAAACTCAGTTTCCCTCATTTCAGGGTTAACAGACAGAGTTTTCACTAAACCTGCTTTGTGAAACAGGCCCCACGTGTGTGACTTAACATTTGAGAATTGTAACTTAACATTCTAGAACTTTGACTTAACATTCTAGAGCTGTGATTTAACATTCTAGAATTGTGATTTAACATTATTGAACTAAACCTTTCTGGAAACCAATGTCCCATTATGTCTTTTACCAAGATCAGATTAATATGAACTCTAGTGAAAAGCATGATGCAGGATCAATAGAATATGTTAATGTACACTTAACATACCAGGTATGTGACTTGAAATTTGAGAATTGTTACTTAACATTCTAGAACTGTGACTTAACATACTAGAACTGTGACTTAACATTCTAGAATTGTAACTTAAAATTCTTGAACTTTGACTTGACATTCTAGAACTGTGACTTAACATTCTAGAATTATTACTTAACATTCTAGAACTTTGACTTAACATTCAAGAACTGTAACTTAACATTCTAGAATTATTACTTAACATTCTAGAGCTGTGCATTAACATTCTAGAGTTGTGAATTAACATTCTTGAACTGAATTTCACTGAAAATCAATGTCCGGTGATGTCCTCCCAAGATCAGATTAATATGAACTCTAATGAATAGCATAATGCAGGATCAATAGAATATCTTAATATGCACTTAACATACCAGGTATGTGACTTAACATTTGAGAAATGTAACTTAACATTCCAGAACTTTGACTTAACATTCTAGAACTGTGACTTAACATTCTAGAATTGTTACTTAACATTCTAGAATTGTGAATTAACATTCTTGAACTGACTTTCAATGGAAATCAATGTCCCAGTATGTCCTCCAAGATCAGATTAATATGGACTCTAATGAATAGCATAATGCAGGATCAATAGAATGTCTTAATATGCACTTAACACACCAGGTATGTGACTTAACATTTGAGAGTTGTTACTTAACATTCTAGAACTTTGACTTAACATTCTGGAACTGTGATGTAACATTCTAGAATTGTTACTTAACATTCTAGAACTTTAACTTAAAATTCTAGAATTTTGACTTAACATTCTAGAATTGTGTATAAACTAACTTGAACTGACTTTCTCTGGAAAACAATGACCCATGATGACCTCCCAAGATCAGAATAATATAAATTCTAGTGAATAGCATAATGCAGGAACAAAGCAAGGATATGTTTGTGTGTACTTCACATACAAATGTGACTAAAAATTTGATAATTGTAACTTAATATTCCAGAACTTTGACTTAACATTCTAGAACTTTGACTTTTGGTGCTAGAATTGTAATTTAACATTCTTCAACTTACCTTTTCTAGAAACCATTGTCCCATGATGTCTTTTACCAGGATGAGATTAATATGAACTCTAGGGAATAGCATAATGCAGGATTAAAGCAATGATATGTCCGTGTGCACTCAACATACCAGGTGTGTGACTTAACATTTGAGAATTGTAACTTAACATTCTATAACTATAACTTAACATTATAGGATTGTTACTTAACATTCTATAACTTTGACTTAACATTCTAAAACTTTGAGTTAACATTCTAGAACTGTGATTTTACATTCTAGAATGGTTAGTTAACATTCTAGAACTTTGACTGAACATTCAAGAACTGCGATTTAACGTTCTAGAATTGTGATGTAACATCATTGAACTAAACTTCTCTGGAAACCAATGTCCCATGATGTCTTTTGCCAAGATCAGATTAACATGAACTCTAGTGAATAGCATAATGATGGATCAAAAGAATATGTTAATGTGCACTTAGCATACTAGGTATGTGACTTAATATTTGAGAATTGTAACTTAAGATCCTGGAACTGTTATTTAACATTGTAGAACAGTGACTTCATATTCTAGGAAATAACCATAACAATATAGAACTGTAACTTAACATTCTAGAACTTTGACATAACATTCTAGAATTGTGATTTTACATTCCTGAACTGACCTTCTCTGGAAACCGATGTCCAATGATGTCCTCCCAAGATCATATTAGTATGAACTCTAGTGAATAACATAATGCAGGATTAAAGCAATGATATGTCCGTGTGTAATTAACATACTAGGCATGTGACTTAACAATTTAGAATTGAAAGTTAATATTCAAGAACTTAGACTTAACATTCTAGACCTGTGTTTTAACCTTCTAGATCTGTAACTTAACCTTCTACAACATTGACTTGACATTCTAGAACTGTAACTTAACATTCTAGGATGTTTACTTAACATAATACAACTTTGACTTAACATTCTAGAACTGTGATTTTACATTCTAGAATTGTTACTTAACATTCTAGAACCGTTAATTAACATTCTAGTACTGTGACTTAACATTCTAGAACTTTGACTTTTCAAGCTAGAATTGTAATTTAACATTCTTCAACTTACCTTTTCTAGAAACCAATGTCCCATGATGTCTTTTACCAAGATCAGATTAATTTGAACTCTAGGGAATAGCATAATGCAGGAATAAAGTAATGATATGTCCGTGTGCACTCAACATACCAGGTGTGTGACTTAACATTTGAGAATTGTAACTTAACATTCTATAACTATAACTTACCATTATAGGATTGCTACTTTACATTCTATCACTTTGACTTAACATTCTAAAACTTTGAGTTAACATTCTAGAACTGGGATTTTACATTCTAGAATGGTTACTTAACATTCTAGAACTTTGACTGAACATTCAAGAACTGCGATTTAACATTCTAGAATTGTGATGTAACATCATTGAACTAAACTTCTCTGGAAACCAATGTCCCATGATGTCTTTTGCCAAGATCAGATTAACATGAACTCTAGTGAATAGCATAATGATGGATCAAAAGAATATGTTAATGTGCACTTAGCATACTAGGTATGTGACTTAATATTTGAGAATTGTAACTTAAGATCCTGGAACTGTTATTTAACATTGTAGAACAGTGACTTCATATTCTAGGAAATAACCATAACAATATAGAACTGTAATTTAACATTTGATATGTCCGTGTGTACTTAACATACTAGGCATGTGACTTAACATTTGAGAATTGAAAGTTAATATTCTAGAACTTTGACTTAACATTCTAGACCTGTGTCTTAACCATCTAGATCTGTAACTTAACCTTCTACAACATTGACTTGACATTCTAGAACTGTAACTTAAAATTCTAGGATGTTTACTTAACATAAAACAACTTTGACTTAACATTCTAGAACTGTGATTTTACATTCTAGAATTGTTACTTAACATTCTAGAACCGTTAATTAACATTCTAGTACTGTGACTTAACATTCTAGAACTTTGACTTTTCGTGCTAGAATTGTAATTTAACATTCTTCAACTTACCTTTTCTAGAAACCAATGTCCCATGATGTCTTTTACCAAGATCAGATTCATATGAACTCTAGGGAATAGCAAAATGCAGGATTAAAGCAATGATATGTCCGTGTGCACTCAACATACCAGGTGTGTGACTTAACATTTGAGAATTGTAACTTAACATTCTATAACTATAACTTAACATTATAGGATTGTTACTTTACATTCTATAACTTTGACTTAACATTCTAAAATTTTGAGTTAACATTCTAGAACTGTGATTTTACATTCTAGAATGGTTAGTTAACATTCTAGAACTTTGACTGAACATTCAAGGACTGCGATTTAACATTCTAGAATTGTGATGTAACATCATTGAACTAAACTTCTCTGGAAACCAATGTCCCATGATGTCTTTTGCCAAGATCAGATTAACATGAACTCTAGTGAATAGCATAATGATAGATCAAAAGAATATGTTAATGTGCACTTAGCATACTAGGTATGTGACTTAATATTTGAGAATTGTAACTTAAGATCCTGGAACTGTTATTTAACATTGTAGAACAGTGACTTCATATTCTAGGAAATAACCATAACAATATAGAACTGTAACTTAACATTCTAGAACTTTGACATAACATTCTAGAATTGTGATTTTACATTCCTGAACTGACCTTCTCTGGAAACCAATGTCCAATGATGTCCTCCCAAGATCATATTAGTATGAACTCTAGTGAATAACATAATGCAGGATTAAAGCAATGATATGTGTGTGTACTTAACATACTAGGCATGTGACATAACATTTGAGAATTGAAAGTTAATATTCTAGAACTTTGACTTAACATTCTAGACCTGTGTCTTAACCATCTAGATCTGTAACTTAACCTTCTACAACATTGACTTGACATTCTAGAACTGTAACTTAACATTCTAGGATGTTTACTTAACATAAAACAACTTTGACTTAACATTCTAGAACCGTGATTTTACATTCTAGAATTGTTACTTAACATTCTAGAACCGTTAATTAACATTCTAGTACTGTGAATTAACATTCTTGAACTGACTTTCTCTAGAAATCAATGTCCCATGACGTCCTCCCAAGATCAGATTAATATGAACTCTAGGGAATAGAATAATGCAGAATCAATGGAATATGTTTATGTGCACTTAACATACCAGGTATGTGACTTAACATTTGAGAATTGTTACTTAACATTTCAGAACTTTGACTTAACATTCTAGAACTGTGATATAACATTCTAGAATTGTTGCTTAACATTCTAGAACTTTGACTTAATATTCTAGAACTGTGACTTAACATTCTAGAATTGTTACTTAACATTCTAGAATTGTGATTTTACATTATTGAACCAAACTTCTCTGGAAACCATGATGTCTTTTACCAAGATCAGATTAATATGAACTCTAGTGAATAGCATAATGAAGGATCAAAAGACTATGTTAATGTGCACATAACATACTAGATATGTGACTTAACATTTGAGAATTGTAACTTAATATTCTAGAACTTTGAGTTAACTTTCTAAAACTGTGATTTTACATTCTAGAATTGTGACTTAACATTCTAGAATTGTTATTTAACATTCTGGAATTGTGATATAACATTATTGAACTAAACTTCTCTGGAAACCAATGTCCCATGATGTCTTTACCAAGATCAGATTAATATAAACTCTAGTGAATAGCATAATGCAGGATCAAAGCAATGATATGTCTATGTGCTATCAACATACAAGGTGTCTGAATTAACATTTGAGAATTGTACCTTAACATTCTAGAACTGTAACTTAACACTCAAGAATTGTTATTAAACATTTTACAACTCTGACTTAACATTCTAGACCTTTGATTTTAACATTCTAGAATTGTTAGTCAACATTCTAGAACATTAAGATAACATTCTAGAATTGTGAATTAACATTCTTTAATTGACTTTTTCTGGAAACCAATGTCCCATGATGACCTCCCAAAATCTGATTGATATCAACTCTAGTGAATAGCATAATATAGGATGAATAGAATATGTTAATGTGCACTTAACATAACAGGTATATGACTTAACATTTGAGAATTGTAACTTTAAATTCTAGAACTTTGACTTAACATTCTAGATCCGTGACTTAACATTCTAGAACTATTAATTAACATTCTAGAACTGTGCTTTAACATTCTAGAATTGTGACTTGACATTCTTGAAGTCAACGTCTCTGGAAACCAATGTCCCATGATGTCTTTTACCAAGATCAGATTAACATGAACTCTAGTGAAAAGCATAATGAAGGATATAAAAGACATGTTAACATTCACTTAACATACCTGGTATGTGACATTTGAGAAGTGTAACTTAATATTCTAGAACTGTGACTTAACATTCTAGAATTGTTACTTAACATTCTAAAACTTTTACTTCACGTTCTAGAACCGTGATTTAACATTCTAGAATTGTAACTTAAGATCCTGGAACTGTTATTTTACATTGTAAAACTGTGACTTCATGTTCTAGAACTGCGACTTAACATTGGGCCACTGTGACTTCACATTCTAGGATATAACCATAACAAAGTAGAACTTTGACTTAACATTCTAGAATTGTAACTTAACATTCTAGAATTGTGATTTAACATTCTTGAACTGACTTTCTCTGGAAACCAATGGCCCATGATGACCTCCCAAGATCAGATTAGTATGAACTCTAGTGAATAGCATGAAGCAGGATCCAAGCAATTATATGTGCGTGTGCACTTAACATACCAGGAATGTGACTTAACATATGTGAATTGTAACTTAATATTGTAGAACTTTGACATTACATTCTAGAATTGACATTCTGGAACTGTTATTTAACATTCTAGAATTGTAACTTAAGATCCTTGAACTGTTACTTAACATTGTAAAACAGTGACTTCATATTCTAGGACTTAACAATAACAATATACAACTGTAACTTAATATTCTAGAACTTCGACTTAACATTATAGAACTGTGATTTTACATTCTTGAACTGACCTTCACTGGAAACCAATGTCCCATAATGTCCTCCAACGATCATATTAATATGAGCTCCAGTAATTAGCATAATGCAGGATCAAAGCAATGATATATTCGTGTGCACTTAAAAAAAACAGGTATGTGACTAAACATTCTAGAACTTTAACTGAACATTCTAGAACTGTGATTGAACATTCTGGAATTATGAATTATCATTCTTGAACTGATCTTCTCTGGAAATCAATGTCCCATGATTTCCTCCCAACATCAGATTAATATGAACTCTAGTGAATACCATAATGCAGGATCAATAGAATATGTAAATGTGCACTTAACATGCCAGGTATGGGACTTGACATTTGAGAATTATAACTTAACATTCTAAACTGTTAATCAACATTCTAGAATTGTTACTTAACATTCTAGAACTTTGACAAAACATTCTCGAACTGTGATTTAACATTCTAGAATTGTTACTTAACATTCTCGAACTGTGATTTAACATTCTAGAATTGTGATTTGACAATATTGAACTAAACTTTTCTGGAAACCAATGTCCCATTATGTCTTTTACTAAGATCAGATTAACATGAACTCTAGTGAATAGCATAATGAAGGATCAAAAAAAAAAGTTCATGTGCACTTAACATACTAGGTGTGTGACTTAACATCTGAGAATTGTTACTTAACATTCTAGAACTTTGACTTCACATTCTAGAACTGTGATTTAACATTGTGCCACTATGACTTCACATGCTAGGTCTAAACCATAATAATATTAAACTGTAACTTAACATTCTATAACTTTGACTTAACATTCTAGAATTTAGATTCAACATTCTTGAATTGAACTTCTCTGGAAACCAATGTCCCATGATGTCTTTTACCAAGATCAGATTAATATGAACTCTAGTGAATAGCATAATGCAGGATCAATAGAATATGTTAATGTGTACTTAACAGGCAAGGTATGTGACTTAACATTTGACAGTTGTAACTTAATACTCTAGAACTTTAACTTAACATTCTAGAACTTTGACTTGACATTCTAGAACTGTGATTTAACATTCTCGAATTTTAACTTAAGATCCTGGAACTGTTACCTAACATTGTAAAACAGTGACTTTATATTCTAGAACTGCGACTTAACATTGTGCCTTCAGATTCTAGGACTTAACCATAACAAAATAAAACTGTAACTTAACATTCTAGAACTTTGACTTAACATTGTAGAATTGTGAATTAACATTCTTGAACTTTGACTTGAAATTCTAGAACTGCTATTTAACATTGTGCCACTGTGACTTCACATGCTAGGACTTAACCATATTAATATTGAACTATAACTTAACATTCTAGAACTTTGACTTAACATTCTAGGATTGTGATTTAACATTCTTGAACTGACCTTCTCTGGAAACCAATGTCCCAAGATGTCTTTTACCAAGATCAGATTAATATGAACTCTAGTGAATAGCATAATGCAGGATCAATAGAATATGTTAATGAGCACTTATTATACCAGGTATGTGACTCAACATTTGAGAATTGTTACTTAACATTCTAGAACTGTAATTTAACATTCTAGAATTTTAACTAAAGATCCTGGAACTGTTACTTAACATTGTAAAACAATGACTTCATTATCTAGAACTGCGACCTAATATTGTGCCATTGTGACTTCAGATTCTAGGACTTAACCATAACAAAATAGAACTGTAACTTAACATTCTAGAATTGTTACTTAATATTCTAGAACTTTGACTTTACATTCTAGAACTGTGATTTAACATTCTAGAATTGTTACTTAACATTCTAGAACTTTGACATAACATTCTAGAAATGTGATTTAACATTCTAGAACTGTTAATTAACATTCTAGAACTTTGACTTGACATTCTAGAACTGTGATTTAACATTCTTGAACTGACTTTTCTGGAAACCAATGTCCCATGATGACCTCCCAAAATCAGATTAATAGGAACTCTAGTGAATAGCATAATGCAGGATCAAAGCAATGATATGTTTGTTTGCACTTAACATACCAGGTATGTGACTTAACATTTGAGAATTGTAACTAAACATTCTAGAACTTTGACTTAACATTCTAGAACTGTGATTTAACATTCTAGAATTGTTACTTAACATTCTAGAACTTTGACATAACATTCTAGAACTGTGATTTTACATTCTAGAACTTTGACTTGACATTCTAGAACTGTGATTTAACATTCTAGAATTGTGATTTGACATTATTTAACTAAACGTTTCTGGAAACCTATGTCCCATGATGTCTTTTTAACCAAGATCAGATTAATATGAATTCTAGTGAATAGTATAGTGAAGGATCATAAAAATATGTTAATGTGCACTTAACATACTAGGTATGTGACTTAACATTCTAGAATTGTAACTTAATATTCTAGAACTTTGACTTCACATTCTAGAACTGTGATTTAACATTCTAGAATTGTTACTTAACATTCTAGAACTTTGACATAACATTCTAGAACTGTGATTTAACATTCTAGAACTGTTAATTAACATTGTAAAACAGTGACTTTACATTCTAGAACTACGACTCAACATTGCGCCATTGTGACTTCACATTCTAGGACTTAACCATAACAAAATAGAACTGTAACTTAAAATTCTAGAACTTTGACTTAACAATCTAGAATTGTGAACTAACGTTCTTGAACCGACTTTTTCTGGAAACCAATGTCCCATGATGACCTCCCAAGATCAGATTAATATGAACTCTAGTGAATAGCATAATGTAGGATCAAAGCAATGATATGTTCGTGTGCACTTAACATATCAGGCATGTCACTTAACATTTGAGAATTGTAACTTAACATTCTAGAACTTTGACTTAACATTCTAGAACTGTGATTTAACATTCTAGAATTGTTACTTTGCATTCAAGAACTTTGACTTGACATTCTAGAACTGTGATTTAACATTCTAGAATTGTGATTTGACATTATTGAACTAAACTTTTCTGGAAGCCAAAGTCCCACGATGTCTTTGAGATTCAAGATTCAAGAAGCTTTATTCATCCCAAGGGAAATTATTGTGCAACAGTTTCAATACAAAGGTGGGAAAGGATCAGAGTGACAATAAGCTAACATAATCAAATCAAATAAAGCTAACATCAAATAAATCAAACAATAACTACGTTTGACAGAGTGCAACAGACATTGTGGTTAAGCGTAGGTATATGCAATATACAACAATATGCACTGTGCAGTTTAGCAGCATGTTGAAATAAAATAGGTACAAACTAAATAAGTGATAAGGAGTGATAATTGAAACAGTGTTAAAAATGTAGCAGCATTTCTTACAGAACTAAGTTACAGTAAAGTGCGGTGAAGTGTAGCAACCTTTCTTACTGAAGTAAGTTAGTTACAGTAATGTACAGTGAAGTGTAGCAGCATTTCTTACTGAAG
Organism: Echiichthys vipera; assembly: GCF_963691815.1. Taxonomy (NCBI): domain Eukaryota; kingdom Metazoa; phylum Chordata; class Actinopteri; order Perciformes; family Trachinidae; genus Echiichthys; species Echiichthys vipera. The sequence continues at coordinate 35,783,654 of NC_139828.1, read as the reverse complement.
TAAGTTAGTTACAGTAAAGTACAGTAGTGACAGTACAACTAAATAAAGTGATGTAGTGATGATATGAAGTGAAAAAGTGACAAAGTGACATTTGCTCACGACACATTGGGCCTCATTTATCAAACAAACGTACGGCAGAAAACGTGCGTATGACCATTTCCTGGCGAGAGTCGGCATTTATCAATTTGGACGTGAGCGGGAGCTACGATCAAATCTCACGTCAGGTCTGAGGTCGTTTACAAAATGCTTTTTCTGCCGTTTCTGCAAAGTTGCAAAGTCCTAAGAAGGATATCATGTGCCTTTTTGTTATTGGTCTTGGTGCAGACAAAATGGCTGTTTTTCTTTCTTGATTTACTGTTTTGCCATTTTGGGTCAACGTGTGACCTAGGTATTTCACTTCTTGTTTCCACAATTGTAATTTACTTTTACTCACTTTGTTGCCGGTTTCTGCAAGAAATTTGAGTAAAGATAACGTGTCTTCTTTACAATCCTCTTTTGTTGTGGAGTTTATTATATCATCTACATATGAGAGGATTTGGCTCCCTCTTGGGGGATTGAAGTCTGCTAGACAATTGGCTATTGCTTCAGCAAAAATTGTGGGACTTTCACAATAGCCTTGTGCTAGCCTTGTGAACGTATATCGTTTGTTTTTAAACGTAAATGCGAACCAATGTTGGCTATCTTTATGTATTGGAATTGACCAGAACGCATTGCTTAGGTCTATGACCGAAAAATACTTTGCATTTGGATCCATAGAATTAAGCAATGTGTGTGGATTGGGGACGTTTGGTGCCCTTTGTTGTACTGCAGCATTAATTGCTCTTAGGTCCTGTATCATTCGCCAAGAAATTGATGGCGCGACCTTCCGGACAGGAAAAATAGGTGTATTACAGGGTGAATCTGGGCATGGGATTATAATTCCTGCTTTCTTTAGATCTTCAATTACTGGCTCAATGCCTTCTTCTGCATCAGGTTTTAGGGGATATTGTTTAACTTTTGGCCTATATTCTGTTTTTCCTTTAATTACTACTGGTGGGACGCCTTTCATTAATCCTACATCAGATGGACCTTCTGACCATAATTCTTTTGGTAAGGAAGCTAGACTTTGTTCTTCTTCCGTGGTGAGAGAGAACACTTTTGCTTCTCATGTGTTTGGTTCGTTCAAATGGACGTTTGGAGTGGTTGTGACCACCCACTGTAGTTTTTGATACTGCGTATTCTTATTATATTGAACTTTAGGATCGGTTGTATTTGTCCAGATGTGAGCTGCTTTTACTCGTCTTGCTTCATTATCCAAATCTTTCCATGTTTGCTTTGAGGATTTAGTCAAAGACACATGTGGTGTGCGTCCACCCTGCATTAAATATAATGCATCATTTGTTATGTCCGCTGTACAGAAAGAGGTCGAATCTTTCCAGTAAAGTTGCGTCAATGTACACTTTTGAGGACCTAATTTCTGCACAGCTTTGTCATATAGTGGGTCTGGCCCTGGGGAGTACTTGTAACGTAATGTCACATGTAGATCCACAGTAGGCATAGTTGTATGCCTTGGTTCTACTCGAGCTTCTGTCATTTTTAAGAGCTGCTTAGAAACAGCTGCTGGCCCCTCCTCTGGGAGGTCCAATGTCCAGTAATATTGTGGGGCAGAGATCGATTCATACACCATTATAGTATCCACTAAGGGCATTTTTGCCACTTTAAGTCGTCCTGAAGATGTAGGAATTACCCCTAGTTCCAAACATACCAAAGCATCTCTCCCCAGTAAATTATGTGGGCAGTCAGGGGCGATAACCAGTTGTAAATCTACGCCATCTTCAGGTAAATCCTCATGGCACAGATGTACAGGCTGGCTGACGGCGTTTGTTTTGATCATTCCATTAGCTGATTTTACTCTACCGTAATTTCCGGACTATAAAGCGCACCTGACTATAAGCCTCACCAGCTAAATTTAGGGGAAAATACAGATTGCTCCATATAAAAGCCGCACCCGACTAAAAGCCGCAGGCGTTTTGATGTGTAATTACCGTAGTATATAGGGGTTCCTGCTACCACGGAGGGGATTGTCGGGACAGAGATGACTGTTTGGGAACGCAAAGCGTCCCATTTATTAACAATAAATCTTTCAATCATTCAATCAAACTTTCACATCTTTGACATGGCGAACAGAATTCGTGCAGAGTGCAAATAATACAACGGTGAAAAGTAATACAAAGTGCTCGCCTGTAACACGGCAGTAAAAGTGCAGTCCCGCGGCCGTATCAAAATAACCAGCCATTCATTGATGTCAAGGGTACGTGCAGCAGCTCTATTTCCTTCTTTGACAGCCAGATCGATTGCCTTTAACTTAAAAGCAGAATCATATGCACTTCTCCGTTTGTTTTCCATGTTGAGGGTGTTTGCATGAACACTTCCTTCGCGCAAACTGTCGCTGACGCTCTCCTACTCTTTGTTTTGCTCTCGTTACCTGGCGCCAGATGTCTGCCTCGGTCTTGCGCATCCTCGGTAGTGCGCGCCCCTGGTTACCGTAAGCCATAGAAAAGCCGCACCGTTGTATAAGCCTCAGGGACCAGAACGAGGGAAAAAAGTAGCGGCTTATAGTCCGGAAATTACGGTAATTGTTTGGGATGAAATTTTCAAATGCTTTGCACTTTTTACTACTGTCCTCTCTGCACCAGTATCGCAGAGAAAAACAGTAGGAAAACCATTCATTAGTAATGTTATTTCGGGTCGTATTGCGGGGTCTACATCTTCCAGGGCCAGGCACAGGTCGGTTATTTTTGGCCGAGCTGCGTCTGGGTCTGTTTTATTCCATTCTTTTACTGCCTCTTCTAATAGGTCATGCGCTTCTGCTGCTATCTTCTTTTCGTCATACTTACCAATTGCTTCTCTCAGATCTAACTCCTTTAAGAGCTCTTCTTTTTTCTCTAGTCATGCTTCTTCTTCAATTTCTGATTCTTTCCGCTTTCTGTTTTTGCAATTTCTTGCTATATGACCTCTTTTGTGACATAAAAACATCTTCTCTCATCTACGTCCTTTTGCTTTTCTGCTCCTTCCTTTTGGTTATATTGACTTTTGTTATTTTTGCACCTCACCTTTTATGCCAGACCAGTGTAGTTTAAAAAAGGTCATGAGTAGTTGTTGCGCTTCCAATCCATTGAGATGATAAGTCTGTATTAAGTTAGTCAAGTCACTTATTGTTTTTTCTACATCAACTTGCGGGTCTGTTACCCCCTCTAAAGCGTCTGTCACGTCTTTCATTGTCCATGTCCTATATACAAGAATGTGGCCTCCCTGCCCATCAGGGAGTTGTATCATGGGGCAAGCGTCTGTTATAGTGTCGTCTAATGGGGTCATAGGCAGTGGAGAAGACGTTTTTCTAGGATGTCCCAGAAAACTGCCTTCTCCTAATGGTGGACTCATAAGTTGTCCCATTTTTTTACTATATGTCCACTGGGCGTGTGGAGCCTTTGCCCTTGTGTGATCCGCCACTGCAGTATGCTCCCCTCCTGTAGTATCTAAAACTGTTAGCTTTCGTAAATCTGGGTATAGACAAGATGTTGCTGGTGTTGATGATACTGCTAGTGGTGACAGGCCATAATATGGTGGTGGTGTCATTAGTGTCGTCAAAGGGCTTGGGGGGTGAATCACTACCTGTGAGTTTGGGTTCAGTACATTATCTGCAGCTAGAGCTAGTTGCAGGGGATGTGGCTGAGGCTGTGGCTGAGGTGGGGGCTGCGCCTGCGGTGGGGGCTGCACCTGCGGTGGGGGCTGCGCCTGCGGTGGGGGCTGCGCCTGTGGTGGGGGATGCGCTGTGGGAGGAACATACTGATTGTCTTCTTTCCTGATGACGGGGCATTTTTTTCTGACCTGTGCTGCGCTGATTTGCAATTTTAAGCCATAATCGAGCAAAACGCAATTCATTTGTAGGGTTTGATGGGATGTAATTCTCCTGTAAAGTCATATTTTGTTTCCATTTATTCAGATATTTTGCAGACCCTGGACAGTGGTCATCCATAAATTTAGCGTCTCCTTCCAGAACTACTGGCTTACTACAACATGAACTGCTTGATCCCATTGCATCACGTTACTGCGTGATCCAGGACTCAGGGAAATTTCTCAAGGACCACAGATAATTCCCACTGCGTCAAGCTTCTATGAAGAACTTATTGTTCCTTGCGGACACAGTCTGGGGGTTCCGTCCAGGAATAAATCTGTGTTTTAGATCCCTAGTCCCTTCACCTAATGTCCTTAATGCAATTTAATCTATTACAGCTAGCAAATAGGCTTTCTGTTTACACCGTTAGGTTTCAGGCCCAGATACTGCTGAACAGACCAAATTCCTTTTCATAAAACAATCATTCACACACACACTTTGTAGATCTACAACCATGCATACTTTTTTAGATATCTACTGTGGAGACTCCTGCTCCCTGTTCTCTTTAGTCTCTGACCTTTTCGTGATGAATGTCTCCCCTTTCCTGGCTCGGATCTCGTTTGCTGCGTTGAAAGGATGGATGAGGGGTACGTCTGGCCACTGAAAGATGGTCTTTGTCCAGCGGCCGTTTTTTCCGCCAGACTTCGCTGTGCACAGTCTTTGCAGCCGTCCCGTCAGTCACCCTTTTTTCTGCAGTGTTGAAATCCGGCTCGAACGACCAAAATGTCAAAATATTTCTGTTGTCTTGACAAAACAACACATGGAGACTTCCTGGTACTTCCTCTTCAAAAGTAACCCCTTTCATCAAAGCCAGAGACCAGAGATTTTTTACGTGTCGACGCGGAGAAGAGAGGAGGTCAACTAGCTCTGCCTGGCTTGTCCCTCTGCAATTCTCTTCTGACATCCGCTCCCCTCCGTGTCTTTTTATCAAAGAGTACATGAATAATCATTTAACCAGTTACAAAAGAGTACATGAATAATCATTAACCAGTTATATACCTGTTATGTCTTTTACTCAAGGTTTCCACAAGGGCACAGGTGGTTTTTGCTCAACAAGCTTCAAACAGTTAATCACTAACCAGTTATATACCTGTTATATCTTCCACTCAAGGTTTCCACAAGGGCGCAAAACACTTTTGATTATATGCATGAAAAGAACACTTATGATAATATTTCATACATTTCTTTAACAGAATGACTGGAGCCTCCTCGGGAAATAGAGACAACCCTGGCCCTTCTTGTAGACAGTGTCAGTGTTCTTGGACCAGTCCAATTTGTTATGCAGGTATACTCCAAGGTATTTGTAATCCTGGACAACATCCACAGTCACGCCGTTGATGGAGATGTGGGGGCAGATTTACTCCTGCGGAAATCCACCACTAGCTCCTTAGTCTTGGTGGCGTTTAGAATCAGGTGATTAGCTGCACACCAGTCGACGAAGTAGTCAACAACGCCCCTGTACTCCTCCTCCTTCCCCACCAATTGCAGAATCGTCAGCAAACTTCTGCAGGTGGCAGGACTCAGAGAGGAGCTGAACGTCAGAGGTGTGAACAGGGTGAACAGAAAGGGGGAAAGAACAGTTCCCTTTGGAGCTCCAGTGCTGCTGACCACAGTGTCAGACACTCCGTCCTGCAGTCTGACATACTGCGGTCGACCTGTTAAATAATCCGTAATCCAGGAAACCAGGGGAGGGTCCAACTGCATCGCCGTCAGCTTACGTCCCAGCAGAGCAGGCCGGATGGTATTGAATGCACTGAAGAAGTCCATGAACAAGATTCTCACTGTGGTTCCCGGTCTGTCCAGGTGGGCGCAGGCACGGTGGAGCAGGAAGATGATAGCGTCCTCCACACCTAGTCTTGGCTGGTAGTTAAACTGTAGCGGGTCCAGTGATGAGCTGACCAGGGGCTGAAGAAGTGACAGGACCAGCCCTTCCAGGGACTTCATCGGGTGCGACGTCAGCGCCACCGGTCCGTAGTTTTCGGAGGTGCTGGGACGCACCTTCTTCGGTACTGGTACCAGGCAGGATGTCTTCCACAGCACAGGGACCTTCTCAAGACTCAGGCTGAGGTTGAAGATGTACTGCAGGACTCCCGTCAGCTGGGTCATACATGCTTTGAGGACCCTCGGGCTGACACCGTCGGGACCTGCTGCCTTGCCTGGGCGGAGTCTGCACAGCTCCTTCCTCACCTGCTATGCAGTGAAGTTCTGTCTGCTGTGTGCGTTGGTGGGGGTGGAGAAAGGTGGGGGAGGGGACAGGTAGAGCAAAGTCAGGAAGGAATTGAGGGGGGGGGGTGTCAACAGGGCTGGAGGTTTGGAGGTGGATGGTTGTGGAGGAGCCGTCGGGTGGTGGTCCAGAGCCCCTACATCAAATCTGTTGAAGAACAGATTCAGCTCATTGGCACGTTCAGTACCACCACCTACTGTCTGGCTACCAGATGGTTTGTAGCCAGTGATGCTCCTCATGCCGCTCCACACGTCCTTTAAATTGTTCTGCTGGAGTTTGTGCTCCAGCTTCCTCCTGTAGGTGTCTTTGCCCTGTTGGATTCTCTCCTTAAGCTCCATCTGGACCTGCCTCATCTGCTCTATGTCCCCATCTCTGAAGGCCCTCTTCTTCTCATTCAGCAGGACCTTGATGTCTCTAGTGACCCACGGCTTGTTGTTGGGGAAACAGCGTACAGTCACTGTAGGAACAACGCTGTCCACACAGAAATTAATGTATCCTGTTATGCAGTCCGTGAGATCATCAAGGTCCTCTCCATGTGAATCACAGAGCAAATCCCAGTCTGTAAGTTCAAAGCAGCCCTGTAAAGCTTCATCGGTCTCCTGTGACCATCTCCTCACAGTCCTGATAGTCACAGGAAGCCGCTGGACTTGGGGCTTATACAGGGGCTGCAGGTGGATGAGGTTGTGGTCTGATCGTCCAAGAGGAGGAAGGGCAGTGGAGCTGTAAGCCTCCTTAACATTAGCATACAGCAGGTCCAGTGTCTTGTATTCCCTGGTGGGACAGTCCACAAACTGCTTTACCAATATCAGATTAATACGAACTCTAGTGAATAGCATAATGAAGGATCAAAAAAATATGTTAATGTGCACTTAACATACTAGGTATGTGACTTAACATTTGAGAATTGTGACTTAACTTTCTAGAACTGTGACTTAACATTCTAGAATTGTTACTTAACATTCTAGTACTTTGACTTGACATTCTAGAACTGTGATTTTACATTTAAGAATTGTAACTTAAGATCCCTGAACTGTTACTTAACATTGTAAAACAGTGACTTCATATTCTAGGACTTAACCATAACAATATAGAACTGTAACTTAACATTCTAGAACTTTGACTTAACATTCTAGATTTGTGATTTTACATTCTTGAACTGACCTTCTCTGGAAACCAATGTCCCATGATGACCACGGGCTGATCAGAAACTGAGAAGGATCTGATTGCGCACTGGATAAAGATATGAACACATATAACCCTAACCCTAACCCTAACCCAACCCTAACCCTAACCCTAAGCTGATAACGTACCCACTAGCTCACAAGCTCAAGGGGAAGAACGCAAGCACCTGAGAGGCGCCCTCACAACTTGTGCCGCCCTTTCATCCCTTCCCAGGAGATTCAACAATCTAACCTCAAAGGACAACTGTTCACACATGGCCCGGGTGACCCCAACGACTGTCGTTCAGACTCAATAGAGCACTAACGAAGTCGAAACCAACTGCCCACCAACGACTGTCACTCTAACGACGGGCGTGGGCACTTGGAGCACAAAGGGTGTCAGTGACATCATCGGCCTTGTGAGAGGTTAAATACCTGGATCTCCACACCAGTTAGTTGGACCAGTCCCAGCCTGGTCAGATGCGTACATGAACTGATGAAGCCTCTTGGATGAGAGGTGAAACGTCTTCCTAGACAAACAACCAGTCCAGTTGTTTTTGACTGAAATTGCTTTGAGGATAACGATGACCTGGACGAATGAGAACATTCACAGGCATATGAACACACTCAAAGGTCTCAAAGGTCTATTGAAAGGCTCACAAATAAAGTAATTCAGTCGGTAAGGAACACACTGCTTATGAAAACTCTCATATATGAAATAAATATATATAAATAAATATATTTAACTCATATAAACACTGAATGTATGATATGTAAAGCACCAATTAATAAGGGAAAGTTATCATCAAAAATAAATAAACGATTAATAGAATCTATGTATATAGATCTGTAAAAATCTATCTATAACCTATAAATATATGTAGATCCATAAACTGGATTCTAGAGAATCTTTGATGGAACGCGTTAATCACTCACTGACTCTCTGTCAACAAGGATGTTTGTGTGTGTCTGAGATCTGTTTTGACTGAGCGTGGAGTATTGAGATACTGTATGTGCTTTGACAGACTGCTATCTGCATGTTGAGCAGCTGGCTTTCATGGTTCCAGGTAGAACAGTTCATGTGACTCAGCTGTGATCAGAGGAAAAACAGCAAAATAAAATTGTGTAAATACATACTGTGAATTAAATAAATGAGGTTTTGCGAGCGTTGTCATTTTAAGGCTGTGGCGCAGTTGTAATTCAGAATTTGGGTGTGGCTATAAAGGCCAATCGCCATTTTGGAAGAGTGGCGCAGAAGAAAATATGAAAAAGGTATGTTTGTGTTATCAATTGCCATTTTTTAGTTGTGGCGCAGTTGAAATTTAGGAGTTAGGTGTGGCTTGGAGGGCCGCCATTTTAAAACCTGATCACCATTTTGAATCAAACGTTTGTGCAGTTTAAATTCTTGGTACACGTCGTTTTTGCCAGGAGTGGCTTGGAATACCGCCAGACAGGAGGGGAGTGCAACAGATAGCACCAACTGAGAGGACCTAGTAGTTAGCTATAGGCCCAAATAGCATAGCTACCTGAAAGGCTAATCTAAGTATTGATTACAGCTATTACCATAGCCTAGCTTAGCATAACTAGCATAGCTAAGGCTAAGCTAATTAGCATTGAGCTAAAAGACTAGCACATTAAATTAGACTTTGGGTATAACCATAGAGTAGCTTAGCATAACTAGCATAGCTAAGGCAAAGCTAATTAGCATTGAGCTAAAAAAACTAGCATATTAAATCAAAGTTTGGGAGTACCATAGACGAGCTTAGCATAACTAGCATAGCAAAGGCTAAGCTAATTAGCATTGAGCTAAAAAAACTAGCATATGAAATTAGACTGTGTGTATTGCCATAGCCTAGCTTAGCATAATCAATATAGCTAAGGCTGAACTAGCTAGCATTAAAGCTAAATATTTAACGGTTCAATTGATTTCAAATATCACTAAAAACGAGCTTAGCATAACCAAGGTAAGCTAGGCCTAAACTTACCACCAGTACAACATAGAAATAGCATTTACCAAAGTGCTATCAAAGATTAGCATCGCCATAATAACGGAGCAACACAACAATGACTGCACGACCAATTGAGATAATTGGGGCCAAATACCCAGAATACATTAAGGATATCCCAAGATTATCAAAGAAATGGGCAAAGCGCATGTTTGATGTGGGAGCTTGCAAGGACAGGGAGGGACAAATAAAAAACTACAAACCAAAAGATGGGAGTAAAAAAAGGAAAGGTAAAAGAGAGCTTGAATTAAAAATTTCAAACTTGTTCAAAACAGAAGGTGAAAGATACAGAGAAATATTGAGAGAGAACGTGATAAATCACAGTCAAATGAAAAAAGATGCGTACAAACAGCAGGCTGCAGGAATCTACCCCAGCCTAGCTGGCTTGGTTAAATTTACTGGAGATTCAATTCAATTCAATTCAAATTCAATTCAAAAAACTTTATTTGTCCCCGGGGGGCAATTCAGGGCACACAGAGCAGCAAATAACGACAGTGCAATTATACAAAGCATTTGAGGAGGAAACTGTGGGAAACATGCTGGCCCTTGGTGACATAAAAGCGATATGGGCAAGATGTTTTGGAGCAATGGAGCACCTTTTCAACACAGCCACTATGGGTGGATGTTAGAACCAAGAGCAGATGTAACCGAGTTCAACGCATATCGCACCACACTGTGGACGGAGCTGCGAAGTGAATACCCCACAAGAGTTGATTCAAAGGCTCTTAAGGGGGAGTTGCTCTCAGAGATTGAGAACCCAGCCACGTACATCACAAGGCAGATGAAAAGGTGGAAGCAGGAAACTGAGGAGGAGATTGAGAACAGCCCATTGCTGATGACATTGTTCAGGAACGCCATTGTGGAGGCCATGCCAACCCGAGTCCAGAGTAAGCTGAAAGAGGTGGTAGGGCTGGCATCAATGTCACACCAACAGTTTCGGGACAATGTGGTACACGCGATAGAAAAACATCGTAAAGACATAAAAAGAGAAGGGGAAGCTGACAAAAACTTGCAGCGGAAACTGATACAGTTACAACTCAACAAGCTGCAAGGGTCCAAAGTTTGCCACGCACCTCCCCATGTCAGACAGATTTGTTGAGACAGTAGGATTCTCAGGACAAAAGCAGCTAATTCAAACGACGGCTCCAGTGAAAATAACCACAAAAAACTATGAATAACTAATAGCTAAGAACTAATTCAAATGGCGGCTCCAGTGAAAATAACCACAGAAAACTAATAATAACAAAGAACTTAGAACGAATTCAAATGACGGCTCCAGTGAAAATAACCACAGAAAACGAAGAAATTAAAAGAAGAGATGCATTGTGTAAAATAAATATGACAATTTTGTGTTCGTCAAAAAATATGCAAAATTCAGTTGAAAACTCCCAAATATTTGAGAGTACAACTTTTCATACAAAAAGAAGCGGCCGAGGATGAACGAGACATTTGGAGAAGGCCAAGTACAACAATGAGTGAACAAGGGTTATGGAGGTCACAAGACGGTTTGTTGGTGGCCCCAGTGACCTTGTTGTCCATGTTAATATCTGAAGTGCACAGTCTAGATCACTGTGCAAGGGGGGGAAGTGATGAAGAAAATTCAACAACAAGGTTACTGGCCGCCTTATATGCAAGCAATGGTGAATGAGGTGTTAAATCAATGTGAAGTATGTGCTCAAAATAATGTAAAGAAAGGTGTGAAAACACCTGTTGGACATATTCCAGTACCAGAAGGTCAATTTAAACATCTAGTTATGGACTATGTCGATATGATTAAATAAAGTAATTAATTAATTAATCAAGAAGTAATCCCACGATTTGGGATTCCATTAGAAATCAGCTCTGACAATGGGTCTGCGTTTGTGCAGAAAGTTGCAAAAGGTATCCTAAAACAGTTGAGAATCAAACAATGTTTAGGAGCAGTGTATCATCCGCAAAGCCAAGGAATGGTTGAGCGAGTAAATGGAACCCTAAAGGCTTAGCTAAACAAAATCTAAGCTGAACTGGATAGATGCTTTGCCACTAATGAGCTATCACATGCAAATGCATAGAATAACGCATTTAATACTGCATGAAATGCTAACAGGTCGACCTATGCCAGCACTGCAGCTAAGAGGTCCTTTAAAGGGCCACCGCTTGAACAATTGCAAAATGAGCTGAAAGCATATATTAAATATCTAACTATGATCCATAGAATTATCTACACACAGGGAAGAGCACGAGAGGAGAGCCTGGAGCAGAAGGAGGAGTCGCCAGTGAAACCAGGAGACTTGGTGTGGATCAAGGTGTTCCGGAGGAATTGGCATACATACAATACAAGTTAAGTTGGGTAGACAATGGGACCCAAATTATGACCACAAGGCCCATATAAAAATAACTGAACAAACCTAAATGAGTGCTATATGGGGAGACATAAATCTAGAAAAGGAAGAGGTACCAGAGAAGTTAGAAGAGAACAAACTACTTAGGACAAAGGTGGTAACAGGAGGGAGATTAAGGTTTGGTAGAAAGAAGAGAAGTGACGATTTCAGAAATCCTCAAAGATGAAAGTAGGCAAGTTATATGTGAGTGGATGTCAGATAAGTAACTATGGGGCAGTAAAATGCGTGCCGGTAGTGTGAGAGGCGTTGTGCAGATGGATCATGGAAGTAGATAATGACGCGAATAAGAAGAAGTCTAATAGAGGACAGGGAAGTGTATTCGGATTTTATAGGACAACCACGAGGAATTCCATATGAGTTTAAGGCCGAGATGAGATTAAAGCTATGAACAAATTGAAGGGGCTGCAGGCAGAAATGACAAAAAATGCTGGCAGAGATGCACGTGAGTGGAGAGGACTAGAAGCAATGGCCGGAGAGTGGGGAGCGTTATGTATAAAAGCTATTGCGATCATTTTCATAGTGTTCATTATTTTAGCATCCCTACACTGTTGCATCATACCCATACTGAAAAGGTGGATCCAGGGAATGCTGTATAATAGAATAGAATAGAATAGAATAACTTTAATGATCCCAGACTGGGAAATTATTTTGTAACAGCAGTAGTGGGTCAGCAAATAAAAACTTTGTACATAACATAAATAGAATCAAATATATACATAGTGTATATATACAGTGCACAGTGTGCTATAAACAATAAACAATAATAATATATACAACAAAATATGAAAAATATACTATAATAATATATACAACAAAAACAAAACATAAAAGAGAGCAGAGTTCTCTGTCAGGCAGGGGTGAGAGAGTTATTATAAAAAGTGATGGATTGTGGCAGGAAAGATTTCCTGAATCTTTTGCTACGACAGCGAAGCTGAAGCAGCCTTTTGGAGAAGGTGCTCCGCTGTCTGACCAGTGTGAGTTGGAGAGGGTGGAGAGGATTATCCATGATGGATAACAGTTTTTTCAGTGTGCTCCTCTCCACCACAGCCTCCAGAGTGTCCTGTTTGCAGCCAATCACAGAGCCAGCCTTCCTGATCAGGTTGTTGAGTCTGTTGGTGTCGCTGGCGCCAATGCTGCTTCCCCAACAAACCACAGCAAAGAAATGTACACTGGCCACCACAGACTGATAAAAGATCTCCAACATCTTGCTGCACACGTTGAAGGATCTCAGCTTCCCCAGGAAATAAAGTCTGCTCATCCCCTTCTTGTAAACAGCCTCAGTGTTAGATCTCCAGTCCAGTCTGTGGTTGATGGTAACACCCAGGTACTTGTAATCCTCCACAGCCTCCACATCCTTTCCCAGAATGCACAGAGGTTAGAAAGCCGTCTTCCTCTTCTTCCTGAAATCTATCACCATCTCTCTGGTCTTGCTGACGTTCAGCTGCAGGTGATTCTGTCCAGTCCACTTCACAAAGCTATCCACCAGTGCCCTGTACTCATCCTTCTGTCCCTCACTTATACACCCAACAACAGCCGAGTCGTCAGAAAACTTTTGCAGGTGACACGACTCAGTGTTGTACTGAAAGTCAGTGTTGTATAAGGTGAACAGGAAAGGAGACAGTACAGTCCCCTGTGGAGCTCCTGTATCACTAACCACCACGTCAGACAGAACACTGCCCATACGGACAAACTGTGGCCTGCCTGTCAGGTAGTCAGTAATCCAGGAGATCATAGTGTCGTCTACTCCCATCACCCGCAGCTTCTCCCCCAGTAGCAGTGGCTGAATGGTGTTAAAAGCACTAGAGAAATCAAAGAATGTGATTCTCACAGTACCTCCTCCACCATCCAGGTGCAAATGGGCTCGTTGCAGCAGGTAGATGACAGCGTCATCAACTCCCAAGTGGGGCTGGTAAGCAAATTGCAGAGGGTCTAGCAGGGCTCTCACCTGCGGCCTCAGGTTGACCAAAACTAGTCTCTCCAGCACCTTCATGACGTAAGATGTGAGGGCCACTGGTCGATAGTCATTGAGGTCTGATGGTGACGACTTCTTTGGAACAGGAATTAGGCAGGATGTCTTCCAGAGCACTGGTATTCTCTCCTGACCAAGGCTCGGGTTGTAGAGGTGTTGTAGGACAGTAGACAGCTGGCTGGCACATGTCTTCAGGATCCTGGGGCTGATACCATCAGGGCATGAAGCCTTATGCTGGTGGAGTCTCTCCAGCTGTCTCTTAACCTGGCCTGCAGTCACAGTCATGCGGGGGAGGCTGCTGGTGTCTTCAGTGGAGGACGAGGAGGTGGAGGAGTAGGTGAAGGTGGAGGAGGCAGAGGAGGAGGAGGAGGAGGTGGAGGTGGAAGAGGTGGAGGAGGAAGAGGTGGAGGAGGAGGATAGGTGCTGCACAGAAGAGCTCACAGCAGGGGATTGAGGGGGGAGGGGAGGAAGCATTTGGGGCAGTGACGGTGTGTGGGGGTCTGGAGGTGTCATGAAGACGACAGAAGGCTGTGAGCTGAACCTATTGAAGAATCTGTTCAGCTCGTTTGCCCTCTCCAGGCTGCCTGATGACTGTCTGCCGCTCACCTTACACCCAGTGATCTGCTTCATACCAGTCCACACATCCCTCACATTGTTCTGCAGGAGTTTGGCCTCCAGCTTCCTACTGTAGGCATCTTTACAGGTCCTCAGCATTTCCCTGACTTCATGCTGCACTCTCCTCAGTTCTATCCTGTCTCCAGACCTGAATGCCCGCTTCTTCTTGTTAAGAAGGGCTTTCAGGTCATTGGTGATCATCGGCTTATTATTAGAGAAGCAGCTCACAGTCCGGGTTGGCATGGTGGTGCATTCACAGAACCTGATGTATTCTGTGATGCAGTCGGTCATGCTGTCCAGATCCTCTCCATGTGGCTCAACAAGTGCATCCCAGTCTGTCGACTCAAAGCAGTCCTGTAGTGCGTCAGCGGCCTCCTGAGTCCACCTCCTCACGCTCCTAGTGTGGACAGGCTGCCGCTGAACAAGGGGAATATACTTAGGGGTCAGCAGAACCAGGTTGTGGTAAGATCTTCCGAGAAGGGGGAGGGCTGTGGGACTGTATGCATCCTTAGCATTTGCATACAACAGATCCAGTGTGTTACAGTCTCTGGTGGGGCAGTCAACATACTGGTGAAATGTTGGGAGGATTTTATCCAGTGAGACCTGATTAAAATCCCCAGTGATGACAACAAATGCGTTAGGATGCAGCGTCTGTATCTGGGCAACAGCGGAGTGGATGACATCACAGGCCAGCGCTGCATCAGCTGAAGGAGGAAAGTACACACCATAATGACGGCAGACGTGAAATCCCGGGGCAAATAATAAGGCCTCATCCCCACAGTCATCAGTTCAATGTCCGGGGTACAGAGACGTTTCTTCACGTGAACGTGTCCGGGATTACAACACCTCTCACTCACGTACAGTGCAATCCCTCCTCCTTTTTTCTTTCCGCTGCTTGTCACGTCCCTGTCTGCCCGAACAGTGCTGAAACCGGGAATCGCCACGCTGTGGTCCGGGATGTGTGGGTGAAGCCATGTCTCCGTGAAACAAAACACACTGCACGATATTCCCTCTGAGCCTTTATCAGCGTGGCCAGCTCATCTTGCTCCCCAGAGACCAGCTCTGCAGCCACGGCGTCTCCTCTGCAGCTCCTTCGGGACCTCAGGTCTGGCTCCAGGCAGCAGTACAGGTTCACACAGCGCAATCAGCTGGTCGCGTGTGTAAACAATGCGCTCAGTGATGTTCTCCTGACCCTCCGTTGCTAGGGTTAGCAAAACCATCACAAAAACAAAAACAACACAAAAAGTGCCGTGAAAGTTCAAAAAAAGAAAGGTGTTCGTCCTCTCCCAGGAAATATTAATTACAGAGAAGAGTCGCCAAAAGTTGAGCAAAACACAAACACAATAAAAACTTTTTAAAAACTTAAAAACCCGCGGGAGCTGCTGTTACAGGCTGCCACCTAGTACGGCGCCATAAGCGGGCAGTGGAAGATACAAAACTACAAATGGCTCAACTGGAGTTGCTCAACTGAACTACTACCCAGGGCAAATGATCTATGGGATGTCTACATGGCTTCTGATTCTTTCTTTTTCTCTTTTGGAGCAGTAAGGAGGATGGTGAAATGGACACAACCTAACTGAGAGAGGGCTCATCAGGACTGTGCCATGGGACATCCTCTCATACGGAAATATTGCACCACTGAATCTTGGTATTGGCGGAGTCGGCGACTTCGAGGACTGATGATGGGCGATGCCGACACATGCACCCACATATTAACCCACATATTATTCCATTATTGTTTAAGACTGTACAAGAATGTTCATGAATTTCATATGTGTATGCTATCCAATATTAGAGTGTAAGTAGCAGTATAAAGGTTACATCATAATCATACACTAGAGAATAGTTACAGGTTTTATGGTAATAAGACAATCAAGGTAAATCACATATAGTGACTTCAGGAGGGATATGGTATGGTGGATGTAAACACACACACAGATTAGATTGTTATAATCACCAGATCATAGCGGATGATCTGCACAGCTGAGAGTCAGGGAAGAAGAAAGTAGTGTTTTCATTTGTTATATTCAGTTAGGTAAGATTCATTTTCATTCATTGTTCGGTGTTTTCATTCATTCATTTTTCATTCTAATCAAAACATGATTAACAACTGTTTCCATTCATTATATTCAGGTAAGTTAAGATTAATTTTATTCTAATCAAAACATGATTTAACACAACTGCACAACGCAGGCAGGCGCTAATCCACAGCTCAGGCTTACACTACATTTGATGATTTCAGTTGAATGTTTTACAGGTAATAACACTATATCATGATTGCATTTTTTATTTACAATTTTACAGTTTATAATTTACAGTGTTACAGTTTAATAATTTACAGTTTTTATTGTTTCATTTACAAATGTTTTATCACTGGTTGATTTTTATTACATGCTAAAAGATTAACGTGAAGGAATCAATGCAGCCGTTGCTCTCGCCCAGCGCAGTCGCCCATTATCTATGTATGTCAAAACAGAGGCCATGGGGACTATGCAGGACTTTTCTCCTCCACAGAATGATGAGATGATCAAGAATGATTGCATGATGACGAAATGAAGGCCGGAGGTTTTTCACCTGCATGAGCCGCGGATGGTGAAATGATTTCTAACGATAATACTTTAATGACGGTTATGAACCCTCACAGGAGGGATATGTAGAAGAAAACAGGATTGAGAAAGTGAATAACAGGGCTAGGTCACTGTGTACTGGGGACGTAGGCCTGATAAGCACACATTCTTTTTGGAAAACAATAGAACTGTATTTGGGCATGATGACGTCTGGACACAAAGTAGAAGCCACTGATTGTAAATGTATGGGTGTGTATTGAAAAGACCTGATGGGGCGTGTAAACCATGCCATGGCACACGAACATCAGTATAAGTGGGGAAGTTCTGTTAAGAGACATTAAGAAATTTTGGGAGTTTGGATCTTGGAACTCTGTGATGAGTGTGTTAAACCTTGATTCAATAAATTCCCCTTGATTGCTGTGAGACCTCTCTGCTGACTCCTTCTTGTAGACCTTTCTATTTTTATAATACATTGTTCTACCATAATATACACATATATATGTATAAATATTTATATATATATATACACATATATACGTACACATATACACACACATATGCCTCTCATTGGTGGAGAGGTTTGTGTGTCCCTGTGAACCTGAGGGCTGTGTTGTCTGGAGGCTTGTGCTCCTGGTAGGGTCTCCCATGGGAGAGTGGTCTCAGGTGAGGGGCCGGACTAAGAATGGTTCACAAAGACTCAATGGACAAACGAGGAAGAGAAAGAGAGACCCTGTCCGGAGGAAGCCCGGGGCCCCTCTCTGGTGCCAGGCCCAGACGGAGGGCTCGCCGGCGAGCGCCTGGTGGCCGGGTTTGCCACAGAGCCCGGCCGGGTACAGCCCGAAAAAGCGACATGGCACCTCCCTGCTGGCTCTGGGGAAGTGGAATGTCACCTCTCTGTCGGGGAAGGAGCCGGAGCTTGTGCTGGAGGTGGAGCGCTACCAGTTAGATCTGGTGGGGCTTACCTCCACACACAGTCTTGGTTCTGAAACCGTACTCCTGGATAGGGGGTTGGACCCTATTCTTCTCTG
This sequence comes from Echiichthys vipera, assembly GCF_963691815.1. Lineage (NCBI taxonomy): Eukaryota > Metazoa > Chordata > Actinopteri > Perciformes > Trachinidae > Echiichthys > Echiichthys vipera. The sequence goes on along the minus strand of NC_139828.1, from coordinate 35,765,770 downwards.
GACTTGCCCAGGGTGTGAGTCGCCGGGCGGGTGTGGGGATACTCACAAATCCCCGGCTGAGCGCCGCGGTGTTGGAGTTCACCCCGGTGGACGAGAGGGTTGCCTCCTTACGCCTGCGGGTGGTAGGGGGGAAAACTCTGATTGTTGTTTGTGCATATGCATCGAACAGCAGTTCAGAGTATTCGGCCTTCTTGGAGACCCTGAATGGAGTCGTGCATGGGGCTCCAGTAGGGGACTCCATAGTTCTGCTGGGAGACTTCAACGCCCACGTGGGCAATGATGGAGACACCTGGAGAGGCGTGATTGGGAGGAACGGCCTCCCTGATCTAAATCCATCATCAGTTATCAGTCATCAGTTATTAGACTTCTGTGCTAGTCAAAGATTGTCTATAACTAACACCATGTTCGAACATAAGGATGCTCATAAGTGTACGTGGTACCAGAGCACCCTAGGCCAAAGGTCGATGATCGATTTTGTGATTATATCATCTGATCTGAGGCCGTATGTTTTGGACACTCGAGTGAAAAAAGGGGCAGAGCTGTAAACTGATCACCATCTGGTGATGAGTTAGGTCAGAGGATGGGGGAAGATTCTGGACAGACCAGGTAAGCCCAAACGAGTAGTGCGGGTGAACTGGGAATGCCTGGAGGAGGCCCCTGTCCGAGAGATCTTCAACTCATACCTCCGTGTCCGGATCCTCGGCAGTAAGTCGGATTCGTTCCCGTTGGGGGTTGGTCTCTGCCAGGGGTGGGCTTTGTCACCAATCCTGTTTGTGATTTTCATTAACAGGATCTCGAGGCGTAGTCGTGGTGGGGAGGGGTTGCAGTTCGGTGGGCTGAGAATCCCGTCTCTGCTTTTTGCAGATGATGTGGTCCTAATGGCATCGTCGGTCAGTGACCTTCAGCACTCACTGGATCGGTTCGCAGCCGAGTGTGAAACGGCTGGGATGAGGATCAGTACCTCTAAATCTGAGGCCATGGCTTTCAGCAGGAAACCGGTGGATTGCTTACTCCAGGTAGGGAATGAGTCCTTACCCCAACTGAAGGAGTTCAAGTACCTTGGGATCATGTTTACGAGTGAGGGGACGATGGAGCGTGAGTTTGGCCAGAGAATCAGAGCAGCGGGGGCAGTGTTGCATTCGCTTTACCGCACCGTTGTGACGAAAAGAAAGCTGAGCCGGAAGGAGAAGCTCTCGATCTACCGGTCAATCTTCGTTCCTACCCTCACCTATGGTTATGAAAGCTGGGTCCCGATCGAAAGAACGAGGTTGCGGGTAAAAGCGGCCGAAATGGGTTCAGCCATCCGTGAGGAACTCGGAGTAGAGCCGCTGCTCCTTCACGTTGAAAGGAGCCAGTTGAGGTGGTTCGAGCATCTAGTAAGGATGCCCCCTGGGCGCCTCCCTAGAGGGGTGTTCCAGGCACGTCCAGCTGGGAGGAGGCCTCGGGGAAGACCCAGGATTAGGTGGAGAGATTATATCTCCACACTTGCTGGGGAACGCCTCGGGATCCCCCATTTCATGGGTGACAAAGTCAAGGCCCGCGGGTTGGATATGGCCCGCGAATGAATTATCTTTGGTGAAGAGGAGGAGACACAGACCGGCTGTACCGGCGATCGTCATGGGAAACCTGAGGTCTCTGGGGAACGAGACGGACGAGCTCGCCGCGCTGATATAGGCTCAGAGGGAATATCGTGAGTGCAGTGTGTTGTGTTTCACGGAGACTTGGCTTCACTCACACATCCCGGACCACAGCGTGGCGATTCCCAGTTTCAGCATTGTTCCGGCGGACAGAGACGTGACAAGCACTTGAAGAAACGTCTCTGTACCCCGGACATTGAACTGTTGACTGTGGGGATGAGGCCTTATTATTTGCCCTGAGAATTCACGTCTGCCATCATTATCGGTGTGTACGTTCCTCCTTCAGCTGATGCAGCGCTGGCCTGTGACGTCATCCACTCCGCTGTTGCCCAGATACAGACGCTGCATCCTAACGCATTTATTGTCATCACTGGGTATTTTAATCACGTCTCACTGGATAAAATCCTCCCAACATTTCACCAGTATGTTGACTGCCCCACCAGAGACTGTAACACACTGGATCTGTTGTATGCAAATGCTAAGGATGCATACAGTCCCACAGCCCTCCCCCCTCTCGGAAGATCTTACCACAACCTGGTTCTGTTGACCCCTAAGTATATTCCCCTTGTTCAGCGGCAGCCTGTCAACACTAGGAGCGTGAGGAGGTGGACTCAGGAGGCCGCTGACGCACTACAGGACTGCTTTGAGTCGACAGACTGGGATGCACTTGTTGAGCCACATGGAGAGGATCTGGACAGCATGACCGACTGCATCACAGAATACTTAGGTTCCGTGAATACACCACCATGCCAACCCGGACTGTGAGCTGCTTCTCTAATAATAAGCCGTGGATCACCAATGACCTGAAATCCCTTCTTAACAAGAAGAAGAGGGCGTTAAGGTCTGGAGACAGGGAAGAACTGAGGAGAGTGCAGCATGAACTCAGGGATATGCTGAGGACCTGTAAAGACGCCTACAGGAGGAAGCTGGAGGCCAAACTCCAGCAGAACAATGTGAGGGATGTGTGGACTGGTATGAAGCAGATCACTGGGTGTAAGGTGAGCGGCAGACAGTCATCGGGCAGCCTGGAAAGGGCAAACGAGCTGAACAGATTCTTCAAAAGGGTTCAGCTCACAGCCTTCTGTCGTCTCCATGACACCTCCAGACCCCCACACACCGTCACTGCCCCAAATGCTTCCTCCCCTCCCCCCTTACTCCCCTGCCATGAGCTCTCATGTGCAACACCTCTCCTCCTCCTCCACCTCTTCCACCTCCACCTCCTCCTCCTCTGCCTCCTCCTCCTCCACCAGACTGGACTTTACTTCCTGAGGAAGCTGAGATCCTGTGCAGCAGGATGTTGGAGATCTTTTATCAGTCTGTGGTGGCCGGTGTACTTTTCTTTGCTGTGGTTTGTTGGGGAAGCAGCATTGGCGCCAGCGACACCAACAGACTCAACAAACTGATCAGGAAGGCTGGCTCTGTGATTGGCTGCAAACAGGACACTCTGGAGGCTGTGGTGGAGAGGAGGACACTGAAAAAACTGTTATCCATCATGGATAATCCTCTCCACCCTCTCCAACTCACACTGGTCAGACAGCGGAGCACCTTCTCCGGGGGCGGTTGATGTTGCATAGGTGTAAAATAAGCAGACCGGGTAATGTTATTGATATGAGAGTGAAAAGATAGTTGGGTGTCATCCGCATAACAGTGAAAACTGATGTTGTACTTACGGAAGATATTGCCAAGAGGAAGAAGGTAAATGATGAATATGAGGGGCCCCAGGACAGAGCCTTGGGGCACACCTAAAGTGATGGGGGAAGGCTGGGATGTGAAGGATTTGAGTTGGATGAACTGAGTGCGGCCTGAGAGGTAGGATCGGAACCAGTTTAGTGGAGTGTGGGTGATGCCGATGGAACGTAATCTATTGAGGAGGGTGGGGTGGCTGATGGTATCAAAGGCCGCACTCAGGTCAAGGAGGATGAGGATAGTGAGTAGACCAGAATCAGCTGCTATGAGGAGGTCGTTGGTGATTTTTATAAGTGTGGTTTCGGTACTGTGGAGGGGACGGAAACCAGACTGGAACTGTTCATACAGGTTGTTAAGTGATAAGTGAGAGTGGACTTGAGTAGTGACTATTTTCTTGAGGATTCTCAAGGAAATGAAGGGCAGATTTGAAATAGGAAGGAAATTATTGTATTTGGTAGGATCTGCACCAGATTATTCAGGATTGGGGTTATTGCAGCGGTTTTGAATGATATAGGAACAGTTCCTGTGGTGAGAGAGGAGTGGATGATGGCAGAAATGAGCAGGACCAGAGAGGGCAGGCAGGATTTAACCAGAACTGTGTGGAGGGGGTCCAGCTGATATGTGGTGGGCTTGGATTTATGGATGAGGTCGGAGATCTCTCAGAGGGTGGGGAGCTCGAAAGAGGAAAAGGGGTGGGCGTGTGGATCAAGGTCAGAAGGGACACTGGAGGAGTTTAAACCAAGATCCTGATGGATTGTCTGTATTTTGGTGTTGAAGAAAGACATAAGAGAGTTACAGAAGTCAGTTGAGTACAAGTGGGGTGGTATAGAAACTGAGGATCTGGTGATATTTTTGAACAGTGAAAAGAGTGACTTGGTGTTACCTACATTTGAACAGATTACGCTGGAGTAATAGTTTGATTTGGATTTAGTAATAAAGTCCTGGTAGTGCAGAAAATGATTTTTGTACATTTCTTTGTAAACAGTCTGTCTGTTCAAGCTGCCTGCCTTTGGCTTTCATAAGCCAGAGTTCAGGCGTAAACCAGGGAGCCCAGAAGGAGTAAGAGATGGATCTGGTTTTTAGTGGAGCGAGGGAGTTGAGGATATCTTGAAGTCCTGTGTTATAGTATGAAACCAGCTGTTCAGGGGTGGATAAGTCTTCAATGTCTATGAAATTGTCAATATTAGAGGAGAGAGGGTCCGTATTTATGTCCTTAATATCGTGGAAGGAGATGAGACGACGTTAAAGGAGAGGAGGAAGTGGTCGGTGATGGGGATTTCAGCTATGGCACAGTCAATAGGGGTGACACCAGAGCAGCATATTAAGTCCAGGATGTGTCCTTTGGAGTGTGTGGGAATATGGGTGTGCTGCTGAAATACAGAGCTCTCAAAGCAGGATGCAAAGTCTCTGGTAAGAGGATGGTTTATATTGTCAATGTGTATGTTGAAATCTTCCAGCAATATTGTGTTCGGTGAGAGAGTGGAAAGGTGTGTGAGAAAAGCAGCAAAGTCATTAAAAAACTTGCTATTTGGTTTCGGGGGGGCGGTAAACAGTTGCAATAGTTGTAGGAGTAGGTCCAGGCAGTTGGCAGACAGTGGATTTGAAGGAACTGAAGGCAGGGACAGACAGCGGCGAGACTTGGGACCCTCTGCTGGCTCTTATTAGTAATAGTCTTGATGATGCTGAGAACACTTCCTAATACTTTGAAGGAGAGAGCCCCCTCCCCTCCTCTTTTTTTTCTTTCTTCTTTTTTTTCTTTAATTACTTGATTTACTTGTACTATTATTTACAGGTTTTTTTTACTCTATTTTGTCTCATTCAACCTTAATTTTTACTCATGTTATAAGTAAGATAATTACCTAGTTATTTACTGTGACTATGTCTGACGTGGCTTGTTGGGAGGGATAGTGGGATTTATGTTGGGTTTTTTGTTTTTCTTTTCCACTTTAAAGCAGACACTCCAACACAGTATGCAACTGTTGTACTTTTCTTTGCCTGTCTACAAAAATTCATTAAAAAAATTTGGAAGAAAAAGAAATCCCCTCACAGTCCATGAAAAAGTAGTCCACGCCCTCATATTCTCCCATTTAGATTACTGTAACTCCCTCCTTACTGGTATCAATAACAAATCACTCACCCAAACCAGCTGGGTCAGAACTCAGCAGCCAGACTTCTCACTGGTTTCAACAGACGGCGTCACATTACTCCAATCCTGGCTTCACTCCACTGGCTCCTTGTATGTTTTAAAATTGATTTTAAGATTTTACTGATCACAAAGGCTTGTCAAGGTCTAGCCCAGGAATACATCACAGACCTGCTGAACCCATACGAGCATCCTGGCAGTCAGATCTGGGTCTCTCAACTGTTCCAAGGCCGAAAAATCTAAATGTAAACCGTCACACAGCATCTCAGTATGTAAAGCAAAGCATTGGATCACAAATCATTCCATATTCCCTTCTGTTCAATGATCTTACCATTTTTTAAATTTCTGTGAGGAGGTCCAGGGGACCACTAACAAAAGCTCACTGCTCCCATTAGACATCAGAACAATCAATAAAGCAGTCCCGTCCTATAAAGTTCACTGATGTGGTTAACTATCAAATAGCACAAATCATGTTTAAAGCAAGAAACAAACTGTTATCAGGTAATATTCGAAAACATTTTTTGACAGTGAGGGGGGTTATAATTTGAGGGAAAATTTACATTTTAAGACGCCAGCTGTTCGCACGCCTTTAAAAAGTCAATCCATTTCAATTGTTGGTGTCAAACTCTGGAATGGAATGAGCACAGAGCTAAAGCAATGTCCAAACATGGTTCAGTTTAAAAAAAAGGTACAGGGCTATCATTTTCAAAAGGTACAGGGATAAAAAAAGGGCTTTAAAAAATTGCTTTGTGTATAAATATGGGCTATATATGTATAGTTGGTTTATATACATGTGTCTATGGATGCGTTTGTATGGATGTTAATATGTATAAATTATATTATATTACTTCATATATGCTAACATTTTATATAGACGGGGGTGTAGTGGGTAGCACTGTCGCCTCACATACACATGTAAGACATGCCTGTGTTAGGTTAATTGATGACTCTAAAATTGGTGTGAATGGTTGTCTGTCTCTGTGCGTCTCTATGTGCCATGCGATAGACTGGCGTCCTGTCCAGGGTGTACCCCCCCTCACACCCGATGTCAGCTGGGATCGGCTCCAGCCCCCCACAACCCCGACAGGGACAAGCGGTTGAAGATGAATGAATGAATGTACAAATTTTGAGAAGCTCTGACCTAGCACTCATTGATGTGTGTGTGTGTTGTGCTCTCCTGCTTATTTCTTACATTAGATTTCCATGTGCAAAGACTGCAATTCATAAAGTTCCTTTCTTATTATGAAAATCTATTTGTGCATTTTTTTCTCTTATTAACTTGTAAAAAAAACAACTATGTGTGGATAGCTCTTTTATTTATTCTATCCATATTGTAGAACGGAATACACAAAGTTGTACACACACAATAACGCATAAGACAATATCATATATAACTTATGCAAAACAGGCAAATAACTGAATACAACTTTTGCAAAAGAGCTATCCAGAGTTTGTAGGCTTACTATTAAAACAAACACTAAAAGTAAAACACTGAGTAGATTTGTCATAATGGTATAGCAATAGTGTCTGCATGTTTGATGATGATTTGATTTGATATTTTCAGTCAGCACTGACTGCAATCCCTGTCTTTTTTTAAATACAGTTGTGATATGAGTTGAGGTTAGTAATGACTGTGTCTGGCTCATGATGATATTGGAGGTCACACTCCTGCAGTCCTGTTCTTCACCACATCACAGTGTTCGTGCTGCTGGTCCAACATGCAGTCCAATACTACAGCCTTTTTGACAGAGTCCGCGCTTCAACTTCACCCTCCCGCTGAGCTATCTCCCTGTACCTTAAAAAACTGTGTACGGCTGAAGGTCACTTAAACACAAAAGGCTTTCAGCGCTGCGGTCCAATGTAGCGCATGCGCGCTGCCGGAGGACTGCCTCACAGACCGCAATATGGCGAGAATGCCTGCCAGCAGAGACACAGAGCAGGAGCAGATGAGCTGGCCCGAGAAAAGAAGGGATGAAGAGATTGAGAAGGAAGATGAAGATGAGATCCAGGAGGTCCAGATCACCGGGGAGGAAGAAGACGAGGAGTCTGATCGAGATGATGTGGAGCTGGAGTGGGGCACAGTGCTGGACACGGCCGCGGAGATACGAGCGGTCGTTATGCGGAGCATGGACCGAGGGGAGGAGGAGGGAGAGTCGGATCCCAACAGCACATCCACTGGGCTGGAGTCAAACCTGGAGGGAGACCTTCAGCGATCAGAGCGGAACAGGCTGAGCGAGAACACCCGCCTGGCCACTCGTTATGCGGTGAGGATATTCAGGGAGTACCTCAGTGAAAAAGCCCAAAGTCCAGACTTTGAAACTCTGGACAAGGAGGCGCTCTGCGCGGTGCTGCGCTCCTTTTACGCGGAGGCGCGCTCCAAAAGTGGACAGTTGTACAGCAAGTCGTCCCTCATCAGCATCCGGAGCTCACTGAATCGTTACCTGAACGAACCGCCCTACTGTCGCACCTTGGACCTAACCAAGGACCCAGAGCTGCGCAGTGCCAACCTGACACTGGCCGCGGTCATACGTAGGCTGGAGGAGCAAGGCGCTGGTCCCGTGGTGCAGAAACAAGCCATCACGCGCTCGGATTTGCGGAAACTGTATGAGTCCTCTGTGTTCAATACCGATACACCGTTCGGGCTTCTTAACAAAGTCTGGTTCGAGACCTGTATGTATTTCTGCACCAGGGGCCGGGAGAACCAGCGGGAGCTGGAGGAGGACTCCTTCGGTCTGGCTGTGGATGAGGACGGGAGAAAGTTTGTCTATTTTAAAGCTCTCGGACCGTACCATAAGGCCCGCTCCGCCGCCTGGACCAGGAAGCGTCCGGACGCAGACGAGGAGACCTTGCCGCGGATGTACGAGACGGGCTCGGAGCAGTGTCCGTACGCCAGCTTCGTCCAGTTCGTGTCTAAACGGAACCCGCTCTGCAGGGCGTTCTTCCAGCGGCCCCGAGACCACTGCTGCGCGAGCGACATGACGTGGTACGAGAACAAAGCTATCGGTAAGAACCTGTTGGGCATGAGGATGCAGATGTTGTCACGCGCTGCCAAGCTCTCCAAAACCTACACTAACCACTGCATCGGCGCCGTCTCCATAGCAACGCTTAACAGTATCGTGGGCGCCGCTGGCTCCAGGCAGACGACGACGCTTTACGTTGCCTCGGAAACGGTCAATGGTCACGCGCAGTCCCACCTCGCGCTAGTGATCCCGTACCTCCGCCTGGTAACTGACACTGCGGATCTGACTACGGATCTGACACCAGCAGCAACAACAAACACATCATCGTCAACAAAAACGAACAGGGGTAGCGAGGAGGAGGAGTCGGGGGGTCCTTATGCCAAGAGGCTGTGCGTGCGCCCCGGGTCACGCGCGGAGTCGCCTATGGAGCGGGACGAGAGCGAGTTGATGTCTGCGAGAGTAACGGATTCCCATAGCCTTAGGCAGCCCGTTCTGCGATCTTCGGTCGCTGTGCCCACACAGGTAAGGACATATGGTCGTTTATCATTTTGAGGAACTCGCGCGTAAAACCCGCTGCAGTCAAAGGAAAAGCCTCTCAGCACCGTGCGTGGGTTCTGTATGAGTAACATATAATGCACACAGTAAAACGGAGCTCTTCCAAAAGTGATGGAGCTCTGTTTTAAAGAGGACATTTTCTTTTTTAATTGAGTGCATAGCATGCGTTTGGCCTACATTACAGTGTGCCCGACACTAAAGAATAATTCGGTCGATCAATCAATCAATCAATTATACATTATTCATCTCCAAGGGGAAATTCTTTCACAAACAATCAATCAATAAAAGAGGCTCGATAGCTTTTAAACCTAAACGTTTTTTAAAGATCATTGCTATTCGTTTGAATTTGTGCTTTTAGTGGTAAACTACACAGGAGTGTTGGGTCAGCCAATTATTTAAAACTTCTCATATGGACATGTGTGATAAATGTGTTACATTTGCACACATTTAACACATCTATATATATGAACTGCAGTTTTCAGCACTTCTGGTTGGCTTCATTTCTCAGACCTGGAGGTTGCCACTTGGGTGTCACAGGGTACTGTGTGGGCTCCTTGCAGAGACAGTGTATCCTTGGAAACATTTGCCTGACAGACTATACTGGTGGAAAGGTATGACCTAAAATAAAATTGTATATCAACCAGGCATATTAAAGTTGTACTCCAAAAGATTTGAGATGTGTTGTAGCAGCCTCTGTGGCAGTAAGATGTTACTGCAGGTGAGCCTGTTCTTTCAGAGCCTCCATCTTGTCATGTATAGTCACTGTGTTGACTTTTTTTCTGCTCTTTTGTAAACTTTATTGAAACACATTCACCTCTCTACTTCCAGTCCGTCCCCTATTCTGTATGTCGCCCTCTTAAATCCACACACACACACATGTTCCTATTACACCTCTGGCCTTACAACAAGCTACTAGTGTGTGTGTGTGTGTGTGTGTGTGTGTGTGTGTGTGTGTGTGTGTGTGTGTGTGTGTGTGTGTGTGTGTGTGTGTGTGTGTGTGTGTGTGTGTGTGTGTGTGTGTTGTGTCCCAGGACAGCTGTGGTAGCAGGAGCAGCAGTATTTCCAGTCAGCAGCGGGTCTCTGTCTCTCCTCTTGGCTCCGCTGGCATCCCCACACCAGCCCAGCTCACCAAAGCCAACGCACCTGTCCACATCGATGTAGGAGGACACATGTACACCAGCAGCCTGGCCACCCTTAAAAAGTACCCTGAGTCACGGTAAGCGACGCACATCCACTATGAGTAAACCCTAATGACATCTTTAAGTCCTGAGAACACACCGAACACCTTGCTTTAAATCAGGCTGTTTTATATATATACAGTATATGCCGCATATATATATACACATATAAATTTGAGGTATATATAACTTTCCCCTTATATGCCTTTACATTTGACAAATTTGACTAAATCCATTAATTACCAAATTAAAGTATTATTTGGTATTTGGCTTTACAATAACATTAGAGACCCCCTCCACTTAAAAGTTTTTTTTCTTTTGTTTGTGTCTTTCAACATGTCTTCCATTGGCTAAATTGACTTGTATCTGATCAAGGTTTGTCACCAGAGCGGTGTTTTCACATTCCGCTCCTGAAGGAGCAGATGTCTGTGCACTTCTCTGAGCTCTGAGATTGAAAGGTATTCTGGGCAGCTATTGGAACATCAATGATCCATGAACCAATCACTGTCTAACATGTGAAACACTATTTGACAGGGGAACAACTTCGAAATATTTTCAGGAGTAAATCAATGACAATTTAAGTTTTAAAATGATTGAGTAATAATGTTAAAATAGGTTTATCCTTGATTTGGGGTAAATTAATGGATAAACTTAGACTTCTCTTTATTGATCCCTTTGGGATAACTCCCGCAAGGAAGTTGGATTTCCAGCAGCTTACAAAACCCTGGTGTAAAAAAATACAGTATGAGATAAACAATAAATTCTTAGCTAAATAAATATATAAAGTTAAACAATAGACAGTAAACAATAAACTCTTAGCTAAATATTCTAAAGTATAGATAAGGATACAAGTAAAATAAAATTCATAGAAAATGAAATCAAATAAGTTAAATGTAGAGAACAGTTTATTAACTGCAAGTTACTCCTCCTCTATACAAATACTATATTTTTAATAAGGGTTTTTAATGGGTTCTCTTCATGAGTAAGGGGTTATCTGTCACGAACCAGACAGATGAGGACCACAAGTGCGTCACGTTTTAAGAGTTTTATTGAGGGTTCCAGAGAGGGAAAGGGAGTGCAGTTCAGGGTGAGGCAGTGATCGTAGTCAGGCAGAAAGGCAGGTCGGTTTACCGGGGCAGAAGATCATACAGGTCCAGAGGAGAAGGCAGGTCGGGTTTTCCAGGGCAGACGATCAGGCAGGTTCAGGGGCGAAGGCAGGTCGGGTTTTCCGGGGCAGACGATCAGGCAGGTTCAGGGGCGAAGACAAGTCGGGTTTACCAGGGCAGAAGATCAGGCAGGTTCAGGGGCGAAGGCAGGTCGGGTTTTCCGGGGCAGAAGATCAGGCAGGTTTACAGGCAGGTCCGGGTTGTACAGGAGTCAGGGAGTAAAGCCAGTGAAGCACGATACGGAAGCAACTTCGCAGACGGTCTGACAAGGCCGAGCTGAAAAGCAGGACTCTTTATGCTGGAGGTGGTGAGTGGGAAATGCACTGCAGCTGGCAGGTAAACGGGAGCAGAGCAGAGACAGGTGAAGCTGATGAGTACAATTAGTGAGTTGCCAGGCAGAGAGAGAGAGCTCATGACAGAACCCCCCCCCCCCCCCCCCCCCTAAGGGACGGCCCCAGAAGTCCCCAAGAAGCATCACCAAGCCGGGCGGGCGGAAGGGGGAGCCGGAGGAGGGTCAGAATTCCTCTGATTGGTCAGAATCCAGGTCAGGTGCCGGGCCCGGCCCAGCGTCAGGTGTCGGGCAGGTAACATGTTGGGGGCCCCTTGGGCGGCCACGCCGGGCAGAAGGTTGGTCAGGATGCTGACGATGGAACTCGGAGATGAGAGTCCGATCCACAATCTGTCTGGCAGGCACCCAGGTCCTCTCCTCTGGGCCGTAACCTGCCCAGTCCACCAGGTACTGAATTCCTCTGCCCCGTCGCCTGGACCGAAGCAGTCGCCGGACGGAGTAGACCAGACCTCCGTCTACGAGACGCGGAGGAGGAGGAGGGGGTGCAGCCGGAACCAGCGGGCTCTCGTGAACTGGCTTTATCTTGGAGACATGAAATGCGGGGTGCACTCTCATGGACCTGGGTAGTTGGAGCCGGACAGCAGTTGCACTGATGATCCTCTGGATTGGGAATGGACCAAGGAACCGTGGAGCCAGCTTTTGTGACTCAACTCTGAGTGGTAGGTCCTTGGCCGACAACCACACCTTCTGGCCCACCTGGTAGGTCGGTGCCGGAGTCCTCCGACGGTTGGCCCCGATGGCGTAGCTGGTGGCAGATCTGAGGAGTGTGGCGCAGGCCTGAGACCAGGTACGGCGACATTGTCGAGCATAGGCCAGGGCTGATGGACAGGTGACCTCCCCCTCCTGGCTGGCGAAGAGAGGAGGTTGGTAGCCATACACACACTGGAAGGGTGACATGGCAGTTGCAGAGCAGGTGAGAGAGTTGTGTGCATACTCCACCCATGTCAGTTGTTTTGCCCAGGCCCGGGAGTTGGAAGATGCCACGCAACGGAGTGCCTTCTCTAGCTCCTGGTTTACTCGCTCCGACTGGCCATTGGACTGGGGGTGAAATCCAGAGGATAAACTGACTGTGGCCCCCAGCAGATGGCAGAACTCCTTCCAGAAGGTGGAAGCGAACTGTGGGCCCCGGTCCGAGACGACATCCCCTGGCAACCCGTGTATCCGGAAGGCGTGGTCTAGGACCACCTGGGCGGTCTCCTTGGCAGATGGCAGCTTCCGAAGGGGGACGAAGTGTGCCATCTTGCTAAAACGGTCCACTATGGTGAGGATGACAGTCATGCCGTCAGATGGGGGTAGGCCAGTAACAAAGTCCAGAGAGACATGCGACCAAGGTCGTGAGGGCACAGGTAGTGGCTGGAGTAGGCCAGCTGGGGGCTGGTTGGAAGACTTGTTCTGGTTACAGGTGGGACAGGCACAAACAAACCCTCGAACGTCCTTCTTCAGAGACGGCCACCAGAACCGCTGGGTGAGTAGATGGCAGGTCCGAGTGGATCCAGGGTGGCAAGCAAGGCGGGAGTTGTGTCCCCACTGTAGGACCTGGGATCTCAACTCTTCGGGGACAAAGAGACGGTCTGCAGGACATGAACTGGGTCCAGGGTGGTTGCAGAGAGCCTCTTGTACTTGCTGTTCAACATCCCAGGTTAGGGCAGCAACAACACAGGGGCCAGGCAGGATGGGCACGGATTCCTTGGTGTGCATATCGTCTCTCTGAAACTGACGGGACAGGGCGTCAGGCTTGGTGTTGCGTGACCCAGGACGATAAGACAGTGTAAAGTCGAAGCGGGTGAAGAACAGAGCCCAGCGGGACTGTCTGGGGTTCAGCCGTTTGGCGGAGCGGATGTACTCAAGATTCTTATGGTCGGTCCAGACCAGGAATGGAACTATTGAGCCCTCCAGCCAGTGGCGCCACTCCTCCAGAGCGAGCTTGACCGCCAGCAGCTCCCGGTTGCCGATGTCGTAATTTTGTTCAGATGGCGAAAGTCGACGAGAGAAGAATGCACAGGGGTGGAGTTTGCCATCCTCTGCCGCTCGTTGAGAGAGCACAGCGCCAACGCCGACATCAGAGGCATCCACCTCTACAATGAACTGCCGATCTGGGTCAGGCATCTGAAGGATGGGGGCAGAAGTGAAGCGTGACTTTAGGATACTGAAGGCGTCGTCGGCTGCCGAGGTCCAGAAGAATGACACTTTGGGACTAGTCAGGGCGGTGAGAGGGGAGGCAACGGTGCTGTAGTTTCGGATGAACTTGCGGTAGAAATTGGCAAACCCGAGGAACTGCTGAAGCTTCTTCCTGTTTTCTGGTAAAGGCCATGAAGTCACAGCAGAGACCTTGGCTGGATCCATTTGGATGCTCCCCTCTGCCACAATGTATCCCAGGAAGGCCACAGACCGAGCATGGAATTCACACTTCTCTGCCTTGACATATAGGGAGTTCTCCAGGAGGCGATTGAGGACTAGCTGGACATGGCGGGTGTGTTCGGACAGGGTACGGGAGAAGATCAAGATGTCGTCCAGGTACACAAAGACGAACTCGTTCAGCATGTCCCGTAAGACATCATTGGTGGAGCACAAGCTGGCAGCTGATGAGTACAATTAGTGAGTTGCCAGGCAGAGAGAGAGAGCTCATGACATTATCAAGGGAGATGAGAACTTCTGAAAATGTACAAAATAACATGACAGTTACCCCTTAAAGGAGACCTATTATGCCTATTTCCTGTCAAAAATTGTAACGTATGGCCAAGGATTCTGGTGCTCTCTCTTTTTTTTTTCTCTGGCTCCCATGGTGTCAGTCGAGAAAAATAAAAAATAGCCATGTAGTAAACTGAGAGAACAGATTCTATGTATTGAGATTTTTTTTAATGACTAAAATATGCGCACAAATTTACCCAAGGCTATTTTTTTTCTCGACTGAAACCACAGGGGCTCTATACTCTACCTTTACCTGCTCTCCCTTAAATATGCGACTCTTTGCCTAATCATGTGCTGGTTGGCATTGAGAGACCGAAGGAGCCAGCAGCATTCAGCACACTTTTGTTTAAGGGAAGAATCCTTTTTGCTCTCCCTTCTTTCTTCTTCTCCCCCAGCATTTCTTCAATTATTTTCGTTTGTTCATTTGAAATTTGGCTCTTTATTTAAAAAATAAAGTTTGTTACATTGTAGGATGTTCATATTCAACGTGTCCAAAGCTTAAAATAATGAGACCGTTCTGAAAGCTTGATTTCCAACTGTTTGTTCTACTCTCGTCTCCAGAGGCGAATTAATGCACAGGCTGGCCTAGGCTGCAGCCTTGGGGCTCCAAGTGTGCAGGGACTCGCATTGGCCAGAGTATTTACTACAATGGTGTAGGAGATTAAGCCTGCTTTTATTATGGCTAGAATATATTAGTCGCTGAATTAATTATGAATTAACCTGACTCGTTAAAAATTCGGTTGGATCTGCGGGTCTCATCTGGTCCCGTCCCGGCTCTTCAGGTGGCCTGCCTCTTGAGGTTGTTTTTGGGTTGACAAAAATGTTCTGACTGGTTCTGAACTACAGTTTGATGCAATTTGCCAACCGGACAAAAGGGAAAAGACGGCACGAGGGGTTTTACTATACTTAGGAAGAATAAAAACGTGTCGTAAAAACTTATAAAGTTGCGCGGTAAAAATAGATTAATAAACTAAAATACTTAAGTAAGAAAACAACGTCTCTTGCTAACTTTGGGTTAACAAAGTTAGACAAAAGAACAAAGGGAACGAAGAGGGGAGAAGAGATAAGTGCAGGAGGTGAAGTAACAGAGGGGGGTCAGAGGTGCGAAGAGGTGCAGAGGGAAGTTGCAGAGACAGCAGTCTCTTCCTTTTCTACTCAGAAAAGGAGGAGACTCGGTTTAACCCATCTCTTTGGCTCTGAGCGAATCAACTGCTTTTTACGCCGGAATTCTAATTCTGAGATTAAACTATCTTTGGTTGATTTTCCATTATTAAGCTTTCTGATATCCAATTTAACCAAAATCTGTAGACAGACAGTTTTAACAGATACAGATACTGAGTGACAGGCCTATTATTAAAACACAAAATATTTCAGGAATTAGATAGAGACTTTGCACTTCTGAAACCACATAAACATAATCACAACAGGATACAAATAATGCATATACTGTTACACACTTGCAAGAATATCTTTGAACAGCCAGTTGAGATGAACCATCGAACTTTAACTGTTTTCCAAACTTCCACACAAAGTTCAAAGTGTAGATTTTATTACTTTATTACTACTTTGCCATGCCCAAGATTGAAACCCATAAAATATCAAATTTTTCACCACTTCTGATCAGTTTAAAAAAAAGTTACACATGTTTAGGCCCTCAAAAATGCAGAATAAGAGGAGGAAAAATAATAATAATAATAATTAAAGCTGCAAGCAGCGATGAACATGAACATGGAGGTGGCTGGTCGCTGGCATATGCAGCGTGTATATGTATTTTCAATATTGAGAATTTCATGTAAATCTGATTAATCTGATTTTGTCATATATCTGATTTCCTGTTACAAGTATGTAGTGATGTGTCTGTTCTGTTAGTTGATATTGGCATTAGTGCTTTGACTCCGAACTTCGACATTCAAATTTAATTGGAATATTAAAAAACAATAATAATATTAAAACGAATATTAGGCAGCCCTTAATATTCAAACCTGTTATGGACATCATTTTTTGTAAATGTGTTTGCTAGTAGACGTTTCAATTCAGATGCGGAGGCTTTTTTTCACGCCTGGTGAAGTTGTGAATCGCAAGGTCATTAGCCAGGCTATTATTGTCCATCTGGGCTCCTGTAGTTGACATTAGCATCAGTCAGGAACGGTCAGGAATGGGGTGTTTACATTCATTCATTCAAAGATGATAATATAATCTCCAAATTATACAGGCTATTCTCTTCTCTTCTCTTTTTCAAATGGAAGAATGATTATTTCTGAGGTATGAACAGCAAAACAGTGCACATTTCCTTCTCTTTGTAAAAGGTCAACTGAACATGTGTATTTTTTTTTTTAAATAACAAAAGCAATAATTGAATTAAAAAACAAAGAAACTAAGGCTTGGCCTGTGTTCTCCAGTACACATGATGAATACCATTCTGTTAGCAAAGGCGCTGTTTATATAAACAAACCAGCGTCAGGAAATATGAAACTTTCACTAAAACGTAACAACTTAACTGCTAATTTCTTTTCCGCTCCCACCATCAGCAGCTCCGGCTGTCTGCTATGAGTTCATCCTACGTCTCTCTTCACCTGCACACACACACACACACACACACACACACACACACACACACACACACATAGACTAGCCAGTTTCAATATGTACATTCAATGATTACTTTTTTCTCCAGTATACAGTCAGGCAATCAGGTCTATGCAACATTGTCAAATTACCCAAATAAATTATGTATCTATTTAAATTATTAATTCATTCACTCATTTGTTTATTTATCATTGACTATTTAACTTACGTGTTTATTTGTTTATTTATGAACTATACACGAGCAGTCCGGGCTCTTCAGACTGGCTCAAAGTTTTACTCTCCTCGCTCGCAGAAGGTAACTACGCAACCAGTGCTAACTACTGACAAGCTGTTTTAGCACATTCCCCCCGGCTGAACAAGTAAAGTTCATAAACAATACCACATAATATAATCCCGTCAAAATGGGATTATAAACTATGACATAACACATTCACCCATCAAATAAACAATTCTAACACTCCCTTCTTACCTGCAAATAGCAAAAATATGTATTTTATCATCACAGTTCGCCACAGCAAGTAACTTTACACCATAATCTATGCTTTACTCTCAAGTGTGTTCTGTTCTTTGAACGTATTCACGCAAGACTTCCCTTGTCCCTGAACACAGTGTAGCGAGTGCGCCCTCTGCTGGTTGGATTTAGACAATGCATGCTGCTAGACAGAAGAACATATACAACCTAATTGTGATACCAATAGTTCTTACTGAAGATATTTAATGGTCAAAATATTATTAATAGATATTCGGATATATTCAAATATTAATATTAATGAATAAATAAAGATTTTGGGGAAAAGTCGCAGCCCTAATTGGCATGTAGTTGTACTCAGGCCTCAACTCTAATCATCTCTGGAAATGTGGTGCAGTTGGGGCAATTCATGCTAGAGTGAGAGCGACTTCCTGTTTATGGTGGGAAGGACAAAATGGATCCTCTCCGGGAACCATCACCTTATCGTGCTGGAGAGGTTTGTGTGTCCCTGTGTACCTGAGGGCTGTGTTGTCTGGAGCCTAGTGCTCCTGGTAGGGTCTCCCATGGCAGAGTGGTCTCAGGTGAGGGGCAGGACTAAGAATGGTTAGTATAATGGTATCATCTGATCTGAGGCTGTATGTTTTGGACACTCGAGTGAAGAGAGGAGCAGAGCTGTCAACTGATCACCATCTGGTGATGAGTTAAGTCAGAGGATGGGGGAAGATTGGACGGACCAGGTAAGCCCAAACGAGTAGTGCGGGTGAACTGGTAACATCAGGAGGAGGCCCCTGTCCGAGAGATCTTCAACTCACACCTCCGGCGGAGCTTTTCTGGCATCCCTGTGGAAGTTGGGGCCATTGAACCGGAGTGGGCAATGTTCAAAGTTTCCATTGCTGAAGCTGCAGCGGTGAGCTGTGGCCTCAAGGTCTTAGGTGCCTCAAGGGGCGGCAACCCTCGAACACCGTGGTGGACACCGGTGGTCAGGGAAGTTGTCCGACTGAAGAAGGAGGCCTTCCGGGATATGTTATCCCAGAAGACTCCAGAGGCAGTTGCAAGGTACCGACGGGCCAGAAGGGCTGCTGAGTTCGGCACCTTCGACACCTCAGGAGGGGGAAACCATCCAAGCTGTTTACAGTAAGAACGGGACGCTTATGAACTCCGCTGATGAGCTAATCGGGCGGTAGAAGGAGCACTTTGAGGAACTCCTTAATCCAACTAACATGTCCTCTTTTGTAGAGGCAGAGCTGGAGGCTGATGGGGAATCATTGTCAATATCTCTGGCCGCTTTGGGTTTGGAGGGGCTGTCTTGGTTGACACATCTCTTCAACATTGCGTGGAAGTCTGGGACAGAGCCAAGGGAGTGGCAGACTGGGGTGGTGGATCCCCTATTTAAAAAGGGGGACCAGAGGGTGTGTGCTAATTACAGGGGTATCACACTTCTCAGCCTCCCTGGTAAAGTCTACTCCAAGGTGCTGGAAAGGATGGTTCGTCCTATAGTCGAACCTCAGATTGAAGAGGAACAATGCAGATTCCGTCCTGGACGTGGAACAATGGACCAGCTCTTCAGTCTCGCAAGGATCCTGGAGGGGGCCTGGGAGTATGCCCACCCAGTCTACATGTGCTTTGTGGATCTGGAGAAGGCATATGACTGGGTCCCTTGGGAGATACTGTGGGAGGTGCTGCGGGAGTATGGGGTGAGGGGGTCACATCTGTGGGCCATACAACCTCTGTACACCTAAAGCGAGAGCTGTGTCCGGATCCTCGGCAGTAAGTTAGATTTGTTCCCGGTGGGGGTTGGCCTCCGCCAGGGGTGCGCTTTGTCACCAATCCCGTTTGTGATTTTCAGGGACAGGATATCGAGGCGTAGTCATGGTGGGGAGGGGTTGCAGTTCAGTGGGCTAAGGGTCTCGTCTCTGCTTTTTGCAGATGATGTGGTCCTGATGGCATCGTTGGTCAGTGACCTTCAGCACTCACTGGTTTGGTTCGCAGCCGAGTGTGGAACGCCTGGGATGAGGACCAGCACCTCCAAATCTGAAGCCATGGTTCTCAGCAAGGAAACCGGTGGATTGCTTACTCCAGGTAGGGAATGAGTCCTTAGCCCAAGTGAAGGAGTTCAAGTACCTCTGGATCATGTTCACGAGTGAGGGGACGATGGAGCATGAGTTTGGCTGGAGAATCGGAGCAGCGGGGGCGGTGTTGCAGTCGTTCTACCGCGCCGTTGTGACAAAAAGAGAGCTGGGCCGGAAGGCAAAGAAGCTTTTCGCTTCTGTGGCTATAGCGGGATCTCAGCCCCAAACACAGTCACACACACTGTAGTGGGAGTCATTGCCTCCTTATCTGGTCGGTTTAGTTACAACAGCAGATGTATTTAGGTTTCGCAGTGAAATGAGGATGTCTCGTTAAGATAATTCATAATTTCAACTTCATCACCAGCTCTACTTTGTCCATCGTGGCACTTTCAACGCGTACCAGGCATCCGACAAGTGCAGATCCAAACAGCACACAGCGTCGCTCGCTGCCAGTTCTATGAGGACATTACAACAGGAGACAAAGAAATCAAAGTGATTTGATCTGTGACGCTCGCTCATGTCGCGTGCTGTTAGGACACAGAGTTAAGGACTCTCCGTAAATAAACAGCTGGCGCTATCATCCATCTGTCAGCTCCGTACACTTTGCCGGCTGCAGACTGTGCACTGCTCGACTTCTTTAATGACCATTTTCAAATATTTTAAACCCATTCTTAGGTTTTGTTTGTCAGGCTGTTGCATGGGCAAAAAATGGAGATATATTACATATGTCCATGTTTCTCCCGCGAACATATAACATTTACAAGCACTCCCGTATATCCAGTCGTCTGCACGCAGATCCCACGTGAAGCTGTTGCTTTTATTAAAAAAGAGAGAATGCACTCATCCCTGTACAGGATGAAGAAGTGCTGGACAAAAATAGAGTTATAGTTTGTCTCAACTTCTTATTTGTGTATTTACATTTTTTTATTATTATTATAATTTCTTCCCCGAGCTCATGAAACAATATGGGTCACATATAAATTGACAGGGTCGGTCGAAGGTCCGGAACCGAACAAAATTGTTTTTTAGGCCTTATCACTTGTCAGCATGGACACGTCAGAATTTTGCAGTTTTCACTGCTACAATGTTGCATCTGGGCTGCTGGTAATGCAATCACATACAAGCCTACTGTACTGGGCTATTTTCATCATCATTCTGTTTTTTTATTTTTATTAGACAGCACAGAGGTCCGGGCTATAGCCCTGAATTCTCAGCTCTAACAACGTGCCTGTCTCCCTCTCTCACCCAAGTGAGTTAGCTGCTGTGTCTGGGCTGCTTTAATGCAGCAGCCAGTCACAAAGGAAAGATTATCCATTTATAGCCTATGTAGTAGGTAGACATAGATTCAGCAATCTCCTCAGCCGGGCTCTGTCAGTAAGGGTGAACCTGGTGAGGCGAGTAGATGAGCTAAAATGCATCACCAGCCATCTAACCTACAGTGGGCATGGTACTCTAAAAAACTGAACCAGTCAAAATACAGTTAAGAGATGATGCATGCTGTGTGCCCTTTCCCATGTTACAGAAGGGGGAAGTGGAAATAGAGAGGATGGAGAAAGATGGTGTCATCGAGCGGTTGATACAACATACTGAATGGTGCACTCCCATGGTACCAGTCCTGACAATTTTAAATAAGTCGGTCAAAAGAGAACGCTACATCCTACCCACCTCAGATGAGATAACAACCAAGCAGAGTGGTGCAACTGGGTTTTCTTCCCTTGATGCTGCCAGTGAATTCTGGCAGATCCCTCTGCATCCAGACAGCTGCAAGCTGACAACATTCATAACACCATTTGGCAGATACTGTTTCAAAAGAGTATCTTTTGGCATAACAAGTGCACCAGAGATCTTCCAGTGATAGATGCTGGAGATTCTAGAAGGACTGGAAAGTGTGGGAGTCTTCATGGATGACATCCTAATCCAAGGGACGTCAATGGAGCAACATGATGCCCAACTCGAGAAGGTGCTGCAGCGTGTTGAGTTGGCAGGGTTGAAACTCAACAAGGAGAAATGCTCCCTTGGCAGAGCGAGCTTCGCTTCTTGGGTCATCTCATCGACCAGTCAGGGGTCAGACCGGACCCTGACAAAGTGGAGGCCATACACCAGCTGCCACTGCCTGAAAATAAGCAGGAGCTAGAAAGAGTCCTCGGCATGGTGAATTACCTGGGGAGGTTCATCCCAGCCCTTGCAGCGGTGGGACAGCCGTTGTATGAGCTGCTAAAGAGCCAGGACATCTGGACCTGGGGACATGCACAGCAGTCAGCTTTGGAGGACATTAAAAGAATGCTGACTAAAGCATCTGTTCTTTCCTTTTATAAAGTCACAAGGCCTACAGTTGAATCTGCAGACACCAGTAATTACGGACTAGGAGCTGTGCTGCTTCAGCTCCACGGAGAAGAGTGGAAGCCAGTAGCCCACTGCTGACGTCTCTCAGAAGCTGAAACACACTATGCCCAAATAGAGGAGTGCCTGACTGGCGTGTGGGCTTGTGAAAAGTTTGACAAGTATCTGTGTGGCCCAGATGAATTCAGGCTTAAGACTGATCATAAGCCATTGGTGCCGCTCATCAACAGCCAGAGCCTCGATAATGTTCCCTTGAGATGTCAGCCTCCCCTAATGCGATTATTCATAAGAAGTCGATGGCCAGAATACAGTGGAAATGTACCACCAAACATCAGAGCATACAGGACGGTGAAAAATTAATATAATAATAATAACAATAATAATAGCCCTCATGTGCTACAGATCAACTCCCTGTGCCACCACAGGAGTCAATCCAGCAGAAGTATTAATGGGAAGAAAGATTAGAATAACACTCCCCACATTAGAGAAGAATCTTCGACATAAATGGCCCAACAGAAAGACTGTTAAAAAGAAAGATGCTGGTGAGAAGGCAAAACAATCCAGATCTCTTCCACCACTATGACCTGGAGACACAGTCCTCGCCAAGTTGGATCAGGAAAAGGCCTGGGTGACACCAGCAGTCGTTTCAAAAGAGTGTGTGTCTCCAAGGTCATACATCATCAACACACCACAAGGAGCAGTGTATCGGTGGTCCGCCATCTCCGGGCAGATCTGTCTTCACAACCTGCCCAAAACAGCCTACCTTCATCAGCTGAGAGTACAGGAGGTATTTCACAGCCAGCAACTGTTATCACTCCAGAGACTGTTTCTTCTAGTCCGAAGGAAGTCACAAGCCTCACACACACCCCTGCACAGACATCAGGACAGTATCGAACCAGAGCTGGATGATTGTGCAGACCAGTCAATCGGCTAGTCCTGTAGACAGATACTGATGTGTCAACCATATGTAGAGAGAAAGAAAGTTTTTTCATTTTTTTAGTTGATAATAACTTTAAAGGGGGAGATGTCACATATAGTTTGTGTAATGTAACTAATGTTGCCACAGTAACATTGTAACTGTAACATTGGAATGCAGAGCAGTTAATGTATTGTTGCCTAGGTTATGGAAGACACTTTTCTTATGCCGGTTTGTTTAGATGTTTGTGCTGTCATTAAAGTGAATGTTTTTTTTTAAACATATGTTTATTGATTTTCTATAAAGAAGAGAAAAAAGGTGAAAAAAAAGAGTAAAGAACACAGCGCATCAAGCATTACAGCAATACGTCATGGTCATGGGGGCGGCAGTAGCTCAGTCCATAGGTGACTTGGCTGGGAACCGGAAAATTAATTTGGGATTGTTGCCGATTGTTGGACTGAATCCAAAACACAATTAAAGTCTCCACCCAAGATTATATTTGTGTTAGACATGGTGGACATAGTATTGAAACGATTCTGAAAGAAAATGGGGTCATCAATATTAGAGCCATATAAGTTTATCAAAGTTACTGGTACCGAATTAAGCTCCCCTTTAACAAGCAAATATCTACCTCTGTCATCAGAAATAGTTTGTGTGTGTACAAGAGGTTTGTTTTTTTTTAATAAGGATTGCAATTCCTCTTGCTTTTGTGCTAAAGTTTGATTGGAAAACATGGGATGTCCATGAGGGACATAATGTCTTAGCGGTAGTTTTTTTTTTTGTGTGTTTCCTGGAGGAAACATATATAAGCTGTGAGTGTACGTAAATGAGCATACACTTTTCCTCTTTTTAATGGGCTATTCATCCCCCTTAGATTCCAGCTGACTAGAGTAATTTCTTCACTACTGTGCTTTCTTGGACCTCTTAGCATAGGTATTGTCTACAGTTTAAAATAACGTATTTCATGACCATGACAAAAGGAGATGTGCAATAAACTGAGAGAACAGATGTGCTGAAACATAGAGAACCCTGAAAAAACAAAAAATGTACATTAGATAATAAGGCATTTAACCTCAACCAAACAACAGTGTAATTGACATTACCGTCCAAAATTCAAATTAGCTTGCTGTAGCATAAACCGGGAGGCTAGGCTCTAATGTCGCCGCTCATGTTGCCTTTTCTTGTCATTTTCCTATGGCTCAGTTTCCGACCGTTGATAGCTTATTTAAGACTTATGGGTGAGGTTAATAAGCAAGGTAAAGGTGGAGCTCCCGACACACACAACTACTCCTCAACGTGGTCCGCCATCTTCCCATTAAAGTGAATATTAACAAATCAAGCCGACCCTCGATCATTTTACAGCATAATTTAGCATAGCAAAATACGCTTAGGCCCCCGCACCATAGCAAGGGCTAGTAAGCCCTAGCAATAAGCTTTATAAAAAAGGAAAGTTTTACCTTAACTTTTAAATATGGGAACAGTGTCTGCCTCCCAAACAATACTTGGTTGTAGGTTCCACAGGAGAGAAGCTTGGTAGCTGAAGGCTCTGCCTCCCATTCTACTTTTGGAGACTCTAGGAACGACAAGTAGCCCTGCAGCGTGTGCAGAGATCTAGTCGGTCAATACAGAACTATGAGCCCTTTAAGCTACAACGGAGCCTGACCAATAAGAGCTTTGTAGGTAAGGAGAAGGATTTTAAATTCTATTCTAGATTTTACAGGTAGCCAATGCAAAGAGGCTAATACAGGAGAAGTATGTTCTCTTCGATTTGTTTTAGTCAGTACACTGCAGCTGCAGCATTTTGGACCAATTCTTAACAGACTTATTGGAGTAGGCTGATAATAAGGAGTTGCAATAGTCCAGCCTAGAAGTAACAAATGCATGGACTAGTTTTTCTGCATCTTTCTGAGACATAGAATGAATGTTGATGGCTCCCTTTACCTGTGAAACAGAATGGACCTCAGAGTTACCCGGAAGTTTGGAACTTGTTTTGTTTTGCTGAACACACACTTGTGTGCACCTTGCTATGCGTGTAATGCATTTATTAAACATTCATAAACCACAACAGTCACACCGTCTTAGGTGTGCCAAACGCTCCGCAACAACAAAAGCTGCTCTTGACACTTATTTTAAGTCACAAGTTTCCATTCAAAATAGTCAACAATCTCTCAGAGAATATTTAAAGTATTCAGAATCTTCTAACATGAAAAATCTATTACATCCTCACTGTGTTTGGTGCCCAGTTACTTCACCACTTGACAAGAGAGGTTTTTATTTCTCTGCATGTCACTGTGTTTGTAGCCTAATCCCTGGTAAACTGTATGTTGAAAGACATCTTGAACAGTAGCTGCACTGTATTTTATGCTTGCTTGTGAAGGACACATTGCTTCAAACATTTGAAATGAGGAATTGCTGTTGTGTCTCGTTCTTATTCTGTTTGGCACACAATAATGATGAATGAATAAACAATGGATTGAATAATTTGGTACTGTTTTTTTCTCTTAGGTGAGCCTGGAGAAACGCCTTCATTTTCATTACAGTCAGGTCATCCTTGTTCCTAGCATCTCTTTAATAGTTCCAGGTTTTATTATCCGGAGCAAACCACTTTAAACTCCCTTCTTTGAAGTTAGGAGAGATATCTCATGGAAATCATCCCTTGATGAATGTTATTTTAACCTTACATCTAAATTAAGTGCATAATATTCATGAACAGCTTTTAATATTTTAACATTGACTGTGTACCGGAGCATTCAGAAAGCTACACTTGAAGCATTACAGAAACTTCACACAACCATATTTTACCTTAAAAATGCAAATTTCTGGGTTTTTGACAGTTTACTGACCTATATAGAACCAGGGAAGAAACAGCAAATAGGGAATTCCTATTAGATACAAACGAAAACACATATAAAACTAAAGAATATTTATATTTTAAATACTGCAAGATTTTATCAAATAATTTAAATCATGGTGACACCGTCTAAGGTGCACTACAAACACTATTTTCTTTTCCAGCCAATAGATCCCCCTAAATCTTGCACATTGCTCTTAAAGTTAGCTAGACATTAACTTAAAAGTGTGAAGTTGTTTTTGATAGTAGGCATGGTCATAGTGACATCCCCCAGTTAGAGAGAGAAAAGTACCCATAATTCCGCCATCCAATAATGTCAGAATACAGAAATGGATGATGATAAGGAAAGGCTACTGCAGCATCTCTATACCTGTTGGAAACTGGCAAATTGTACATTTTGTTTGATCTGTCAGCATTCAGCTGCGGCAGTACATTTTAGGACATCTGTGGCCAGCAGACATGACAGCCTCCCAACATTTGGCTAGTGTATAATGAAGAGGCCTCTCTGTTTTCGTCTATATTGTTTCTGGCAGGATCGGTCGTCTGTTTGATGGAACGGAGCCCATAGTGTTGGATAGTCTTAAGCAGCACTACTTCATTGATCGAGACGGCCCCATGTTCCGCTACATACTTAACTTCCTCAGGACTTCAAAACTGCTCATCCCTGATGACTTCAAAGTGAGTGTCTGTCTAGAGCTTTGATCAAGTACTACAACAGTGTATGAGTGCAGTGTGTCTGAACAGTCTCAAATCACAAGAAACAGATGAACTGTCCAGAGTCAGGAAGGATTGTCACACCTAAAGACCACTTACAGAAACAGAGAAATCTGAGAACTACTATGAGAAAGTTACCATAAAAATAAGGAGAACAGACATTGAACTGTTTGTCATTGTCATTTGACTAGCTCAAAAGAAAATGGCACAGAAATAAAGGCCACAGTTATTTGCAGTGGAATGGTACAGGTACACATAGGTCCGCTGCTCTGACCATCCTGACATGTTCATTTGAATGATAAGATCTGTCCCACTCTCATTCAATTTCTACCGGGGTTACAGTTACCTCTATAACTCAACTTTTCAGACACCCTGTACAGTCCAACAGTAAAATGTTGAACTGTCGATCACTCAACAATTTGCTAAAGGCCACAAAACCTTTAACTAACAAGCATCCTGTTGTTATATTGTTGTAATGACCATATGTTTTAGTAAAAATTTGAACATGAACAACTCTGCCCCTCCATAAATATATGAGAATTGAATATTGATGAGTTTCAACACCGGGTGGATTTCTTTTACATTTTAGTAATAGGAGCATTTTAAGATTACAAAAGAAAAGGGTAAAAATACAAGAAATGTATAAATTGCTTTAATAAATTCCATATGTATTAACCCTTTAATAATAAATAAAGGGGGACTTCCGGTGGCGCCATGTTGTAGACGGCAGCGTCAGAAAGTACGCAAATCTGGAAAATAAGTTGACAAACAAAGTCTGTGGAAAGTATGTTTAAGATAGGGAAGCTTTGAGAGGAGGTGCAAAGGAAAGTTGTGTGGCGTCGTCAGAGGGAGTGAGCCCAGAGATGGTACGGCTAGAGTTGGCTAGCAGTGAACATGACTCGGTCATACTAATGGAGCTGCGCAAATGAAGGCAGGAGCATGCCGAAGCAGCAAGTGACAACAAGAGAGCTATGGCTGGACTCGAAATGAACTTGAAGGAGCTCATGAAAAGAACGGCATCCCTGGAGCAACAAGCGGAACACATGGAGGCAAGAATTGGAAATACGGAAGACAGGGAGACACGACTGGAGCGGTCCGCCGCCTTCCTACTCCAGCAAACGGTCAAACTATCTGTTAAATGCGATGACTTGGAGTCAAAAATGAGGCGCAACAATATACTGATTCACGGTATCCCAGAGGGCGCAGAGAATAACAACATCATAGACTTCATAACGGGACTTATTAAGTCCAAAATCCAAATTACAGGAAATACACATCGAGAGGACACATCGCTTTTTGGATTACAAAGTTAAGGAAAATGTGATACGGTAAGCCTGGAAACAGAATACTACATCTACAAACCATCTACTTTAATCAAGATTACACGACGGACGTTCAAAAGAAGAGGAAACAGGTGAGCGATTTCATCAAAAAGCTGAAGGAGAAAAACAGTCCCCCTATCCAGCCCAGCTTAAAGTGTTTTTGGACTCAGGGACCTCGACTAAAAAAAACAAAGAGAATTGGAGAATAAGATTAAAGAATTAGAGATGGAACATAAAAGAACATCAGATAAAACCATAATTTGTGATTTAAAAACAGTTTTACAAGCCAGAGATACTACGAAATGGGTAATAGAGCTAGTCGCTTCTTAGCATTCCAACTTAGAAAGGCCCAAACAAACTATGATAATGACGGACAAGTCTTTCTTAAAACATTTTTTACCAGCCCTGTCAAGAGAAGAGGCATCCGCAATGACTCGGCCAGTTTCTACACAGAAAATATTGGATACTACAAAACTCTTAAAAAAAATAAATCACCTTGGACTTTCCAGGAGAATTTTACAAAAGTTTTAGAGAGGAGATAACACCTGTGCTACACAAAGTATTTAACTATTCTCTAACATCTGGGGACCCACGTAAGCCGTGGTCAGAGGCCGTCATATCAATCTTGCATAAAGAAGGAAAAGATCCAACTCTGTGTGAAGGATACAGACCTGTGGGTTTACTCTGCAATGATTTATGATCCTAATAAGCATAATTGCAAAACTAATGCAAAACTATATAAATAAATTAATTTAAATAGATCAAGCTGGGTTAATCACCCGGGAGGCAGGGAGCAAACATTAGGAGAATATTGAATATTATTTCAAGTACAAATTCCAAATCTAAGACTTCTATGATGCTGAGTCTCGATGCCCAGAAGGCGTTCGATAGGGTGAAGTGGAGCATTTTGTACCAGACTTTATCAGCTTTTGGAATAGAATAGAATTTTATAGAATGGGTAAAATTATTTACAAAGTACCCCAAATCACGGATCAGAATTAATGGATGTTGCTCAGATTTCTTCTACCTCAAAAGAGACAAGGTCAGACAAGGTGATTGTTTGAGTCCACTGTTGTTTGCTTTAAGTATTAAACCATTGGCCCAATCAATAACACAAAACAAGTAAATATTGGGAATAAGGGATGAAGAGGGTGCGGAACATAAAATATCACTGTTTGCAGATGATTTATTAACACTTTTAAATGACCCATCCCTATCGATACCAGCCCTTATCTTGGAGGATCTTAGAGAATATGGAGAAATTTCAGGATATTTGACTAATGAAAGCAAATCAGTTGCTATGATGATTTCAGGTAATTGCCCTGCAGAGTTAAAAGAATGTCTCAGTTATATGATGCAAATTATGGAAAGCTGATAAAGGAGATTAAAAAGGACTTGGATAGGTGGGCGACTTTACCCCTGACTCTCATCAGGAGGGTTGAAACAATTAGGATGAATATCTTGCCAAGACTATTGTTCCTGTTTCAGTCACTTCCAGTTTTGATCTCTGGCTCTACCCTTTAATTTGCTGGACAAAAGTATGTCAGTTTTTTTATGGCTAAACAAGAAAGCAAGAATTAAATACAAGACACTTTTAGCAAAATTTACCAAATCTAAGGAACTATTACTGGGCTGCTCAACTTAGAGCTCTTATATTATGGATAATTAAAGACAGACATGCAATATGGTTGGAGATGAAGCAAAGGGACTGCCCTACCTGCCTATATGTTCTGGAGGGAAGAGGGGGTGTAGACGCAGAAAAAGTTTGGGCCTGTCTGTCTGTTTGTCTGTCTATATGTCTGTTTTGTTTGTCATGTATATCTGTTTGTGTCACTACAATATATTGTATTGTTATAATATGTTATCTTGGGTTGGGTGGTGCTGGGTGAGGGGTTGGAAATTTATAAGCGTTGCTTCCTTCCATCCCCTTTTCAGACTGTATGTGTAAATTGTTAATTCTTCTTTTTTCTCTTCTCAATGTGTTGGTTTTTTTTTTGTTTTTTTTTCATCTTTGGATTACAAGTCTGAAATAAATGAATAATACAATACAATACAATACTTTGCCCTTGTAGTAACTACCATTTGTAACCGATGCAAAAGAAGCTTAAAATTAAAAATGATATGATTATAGAAACAATGAAAATATGGTCGACAATACAAAATAAATTAAATATATCAAGCTCTGTAAGTAAAGGTACAAAAATATCCAAAGATCCAGATTTTGTACCGGGCACTATGGATGCAGGATTTGAGAAATGGCCTAACAAGGTCTTAATATATATAGCTCAACTTTTAACAGGGAAAATTATGAAATCTTTTGAACAACTCAATATAGTAAAACATATTAAAAAACACTATAAATACATGACACTTATTGCATTTACGATTATCACTAAAGGAGGCAAAGGAGTAGCTAAACATATGATACTCCGAGC
Organism: Echiichthys vipera; assembly: GCF_963691815.1. Taxonomy (NCBI): domain Eukaryota; kingdom Metazoa; phylum Chordata; class Actinopteri; order Perciformes; family Trachinidae; genus Echiichthys; species Echiichthys vipera. The sequence goes on along the minus strand of NC_139828.1, from coordinate 35,735,706 downwards.
AAGAGAGAGCAGGAGAGAGAGCGAGGGAAGCCATCACCAGCCGTGAAGCTAACTACTAAGCTAAAGTGGCTAAATGGAGGGGCAGGCATTAGCGGCAGTAGCTCAGTCCATAGGTGACTTGGCTAGGAACCTGAGGGTCTCAGGTTCAAGTCCCTGTGTGGACCATGAATAGAGCGTGGACTGTTGGCTGGAGAGGTGCCAGTTCACTTGGGCACTGCTGGGGTGCTGTTGAGCAAGGCACCGAATCCCCAACTGCTCCGGGCGCTGAGCCATTGGCAGTCATTGGCAGTCGCACGGACATCTCTCTATTAATTGCCTGTGTATATAGGTCCTGTCCTGTCCTGTGCATGTGTGTATTTCGGGCCTGTGTGTGGGTAACCTGTATAATAATAATAATAGTGAAAAAATTGAATTTCCTTTGCGGGATAAATGAAAGGAATTCTTCTTCTAACAGATAGCGCGTAAAGTTACACACTATATAATTAGCCAGAAAGTGACCAAAGAAGGAGTGCTTGAGTAGAACTAATGGATTTTTAAATGTTAACCCTTTAAAGGTCACTCATTGAAATCTTTGGAAATTCTAAATTTTGACCTCAGAGGGTGTTACAGGACATATTTTCTTTGTAAAACATTATCAATATTTTTCCTCTTTGCATTGCAAATCAAGGTCAATGAAGTTAATGTATATGAGCACTTGCCTGTCTCAGGTAAAATAAATTATAGAGTGAATTTTAAAAAAAGAAGAGAAAAACACACACAAACTGGAAGGAACATTTATTTAGAGACATCTCTGTCTTGAGGTACTGATACTGGCTTGACTGTCATACAAGAAAAATACATATTCAAAAAATACATATACACAATCAGTTCGGAACAGTTTCTGGAACCGATAACAAGCCCACTTTACACAAGTAAGACTAAAATTTTGCTAAATGAGAAGTAAATACATCATAAAATTGGCATAGAAATTGTACATAAATAATATGTGTTTATGATTGATCCAAAAAAAATTATAAATAGTTGATGAATACAAATAATTCCAAAGAACAAATAAAATATCAGAAGCCACAAGGATCATGACTAAAAATAAAACACATGGGACCTCCGGTTTGGCTGAGATGGAGTAGATACGGGTCGAGTCTTGCTTCCGCAACTTTTGATAATTTTTACATTTCAGGACCCCTAAAGCCACAACAATATTAATATTTGTCTCTTTTAAATGGATACACCACCTAAAAATGCTGACACATCCGACAAGACAGACTGTAAAAGACCGGAGGGCGAAGGCTAGCCCCGCAAAGGAGGCAAGATTAGCATGGCAACCATTACTAACCTCTTGGAGCATCACCGTGCAGCCCTCTCGCCAAGAACAAAGCCCTCTCCGCCAAGATCAAAACCCTCTCTGCTGAGTTCAAAGCCTCCATTTCAACGCTTGAAGAAAAGCTGGACCACGTCAATGCCACAGTGTCCGACCACGCTCAGAAGATAGGCTCTCTCGAGGTAAATTTACAGGACGAGCATCTGCTAACGCTGGAGGCCTCCTGGCTAAAGTCAGCGACCTGGAGTCCCGGAGCCAGCGCATTAACATCAGAGTGATTGGACTACCAGAATCTGTTGAAGGTCCGCGGCCCACAGCCTTCTTCACAGAGCTGCTCATGGAGGTTTTCGGGGAAGACTTTCTGGAGTCACCGCCAGAGTGTGACAGGGCTCACCGCACACTGGTTAAGAAACCGTGGCAGGGACAAAGACCACGGCCAGTTATCATCAGGCTGCACAGGTACCAGGTGAAGGAGAGAATCATACACGACCCTGCGCCAGGAGAGGCCAGCTACAATACAGAGGGTCTCCCATCGCCATCTGCGAGGACTACACTCCGGAGGTGATGGAGCAACGGCAGCTAACATCATTCATAAAAGGGTCCTGTTTGAGCCAACAACTGTAATCCTAGATACTGACGGCCCCTATGTCATAGTTTCGGGCACACTTCAGAACACACCAGTGGTCTTAGGGCGCACTCACTGTCCTTCCGCAGTGCCCCGTGCTTTAGGGTACTTGTCCCCCCTCCCTCTCCCCCCGCGCCCCAGACCCGTTTGTACTCACACTGCCTGGGCCTCGCGCAAATGCATCTCGCTGTCCATACGCCATCACGCCGTAACACGTCACACGCATTGATTGACGTCATCGCGATGCGTCTCTTTGTTTACAAATCTTTCCATAGACCTCGGAGTTTTTGTGCGTCTTGACGACTGTTTTTGAATATTTTCATCCGACCAAATCTGCAGTAAACACTCCACCTCCGCATCACACCAACGTGAACCTTTGAACAGGCGCACATAAATGAAGTCAGGAGTCACGTAGGCATCGTGCTCGTGCTCGTACACGTGCGCGCTCTCGTGCTCATACATGTGCAAACACGCTCTACAAAAGCCCACCTCTCTCAGGCTGGTCGCAGTTATGCGCGGAGCGGGTGCACTCACACTGCTCAAACGCACAAGGCTTTAGCTAAAAAACGGTTTTGGCCCGGTGCGGAAGGACAGTGTGAGTGCGCCCTTAGTTTCGGTTTATGCACCCACCTGGGACAACGAACAGTTTTTTATATGGCTATTCTCCAAAATCCCAAACGCTGACAGTCATCGCATTATCATAGGCGGAGACTTCAACCTGGTGCAGGATGTGACTCTTGACAGATCTTCTCCTACACTGGTTACGCTATCCAAATCAGCACACACAGTAAAAACATATGCATTAAAGTTGGGAATTTCTGATCCCTGGAGGTTTAGAAACCTCCTTGGGAAAGCTTTCTCCTTTTGATTGATTTCTTCTTAATTGATAACAACCTCCTCGACTGCGTGAATGCATGTGAATACCACCCTATAGTCACTTCTGACCATGCTCCTACCACAGTTGACATTAGTTTTCCACGAGATACAATTCCACGTTCACCGTGGAGGTTCAGCTCACACTTACTGTCGGATAGTCAGTTTAAAGATTTTGTTGCGACTCAAATCCGCACTTACATAGAGTTCAATGACACCCTTGATGTCAGCAGCAGCACTCTATGGGAAGCACTTAAAGCTACTGTTCGAGGACAAGTGATAGCCTATATTTTTTAAATGAGAAGGGCTGAACGAGCTAGGCTTGTGGAAATTGCAGAGGAACTAGTAAAACTTGATGGAATTTACTCCATCTCTCCATCTCCCCCTTTATATAAGAAACGGCTACTACTACTACATTCGGAACACAGCCTTTTAATGACACGTGTAGTGGAAAGACAGTTATGAAAATCTAAACAAAACTTTTTTGAGCAGGGAGATAAGGCAGGGAGACTTCTGGCGCAGCAGGCCCACGCAGCTAGTGCTTCCAGAATAATCTCTAAAATTCAACTACCAGACGGTAGCCACACTTCTGACCCAGTGATGATCAACAAGTCTTTTTCTGATTTTTACACCGCATTATATACTTCTGAATGCAACCCAATTACTGCAGCGGCCCCTAACCCATTAACGTACCCTCGATTGATAGAAACATCGCTAGAGAGCTCAGTAGACCCATCGCTCTGTTGGCGGTGCATGAAGTGATCAAGACTATGCAGAATAGGAAATCTCCTGGTCCCGATGGTTTTCCAGTCGAGTTCTTTAGGGCATACTCAACACTATTAGCTCCCATCCTTGTGAGAATGTTTAACGACTCCTTTGCTGAAGGCAGACTGCCAGCGACCTTGTATGAGGCATCTATTTCATTGCTACTGAAGAAAGACAGGTGCCATGAACAGTGCGAGAAACGGGACCCAAATGCCGACACGGCCACTGAGTAAGAAGTAAACAAACGTTTAATCAAAAAACAAATAACATCTTCGTCGGGTGTAGACGACGAAGAACAAACGTGGGGATCAGGAGACAAACACGAACGGGTGGTATATACGCCTCCATAGACTCACGCTCAGGTCCTGACAGATTATATAAACGACTAGTTGGGAAGATCGAACCGGGTAACAAATCTATAGGACAATCGTGGAAAGGATAAAGCCTTCGTTTTACTAAAAACCTCGGCAAGGTCGTGATACACAGGTGGCACGGATGACAAATCAGGAGGTCAGGCAACAACGGTCTGGGGTTACTGAGGCACCTAGCTGGAGAGTGACAACTGCTACTCCAACTCACAACCCTGCCTGTAACACAGTCAATTACAGGATTGTGAGCTAAAAGCCATGGAAGTCCAAGAACTAAGGGGGTATTAATAGAGGGCATAACGTGAAAAGCTATGGTCTCAGTATGATTACCAGCTAGAGACATAGTCGTGGGAATCGTCTCGGCAGAGATCTGGGCTCGCTCCTCACCACTGTAGATACTCTAGGTTAATTGGATCAAAAATGTGACGATCAAATGAAATATTTTAAAAGGAAATTAATTAAGAAAGATTACTAAAAATGAATAACTTTCATTTATTGAAAACTTCACATGAAGAACCAATTAATTGTAGGGCCTTGTCTCACGTTCAGATTATGAGATTGAGTATTCTCAATAAACTTATCGTTAATCAAGTAAATATTAGCTATCATCAATAATTATCAAAGATAATAATAAAAATGACTCTAGTTAAACCAGAGTTCCTCGGGGCACCACTGTCATAGACGGAGTGACAACTAATATAAAAGTCTCAATATATTAAACTACCAATTAAGGGTTGAACACCGATAAATGTAATAGTTTACTCAGTTGAAGGATTTAACAGTTATCTTCTTAGTAGAGGCTGGCTCATCTTTGTGTAATATTAAATAAACAGACATATTATAAACAAACATTTATCAACAAATTAATAAATGCAACAAACAAAACACACAATAATCTAACTAAAGCTAACACCAAATGTGTGTGAGTGTGAGTGTGTGTGTGTGTGTGTGTGTGTGTGTGTGTGTGTGTGTGTGTGTGTGTGTGTGTGTGTGTGTGTGTGTGTGTGTGAAACAAAGAGGAGAGGTGTGGGGCTTGGACACCTGCAGAGATGGTGTGAACATTTAAGTTACATAAAAGCCAGCAGGCTGAAAACCTCAGAAGTTATAATTCAGGTTATAACAAAGTTACAGTTCTATGCTTAGCCGTTCATACAGTCTTATAACATGTAGTACTGCCCGGTTGGTGATTAGTTACCAGTCCATGAGATGGAAAAGATAAGTTGCGTTGCTTCGATGCCAGTGGCTGGTGTTTGTGAAGGAAACTGGTTGAAGAAAAGATTCTTGTTCTGGTTGTTTGCTCTTAGACAAAAGAGGAATCAGATTGCTCTTTGTTCTGCTCAGTTGAATTGGTAACCGGTTGGTTAACCTGGCTGATGATCCTACTCCATACAGGCCATGTTCAGGGCCTAGAGATAGCGGGCAGCTAGTCCCTGGATCCAGCAGGAGAGCGTCGAGTTGAGTGGATCCAAGAAAAGAGAGTGAGCAGGAGCGTGTCCTAAAGTTTTATAGACTGGCTGTTGATATCATCACCAGAGGTCAGGTTAGCCAATGGACTGACAGTCTGGGGGTCCCTTGGAGAGTTCACACCTGGTTGCGACCTGTTGGGGGAGAGTTGCATGGCAGGCATTTGTCTGTGACCATGAGCTCAGGGACAAAGGCTAGCAGGCTTTTGGGCCTAGTCTTTCACTTTGTTTGATCAGGCTAAGGCCTTCTCATAATCAAATTGAAAGTTCACCTTAATCCAGAAATGAACAATCATCTTTGGGATGCCGGTTGCACCTACACCACTGAGACCATTAACCACTAGCGGAGTATCTGAAGGTACGATCATAAACTGACTATTACGTACCAACTCAGAATCCAAAATATTGGTATCCGCCCCTGAATGGATTAAGACTTGAAGGGGGTAATTGCTGTCTTCGCAGCTCAAAACAATGTCCAGGTTAATACGTAAGAGTAATAACAGGGTCGACTCACCGGAACCCTGTCTGCGACTGGTGAGCCTGTGAGTTTAACCGAACCGGCAGGAGGCCAGGTTTTTGTTTAGGGGCCCCACAGTAAATACACAACCTCCTTCTGAAACGACGTTGGCGCTCGGCCGGGTTTAGACGACTACGACCCAGCTGCATGGGCTCCTCCCTGGAAAGAGCGGCGGACTGAGGAACACTGGAGTTAGCTGGGGCGCTAGGTCCACTAATAACGGGGTCGAGTGGTAATGCGAGTGGGATAGGAGATACGGAAGGTAATGGCCGACACTCACGGCGTCTCTTACGGAGACAGTTGTCAATCCTTATCGATCCTAATGGCTAAACCGATGAGCTCGAGTATGCTACTGGTCTCAGATCTACCCACTAAACAGTCCTTTACCTCCTCGTTTAGTCCCTTGAAGAAATGCTCTGCAAAGCTCTATCAACCCACCTTAACTCTGCCGCTAGGGTACGAAAGTCCACAGAATAATTTGCTGCACTGGCGGAACCCTGGCACATGTTGAGCAGCTGGTTGCTAGTATCACAGTCGGAAAAAGGATGATCAAATACAGAAAGCATTTCACTAGAAAACTGCTGAAAAGTAGCGTATTGTGTCTGAGGATTATGCCAAAAAGCTGCTCCCCAGGCACGGGCCCTACCTGTGAGCAAACCAAGCACGTAAGCTAACCTCGAGCTATCGCTAGTGTAAGTCAGTGGCTGTTGACCGAACACCAGCGAGCATTGGAACAGGAAATCTTTGCACTCACCCAGCTTTCCATCATAACGCTCAGGCGCAGGTACATACGGTTCACGGGGCAGGGGATTATTTACTGGGGTAGCGAGTGACTCAGCATTTGAAGGGGAAGCTAGGGAAGGGCTAACCTGTCTACCCTTGATACGGGAAACACAGGCAGACAGCTGCCTCAGGTTCTCAAGGATTCCTTGTAGTGTCTGCGAGTGTTGACCGAGTAGGACTCCCTGAGCAGACAACACCTACAACACCAGAAGGCTGCTCAACATCATATTCTCACATCAATCGGACACTCCTGAGGTCGTAGTGGCGCTAGATGCGGAGAAAGCCTTCGACCGGGTAGAGTGGGGCTTCCTATTTATATTTGGAGAAATTTGGCTTTGATTCTAATTTAATTCTTGGGCCAAGCTTCTGTATGCAACCCCCTCTGCATCTGTAAACACTAACAGCGTCCGTTCAGTGTGTTTCCCTCTCAGGCGTGGGACCAGGCAGGGCTGCCCCGCTCTCACCCCCTAGCTATCGAGCCGTTAGCCATCTGTCTTACAACCCAGAATGAGTTTGAAGGCATCACTCGTTTTGGCCTGGTCCACAAACTCTCCTTATATGCCGATGACCTTGATCCCACAACCTCCCTCCCCCCAGTTTTATCAATCCTTAATCAGTTTGGATACCTATTGGGATATAAATTGAATATTCAGAAAATTGAGTTTTTCTTTGTCAACAACTTGGCGAGATCACTCCCACAATCAATATTACCCTTTAAAACAGCTGACCAGGGTTCAAGTATTTGCGGGTGTTTATCACCAGCTCCTTCAGGGACCTTTTTCAAAAGAACTATTGGATAATAGCAAGTCAGACTTAACTAGATGGGCAGGCCTCCCCCTTTCTCTTGCAGGCCAGGTTAATCTTATTAAGATGGTCATTTTACCAAAGTTTACCAAGGTTGTACCTTTTTCAACACCTCCCAATTTGTCTTAACAAATCGTTCTTCACTTAACTGGACCAACAACTTAACGCGTTATCTGGCAAAATAAACCAGCCCGTATAAAAAAACATATTCTTCAACTCCCTAAACCTCAAGGTGGACTAGCACTCCCTAGTTTCCGCCACTACTTTTGGGCTTGCAACATTAATAAACTTTTATATTGGCTCTGCAGTGAAGTGGCAGACGCCTGCCCGCAATGGGCTCATACTGAGATGGCATCTTCCTCCTGCTCTTTGCACTCTACGATTAGCTCACAGCTCCCCATGACTGCCCACAAGGTCTCAATCCAATCCGGTTGTCGTTAATGCCATCAAAATTTGGATCCAGTTCAGGAATCAGTATGGCTTGCAAAGGGCTTCGGTCCTTGCCCCAGTTTTGAATAATCATTTTTTCTCCCTTCCTACACCGATCCGACGATGGTCAGATAAGGGTCTCAAAACTCTTAAGGACCTATATGACAAACGGGTTTTTGCGTCCTTCGCTTCTATTTCGGACAAATACAGCCTGGCTAATAGGCTGGCTTTTTTTCAGTACCTTCAAATGAGACATTTTATCCAAAAGCAATTCCCTCATTTTCCGAACCGCCCCCCTGAAGCTGAGATTGACCAATTCCTGTCTATCAACGTACAACACAAACAACTGATATCTGTCATTTATGATAAGATTCCTCCTCTGAGCCAAGTCCCCACTGCCTCACCTAAAATGGCATGGGAAAAGGATTTGGGGGTAGACATAACTGATGACCTGAGGGACATTCTGAAACTGGTCCACTCATCTTCGATTTGTGCCAGACACTATTACAGTGGAAGGTGCTCCATAGAGCCCATTTCACCAACGCTAAATTGGCTAAGATGTACCCTAGCCACAGTAACGCTTGTAACCGCTGTAAGCAGTCCCAAGCCGACCATGCACACATGTTCTGGATGTGCCCGAAGCTTGCTGAATTTTGGTCCGATATATTTCAAACCCTCAAACACGCTCTTAACACAAATTTCGAGCCACCGTCTAAAAATATGCCCATTACTACACATCAAGTCGTTGCCTTTACCACCCTGCTCGCCAAACATAACATTTTCTTAAATGTAAACGTGTTTCTCCACCGACTGGATCCGTGAAATTTTACACTGTCTTCGGGTGGAGAGGTTGAGGTTTTCACAGACGGGATCTTTGGAGGCCGGCTTTATTAGTAATAGAATCACTTTTATTCCTGATGATGCTGAGGACACTTCCTAGTGCTGGAGGGAGAGGGAGAGAGAGACCCCCCCCCGTGATGGCCTGTCACTGAAGCAGTTGCCTATGTTCTTATAGTTTTTATACATGCACTTTTTAAAAAACACAAAAAAGTGTGTTTTATTTTTAATCATGATCCATGTGGTTGCTGATATTTTATATGTATGTATATATATATTTAGAATTTTTTGTATTCATCAAGTATTTCTCTCATCTCATCTCATCTTCAACCGCTTATCCAGGGTTCGGGTCGCTGGAGCGGCAGCTCTAGCAGGGGACCCCAAACTTCCCTTTCCCGGGCCACATTAATCCCAAGGCGTTCCCAGGCCAGTGTGGAGATCTCTCCACCTAGTCCTGGGTCTTCCCCGAGGCTTGTGGGGGCATCCTTACTAGATGCCCGAACCACCTCAACTGGCTCCTTTTAACGCAAAGGAGCAGCGGCTCTACTCAGAGTTCCTCACGGATGGCTGAACTTCTCACCTTATCTCTAAGAGAGACTCCAGCCACCCATTTCGGCCGCTTGTACCTGCGACCTCATTCTTTCAGTCATGACCCAGCTTTCATGACCATAGGTGAGGGTACAAACGAAGATTGAACGGTAGATCGAGAGCTTTGCCTTCCGGCTCAGCTCTCTTTTCCTCACATTGGTGCGGTAGAGCAACTGCTACGATTCTCCGGCCAAACTCATGCTCCATCGTCCCCTCATGCACCCTCGTGAACATGATCCCGAGGTACTTGAACTCCTTCACTTGAGGTAAGGACTCATTCCCCACCTGGAGTAAGCAATCCACCGGTTTCCTGCTGAGAGCCATGGCATCAGATTTAGAGGTGCTGATCCTCATCCCAGCCGTTTCACACTCGGCTGTGAACCGATCCAGTGAGTTCTGAAGGTCACTGAACGACGATGCCATCAGGACCACATCAGCTTAAAAAAGCAGAGACCAGAGATCCTCAGCCCACCGAACTGCAACCCCTCCCCACCACAACTCCGCCTAAATATCCTGTCCATGAAAATCACGAACAGGATTGGTGACAAAGCACACAAATCCGAATTACTGCCGAGGATCTGGACACAGCTCTTGCTTTGAGTGTACAGAGATTGGATTGCCCACAGAAGTGACCCCCTCACCCCATACTCCCGCAGCATCTCCCAAAGTATCTCCCAAGGGACCCAGTCATATGCCTTCTCCAGATCCACAAAGCACATGTAGACTGGATGGGCATACTCCCAGGCCCCCTCCTGGATCCTTGCAAGAGTGAAGAGCTGGTCCATTGTTCCACGTCCAGGACGGAATTCGCATTGTTCCTCTTCAGTCTGACGTTCGACTATAGGACGAACCCTCCTTCCCAAGCTTTGAGCATTTCTGGATGAATCTCATCAATCCCTGGGGCTTTGCCACTGTGGAGTTGTTTGACTACCTCAGTGACTTCCGCCAGAGATATTGACAATGATTCCCCATCAGCCTCTACATCTACAATTATCATCTTAGTGGGATTAAGGAGTTCCTCAAAGTGCTCCTTCCACCGCCAGATTACCTCATCAGCTGAGGTCACCAGCGTCCCGTCCTTACTGTAAACAGCTTGGACGTTTTCCCGTTTCCCCCTCCTGAGGTGTCAAATGGTTTTCCACAAGCACCTTGGTGCCGCCAGAAAGTCCTTCTCCATGACTTCTCCGAACTCCTCCCACACCCGCTGCTTTGCCTCTGACACAGCAGAGGCTGCAGCCCTTCTGGCCCATCGGTACCTTGCAACTGCCTCCGGAGTCTTCTGGGATAACAAACCCCGGAAGGCTTCCTTCTTCAGTTTGTAGGTGCAAATGGCACCCCAAAGATGATTGTTAATTTCTTGATTAACTCAAACTTTCAGTTTGATTAAAAGTAGGCCCAAAGCCTGCTGAAACAAAGGCCAACCATGCAACCTTCCCCCACAACAGGTCACACCCAGGTGTGAATCCCCCAAAGGACCTCCAAACTGTTCATTGGCTGATCTGACCTCTGGCGGTGACATCACCAGTGTCTATAAAGCTGTAGGACACGTCCTGCACTTTCTCTCTCTCCCGGATCTCTCTCCCGGATCTCTCTCTCTTGGTCTCTCTTCCTTGGAACTCAACTCGACGCTCTCTGCGGATCCAGGAGACCAGCTGCCCGCTGTCCCCTCCGCCCTGGACCTGGCCTATGGCGTAGGATCACCAGTAAAGGTTACCAACTCAACTGAGCAGAACAAAGAGCGATCTGAGTCCTCTTTTGTCTAAGAGCAACAATCAAGACAAGAACCTTTCTTCAACCAGCTTCCTTTCTTCAACCAGCCACTGGCATCAAGCAAAGCATCTTTCCGAACTCATGGACTGGTAACTAATCACCAACTGGGCATTACTACATGTTATAGGACTTTATGAACGGCTATATAGAATTGTAACTTTGTCATAACCTGAGGAGGAACTGAGATCTCCAGGCTGCAGGCCTTTGTGTAACTTAAATGTTCACACCTTCTATGCAGGGGTCCAAGCCACCACCTCTCCTCTTTGACACACACACACACACACACACACACACACACACACACACACACACACACACACACACACACACACACACACACACACACACACACACACACACACACACACACACACACACACACACACACACACACACACACACACACACACACACACACACACACACACACACACACACACACACACACACACACACAGTTAGCTTTAGTTAGTTTATTGTGTGTTTTATTTGTGCGTTTATTCATTTGTTAATAAATGTTTGTGTTTACCATATGTCTGTTTATTTAATATTACACAAAGATGAATGAGCCAGCCTCTACTAAGAAAATAACTTTTAAATCCTTCAACTAATTAAACTATTACATTTATCGGTGTTCAACCCTTAATTAGTAGTTTAATATATTTAATGAGACTTTAATATTAGTTGTCACTCCGTCTATGACGGTGGTGCCCAGAGGAACTCTGGTTTACCTAGAGTAATTTTTATTATTATTTTGGATAATTATTGGTGATAACTAATATTTACTTGATTAACGATAAGTTTATTGAGAAAACTCAATCTCATAATCTGAACGTGAGTCAAGGCCCTACATTTAATAGGTTCTCTGTGTGAAGTTTTTAATAAATTAAAGTTATTTTTTCGGAATTTTATTTTATTAATTTTCCTTATCAAATATTTCATTTGATAGTCACACTATTGATCCAATTAAACCTAAAGTACCTACATGTTACTAGTTTCCCTGTTGAGGTTATCATGCCTCTGTTCTTCCAATATTATGCAAAAGTATGAACTGTAGCGTATGCATATTGACTGGTATCGGCATAGATAGATACTTCTTTGTTTTTCATTAATTTACATGCTTCAGTTAGTGCTATTCATTCAGCAGCCTGTGCTGAATAATGTGATGGCAGTTGTTCTGCTTTTAGCACCGCCGTGTGAGTTACAACTGCATATCCTGTCAGGGTTTTACCTAGTTCATTCTTTTTAAAGGAACCATCTACAAATATCACTTCTCCTTTTTGTAATGGTTGGTCTCTCAGATCGGCTCTGCTTTTAGCTGCCTGTTCTGCTAGTTCCTGGCAATCATGTTGTATACCATCCTCTGGGAGGGGTAACAACGTAGCATATTCAGAGTTGTACATCTTTCAATGGTCAAATGGGGTTGCGACAGCAAAGTAGACATGCATGACAGATGTCTAGCTGGTGACAGGAATGTCATTTGTTATAGTAGTAGCACAGACACAGCATGTGGTACTTTCAAAACCAGTGGATGAAACAAAACTATTGTAGAGCTTGTTTCTACAGCCGTGGAGGCTGCTATGACTGCTCTTACACAGTGAGGCAGTGCACATGCTACACTGTCTAGTTTAGATGAAAAATATGCTATGGGTTTCAATTTGTCTCCATGTTGTTGTGCTAATACAGAGGTCATAAAATATTCTTTTCAATCTACCATTTTAACAAAAAGTTTACTATAATCTGGTAAGGCTAGTGCTGTGCTGGATACTAGACCTTGTTTTATTTTACAGAATGCTTCTTCAGCATCTGCATTCCAGCACAATGGGGATGTCATTTTTAGGTTTTCTTCATACATTAATTTGCTCTATGGTGCCATTATTTCTACATAATTAGGCACCCAAGTTTTATAATAATTTGCCAGTCCCAAAAATGACATCTGTTTTTTAGTCACAGGTTTGGCCGCTTGGAGGATTGCAGTTTTCCTATCCTCCACTATTGTTTGTCCGGCACCAAGACTTTGTCCCAAGTATTTTATCTGTTCTTTGCACATCTGAAGCTTGTTTTTGCTTGCTTTATGACCTTCCTCAGCTAAATATTTTAGGAGTGCTAACGTGTCTTTTTTACATGTCTCCATATCAGGGGAAGCTAGTAAAATATCATCTACATACAGGAGCACTTGGCTTCCACCTGGAGGTTGGAATTTAGCCATACTTGCACTCATCACTAGAGAGTAAATAGTTGGACTCTCACAATAGCCTTGGGGCAGTCTGGCATATGTGTATCTTTTCCCCCCAAAGGTGAAGGCGAACCAGAACTGACATTTTTTGTCTACTGGCACTGAAAAGAATGTGTGACTGATAGCTACTACAGTAAACACTTTTGCATCTGGTCTTAAAGTATTTAGCAGTGTATGAGGGTCAGGAACACAAAGAGCTCTTTGAACTACAGCATTATTTACTGCTTGTAAATCTTGCACTATGCCCCATCCTTCAGATGGTGCTTGCTTTTTTACTGGCAAAATAGGAGTGTTGCAGGGGGAGTCTTCACATTAAATTATTACTCCTGCAGCAATTAAATCCTCAATTACAGGTTTTATTCCCTCTTGTGCATCCTGTTTTAATGGATATTGTCTCACACAAAGTCTGTACTCAGTTTTAGGTGTCATTTGCACTGGTAATGCTCCTTTTACTAATCCCACATCAGTTGGTCCTTTAGACCATAATTTATCTGGAACATTTTTCAGCAGTTCTTCCTCATTTTCCGTTAACATAATGTTTCACTGAGCTCTTTGGTCCAAATGAGTACCTCCCTGCACTTGGACTGGACAAAACAGTGCTTTTCTGGTCAGAACTTTTTTTCGAGCTGTACCACGTGTTCACTGATGTGGCAACCCAGTCTGTTGCACTCTCCCCCATTTGCACTATTTTACCCATATCTTTCCATTGTTGCTTTTTACTTTTATACAGGGAGATGTGAGGTGGGGTCACACCTTGGACGTTTCATCAGACAAGGTTACACCCGCTACTGCTGTACTTTCTGTATCTCCATACAAATAAGTTACAGGGATTTTAGCAGGAGTGGCTTTCTCTAGCTTAGCTTCGTATTCTCTATCTGGTCCAGGTGTGGATTTGTACAAGAGAGTAATGTGTAGACCACTTTCTGTCATTTGATCTTCTGGTTTTGGAATTGTATTTCTGCCTTCAGCCATCAAGGCGGATGCTGTTTGGTGGGGAGGTTTGCTAGGCACGTCGAGGGTGTAATAGTAGTGCGGCTGTCCTGTCCCTTGGAGAACAAAAAGTCTCCATTCTTTAGTTCTGCTTTTCTTTTTACCACAATCTGTCCCTCAGGTGTAGGTATTAGTGCTAGTCATAACAACAACAAGCCGTCTCTGCCCAAAAGGTTGACTGGACATTCTGGAAACATTAAGATGGACAGCTGACAAGACAGTCCAGATTGATCTGGGTCTATTATCCACACCGGTTCTGTCTCTGGCACCTGAGTCAGCTTTCCACTGGCAGATCTCACAGTGACACTTGTTTTATTTGGTTTAAACCCTGGTATTGGTTCTCTGCAGGTAGTCCTGCAGGCACCTGTGTCACATAAAAAGGTAATGGGTTTAGCGTTCACATACAAAATGACATCTGGTTTTATACTATTCATAGAGAGCAGGTCCTGATAATTTAACAGGACTTCCCCTGTGTACCGGTCTGTTTTGCTCTCTGGTTCTGCTTTGTGGGGAGCTGCCTCAGCTGGTGTCTGTGTTAGTCATGCTGAAAAATGTTTCTTTTCTCGGCCATCTCTGGCTATGTGCCCCTCCTTTCCACATGACCAACAGCCCGAGGAATTTTGTCTGAAACCTCCTCCTCTCTGTCCTCTACGGTTTTGACCACGCCCTCTTGAACTCTTCTCTACCCCTACCCCTACCTTCTTGGTAGTAAATTTCCTCTTCCTTCACTTTCCTCATCCCTATGTCTCTCCTGCCTTCTTGTCACTGGCCCTGTCTCATCATCCTCCTTCCTATGAAACAGCACCTCTTTGGCTTTAGCTTTCTCTACACTTTCACGTATCTCTCTTTTACTTTTTTCTGTCTCCCTCTTCTCTTTTTTACGCCGCCTTCGTCCGATACTCTGTATCCTCGTACCCTTCTTGTTTCACCTTTTTTAGATTCTTTTTGGTCTTTGTTTTTATTGCATCTAGTAGTGCAGTTATTTTTTGTGTGTTGCTGGCCTTCAAATTTGTACTTTTTTATCCATTCATTGAGATGTTTAATTTTATCAGGTCCTGTTTTTCTATAAACTTCCAATCTTTACTTAACAGTTCGTCTTTTGGTTCGATTTTGCTTCCCCCTTTTTCCATTTTTTGAGATTTTGGCCCAGTCCTGTTTACACCTAGGGTGTTCTAAAAACTGGTTTTAATCAATAGGTCCGCTACTTGTAGTCCCACTGTTTTGCATGAGGTAAAATACCTAGTGGTATTTTGATCTCGGATCACACTCACAATCACACTTTTATTTACACAATTTTACCGGTTTTTACTTCTGAACTTTTACGACGTCTTTTACCGGACCCCACTTTTCCTTTTACACAGAGCTTTCGGGTCTCTGTCTCCCTGTGGGTTTTACGTCACAGGACCCCGCCGTCCTTTAAACTGAGTTTTTCAGACCTCTGTTGCCTCCGCAGGTTTTAAGTGATCGCTTTTACCTGATAGTGTCTAGAATTGTCAGGGTTTTCTACGCTCAATGACCCTAAGTCATTCGTCATCTTTTTAGGTGAAACTTCACTCACCACTGTTGTCTTTCCCCTTTACGGAATACCGTCAGCCGACTCACTCTGTGGAGTCTGCCGTGGCCACGGTCTTTCCTGGAGTCCTCCACACCCGCCGGAATCCTTCAGGCGTGTTGGTACCAAGTAAATGTCAGGTTCAAGCAACCTAAAACATCCAATACATGATACAAAGGGGAGCAAGACAAGAGGTTAGATTTTTTACTTGCAAGGAGAATGGACAGAGATGCGTTCAGTTACAATCTCCTACAGCTCTGAAGTGCACTCTGCCGAGCCCTCTCCTTTTATTTCCTTATGGTGGTCCCTAGTTACAATATTTAAGAGTTACAGCTCTAAGGGCGAGGGAGCACACAGCTGCAACTCTTCACACTTACACAACTTATTATCTTCAAGGGCACATGTTGCTCGTCCTTGAAACAGCATGTTCTGTCTTTAAACGGATGAGCAGTTTCTGTTTTTGCACAGATAGCTCTTTGTTGACTCATCAGCAGTTACGCTCTCTGATTTCTCCTTCCTACAAAACAACTCTGCACAAATAAGCTGTACACACACACCAAATAAGGTTAGTTTATATGTAAAGGCAATTGGAGTAAATATGAGATTACTTTATGTACAATTATTCTAACAATTTATGATTTTTTTTTTTTTTCTTTGATCAATTATAAAGTTTATTTCACATGTTATTTACTTACAATTTTATGCCAATTTTATTTATTTTTTTAACTTCTTATTTGGCAATATTTTGACCGTTACTTGTGGGCTAACAAGGTGGCTTCTCATCAGTTCCAGATACTGTGTACAGTCGGTGTATTTGTTGAATATGTGTTTTTCTTGTATGACAATAAAGCTACTATCAGTACCTCAAGACAGATGTCTACTGGAAAAAGTACTGACATAGAAAATATAAAAACACAATAAAAACATTAATACAATTATAATTGCTGTGTGTACCACTTATATTTGCTCATAATGTGTTTTATCCCAAACCAATATTGAATAATTATAATCAATTCACACAGTACTAGGCCTGAGACTAACAATAAGCACCTGTGTGTCCCATTTAACTATAATAAAAAACATACATTCATAAGGCATATGTCTAAAAATAGACACTTTTGCCACTCATGCTAGGCTTAGGTGAACGGGGCAAATATGGTGCATTTAGTATTCAGTCAAACATTAAGCCAATTTTTAGAAATGTTGTGCAAATAACAAGAATCTCAATCTTTAACTAAACTATTCAACCAAATATGTGAGTAACATCAACTTACCATGTTTAGTTATGCTGTTATTACTATATCTGTGGGAGGAACCAGGTTCAAAAAAGCAATATTTATGATTTCTGCAAGATGGCTGTGTTTGGAGTGCTCCAGGCCACTGCTGATTGGTCAGCAATGACCATCTGTCAGTTAGCTTGATCTCCCCTGATTGTCTGAGAGAAACAACATCCACAACTCCAAATGGAAGGGTGGGGAGGGTATTTTGAACGTGTGTGGAAGTGACTGAATATGGTTACTTGCCCCCTGTGGTGGATATTAGAGCAAAAACAGCTGAATTTAGCTAGGGCAGCAAACAGTGAAACGACTGACCAACAAGCACACACAAGCACCGGAAATTACACAATACGCTCAGTACGTCCTCCTCAACACCAACACATCAGTGAGCAGCGGTTTCATGTTATGTTTTACCATCTTATTACTTACTGTCAACATAAACAGTATTTACAGTAACTGTGGCTAAATATTTGATTCAAGAAAAATTGTCTCCATCTGGTAACCCAAGCGACCGAACAAATCAACCTTATATGCAGGTTTAAAACATAAACCTGCATATAAGAATGAGCCTAAACATCAACAGTGACATGATACAATGAGTTACTGAAAACATAAAATCAGATTTAAGGTGAGAAATCAAATTATTTTTAAACCCATAAAATGAAGAAAGCCAACGGATGTGAATGGGTAACTGATTCCAGTTCGAGGGAGCCCTAAACATAAAAGCTTTTTTACCAGATAGTTTATTAGTGTATGGAACTGCAAAAAGTGATTGAGCAGAGGTTCAGAGTAAATACAAAGTAGATGTATAGGGAACAAAAAAATGTTTGAGGCAATAGGAATAGTCAAAATGAACATATTTAAACAAAAAAAAGTGTAAAAGTTATGTTGACGTCTTTTGTCCAAGCAAAGCCATCAGAGTCTGTAACAGAGTGCAGTGATGGGTAAAAAATGAACAACCCAAGATAAATTTACATAGCTTATTATGAATACTATTAAGCGGCTGGAGATCAATTTTGTAAGCAGTTTGATAAACAATGTCTGCATAGTCAATGATATGAAACAAGTCGATTTTTTACATTGGAGGTAAAGCAGTGGCTGGAACGAAACAAAATACCAAAACCAAAGTTAACTTTTTTAATAATGTAATATATGCGAGTCCAGAATCATTCAATACACCAAGATATTTATAAGTATCGATTTTCTGAAGGATTTTACCGTTACTGTAACTTAAAACCAAAGAGTTGGATTGGAATTTAGTATTTTGTCGTATACTTTTGTGTTTTTGATAGATTTAGGAGTAATTTGTTAGTTGATAACCAAGATTAGAAAATGTAAAAATCAGATTGCAATGATTGTTGAATTTGTTATATGGACAATTTGGAAACATAAATAATAGCATCATCTGTGTAAAGCTGAACAGAACATTCAGAAAAAATAAAGAGGGAGATCATTGATAAAAATGAAATCAAGAAGTGGTCCTAATGTAGACCCTTGCAGCACACCTCTCTGCTGAGTAAGTAGGTCGGATTTCAGCCTTATCAGCCTCTATAAGCAACACACTGTTTTCTATTGTGGAGAGAGGCATTAAATCAAAGTAAGGCATGATGGGAAATACAATTTAGCTTATCCAAAAGTAAATAAGGATCTACTGGATCAAAGACTTTGGTGAGATCAATAAAGATTGCACCTGTGCAGGAACAATAATCAGAAGCAGAGAAAACATTGCTGGTGAATTTTAGAAGAGCGGCAGAGGTGGAAGATTTTGATCTGAAGCCAAACTGATAGAGAAAGAATATTGGATTTCACAAGTAAATAGAGATAAATTGAACAGATCAACCAGTGGATAAACAAGAATATGTGATGCTAACTTGATAAACTTTGTTTCGGTTCTATCTAATCCAGGGCTACTGCTCTCTTTCAGATCATGAATGCCATTGGAAACATCAACAGGTGTTATTTTCTGAAAGCAGAAAGCACTTGGACAGGATGGAATTACATTTGAAATGTGTGTACTGTTCGAAATTAAATTAAAGTAGACAAAGGAAAAATGTTGATTGAATGCAGTAATGGATCATTCAAGATTTTACCAAAAACTCTTAATTGTGTCTGTGGCAAATCTGGGTCTGTGGCAGGATTGGCAGAAAAAAGGTTAATTTCTTTAACATTTTCCCCCTCGTTAGTATTAAAACACACGGTTCTTGGTACAATCCTTTCCCCATTCTCTGAGCTTTCCCATTTTCCAGTCAACATGAGGGTTATGTTGACACAGCCACAGATGTCCCAGGACCAGAGAATGAGAGGATTAGATAGACAAATTTTTTCCTGGTAGCAGTCAATTTTCATTTGGACTGGTTTGCTGATGTGTGTGATAGTGAAGAGCTCCTTATCATTCAGTGCCCTGGCTTTAATGGGTCTAGCTAGCGGTTCTGAAGGTCGTCGGGTAGGTCCAGGGGAACAAGGAGGTCCTGTATGGAAGCAGAGAGCCCCTTCAGAAACACGTCATAAAGCGCCATGTGATCATGCGGCGTAGTCGTACACGGAGCTGCTGTCCTGCTTTAAACTGGTCAGTTCTTGTGCCTTTTTTTTGCCTGCTGGAGGACACAGGGTCAAAAGTCTTAGTTAAGGCAGCTTGATAGTCTGTGAAAGTGGCGAGCCCCGCCTCCACTCAGCGGAAGCCCATGCCATAGCTCTATCAGCAAGGTAAGAAATTATGAATGCAATCTTGGACCGTTCAGCGGGGAATGCATGAGGCATGATGTCATAGGGAAAAAAACAGTCAATTAAAAATGCCTTGCACAAACCAGGAACTCCAGTGAATGGAGTCAGAGGTGCCCACTTGCATCCGGCTCCTGAGAGAGGTGAAGATGGGGCGGCAGCGGCAGTTGCAGTGGGAGGTTGGCCCGCCGAAACTGGTCGAGTAATCTGCCCGAGTTGGTCATGCAGCTGGGAAGAGAGGTGGCCCATGTTAGCTGCAATCACCGTCTGAAACTCCTCCTGTCGGGCAAGACACGATTCCTGGGCGCGCAGGATCCCGGTCAGTTGTATGCCTCTGCTGAGTCAATACTGGCCAGAGTATACTGTTAGGCCTAGGCAAAAGAGGACTCAAATGCAGTCAGGGTAAAATAAATGCAGGCTTTAATTCCTCGACAAGACTGTGGTAATGGCTAGAGGTATACGAACAGACAATATACTCTGGTACTGAGACAGGGGAAGAG
Source organism: Echiichthys vipera (assembly GCF_963691815.1). Taxonomy (NCBI): domain Eukaryota; kingdom Metazoa; phylum Chordata; class Actinopteri; order Perciformes; family Trachinidae; genus Echiichthys; species Echiichthys vipera. Next base: position 35,715,293 of record NC_139828.1, on the reverse strand, counting down.
GAGGACTATATACACATGAGGGAGGGTGACACAGGTGGAAACAATCAGGTAATCAGGGAACACAGCAGACCGGTGACACAGGAGGCAGGGCAAGTGACCTGAAACGAGAGGAAGATTACTTTTCAAAATAAAACGGGAATTTCACAAAAAACAAAACCCCAAGACAGGATACCTCTCAACGCGGTGTGACAATGACATATTTATGATTTACAGAGACCCAACAATTCCTCCATGAGCAGCAACATATTGCAATATAAGTAGTACATAATACTAATAATATTTATGTAGTGTTTACATTTTAGATTCTAAAAATACAACCTATAATAGTATATTATATTACAGCAATGAAAAACCTTTAACTTCTATTCACAATGATGGCTGTAGGGGAGGTCTTTATACGAAGAAATGTACACACAAATGTTCTATGACACAGACAGAGGTGAATGAGTAACTGAATGAGCAGGTAAACAGCTACAACACATAATAAACAGAACATTAGACACCATGTGGTCTTAAGCTACTCTATATGTAAAGTGTTTTGAGATAACTTTTGTTATGATTTGGCACTATAAATAAAATTGAATTGTGTTTTTGGGGATGGGGATGATGGTAGTGGATTTGATATATGTCTATATATGATATTATGTCTCTATGTTGTTCTGAGGATATGTGGGAAGAGGGTCTATTTGTTATCCGTGGGGAGAGGGTGTGTTATCTGTATATGATGGTCATGTATTGTGCCTTTTTAAATGTATGCTGCCATGAAATGAACCGACTTGTGTGAAAACGATTATCTCCTTGGGGGACATTGAAGAACCTAACCTATCTAAAGTGTTCTTCTCTCTGGTCAGACATTTAATTAGTCGCTGGAATTTGGGGAGTTCATGGCTGAGATTGCCTCTGTAAAAGTCACTAAGGACAATAACAAAAGGAGTCCAGATCAGTCAGCTTCACACAGCGTATCTGTCCAGCCAGCTGGTGTTGTGCGTGCTGCATATTGTGGTGGAATGTAAATACAAACCAGAATGAATGAAGCAAACTCACTGGGGAATAAAGGGGTTCACAGTTGATGATGTAGGTTTCCAGAGCAGGAGAACAATATTGTAGCATCATTGTTAGATCTTTTACCAGCCACCTTTTAGCAGGTGAGCAGACATTTGACAACAATTTCCAGAATGGGATGAGTATGGAGTATTGTCTGTTGGAATGTGGACTGCAGGAAGTCTAACGAACTGCTATGGCATAAGCTAATGGGGATCCTTTATTAAAACATAAAACATTTATGTAGAGAAAAACACAGGTGACAGTTTAAAATAAATACATATAATGATATAAGCAATCTATTCAATTATGACTTCATTCTCAAAATCTGTTGTTTTGTTATTAGGGCCGGAGCGCCGACTAAGTCGATGAGGACCCTATTGTAATTGGAATGATTATTATTATTATTATTATTGTGTTTCCTCCTCGTAACTCTCATTTTTGAGGGCCTAAACATGTATAACTTTTTGTGAAACTTTGCACACTGATCAGAAGTTGAGAAAAATGTGATGTTTTATAGTTCTCAGTCTTGGGAGTGGCAATTAGCTCGATAGTGCCCCCTTGAAAATTGAAAAAGCCCAGCCCCTCAATACGCTTTCACCAATACGCTTTTAAAAAAAAAACTTTGCTCTGTTCTTTAACCAATTCGTCCTAGAGTTAGAACTTCAAAGTTGGTCTGTACTCCTTCAGCATGGCTGAGGCTAAATTGAGGAGCATACGCGCTTTCACCAATCAGCCTGGCCGGCCACGCCATGAATCAGAAAGTGGTCTTTAACTGATTGTATGGTCTTGAAAATCATGACCATTCATTGTCCAATCTGTCCCAGGCATGATGAACTCTCGGCCTTAACACATCTATGTGACAATATTTATGTATTGTCATAGCGCCCCCTGCTAGTAACAGGAAATTGCATGTTTTATACTTTGATGTCCTCTGCCTGACTGGTTCATCGAGTAGCATCTAGCTGCAGCCCCGGAGCACAAGCCCCTCACTTGACACAAGCCCCTCACTTGACACAAGCCCCTGGCTTGACGGAAGTGACGTATACCAGAAATTACGCGGGAATTTCAGGATACTCACTTTCACTGCTTGGAAAATGATGGCGATAATGGAGACGTTTAAAAACAACGTAAGCTTTGCTAGGTTGATAATGTTGCTAACTACGCGCTAACTAGCAATCTTTGATAGGGAATTTGAATGTGGTGCTCCACCTCATCACATCCAGCAATACTAAATCAAGGTTGTCATGTTTTTTCTCCATGAGTATACGGAGAAAGTGGAGGGAGTTAAATATTAGTAACATCAGCTCAGACTTTTGTAACTCTGCTGCAGGAGAACCTTCTCCAAAAATGTAGAAAGTTTATTTTGACTTGCTGGAGAAACAGGGCTTTTATATTTCAGCAGGGTTATGTTAAACCACCTCATCTCCAATTCAACAAAACATTAAAAGTAGCTTTAGTTGCAAAGCCACTGCCTTAATAAATGACACGCAAACGGTTGTTTTGAAGATCAGATGTTTTATGTATTCAGTTATATTTGACCTTTCTAGAGGATGCATCTTTATTGGCAGTCAGGACTGTTGTGCTCTTGGACTGACTTTAAGTATTGTCTACAGCCAACTACTTTTATTTTGAAATTTCACGTCACCCTGTTATAAAGGGCTTTTTTTTTTTTTTTTAATAAAGTTGCATGTCATTTTTGTTTCCATTAAAAGTTTGCAGATGTTTGTCTTCACTATTTTTGTAATGTCACAATATTAAGGACTGTAAATTACCTGTAAGATACACTAACTGATGAATATACAGTAACTGTGTGTATGTGTGAAGGACTGAGACCTGACAGAGGGGAAATGTATGTACTTTTTCAATAAAGTAAAAAAACAACTTATTTTTTAAAAAAGGCCATCGATAAAATTATTTCAATAAAGTTAAGAAAAACTATTGCGTCACTTCCGTCGAGCCAGGGGCTTGTGTCAAGTCAGGGACTTGTGCTCCGGGGCTGCAGCTGGATAGTAAAACAACTTATTTTTGAAAAAAGGCCATCGATAAAATGATTTCAATAAAGTTAAAAAAAACAACTATTGCGTCACTTCCGTCGAGCCAGGGGCTTGTGTCAAGTCAGGGACTTGTGTCAAGTGAGGGGCTTGTGCTCCGGGGCTGCAGCTGGATAGTATTGGGTTCATCACATCCTCCTCAAAAGTGGTGATGAGAGCCTTAAGACCTGAATGATGCTTCATTGTGAACATGGGATGATGTCGTGTCACGGCACAGCTGTGGCGGCACGGCGAATTCCGATGGAATGCCATGACAGAAGACACTGCTGAAACTGCACACCAGGTGTTCAGATATTTTCCAAACTTCACATGTTTGATAAGACATCCGCCCTATACACGTATGTAGGACAATTTTGAATCATTGTCATATCACCCTCTACTGGCTACAGGAAGTTAAATTTTATATATTTTGATGTTCTTTTCCTAGCTGGTTGAAAACATCCACCTAAAATCCTGTCAGCACATACAGCTAGCACCTTCATGATGCTAGATAATGATGTTTTGTCCTTTTCATCAAATTCTGTTGTCGTGGCGACGATCCTTCCCCTTGAAAAAAGAAATGGTTGTAACTTCAACATACATTGTCCAATATTCCCCAAATTTCTCATGATTCATAACAGTCCAGGTCTTAGCACATCTGCATCTCAATATTTAGTCATAAGCATAGCACCCCCTACTGGCAACAGGAAAAATTACAAATATCAACCGATTTACATGAAACCTATTTTGTGGGTTCTACACTTGATGTAGGGAAACACAATGTATGTTTCGTCTATGTTGGGTAATAGCATGGCATCCATTTTGTCCCACCCGCCATAAACAGGAAGTCGCTGTAACTCTAGCATGAATTGCCCCAACTGCATCACATTTCAAGAGATGATTAGAGTCGAGACCTGAGGACAACTACATGCCAATAAGGAGTTTGACTTTTGCCCAAAAATCTTTATTTATTCATTAATATTAATATTTAAATATATTTGAATATTTATTAATATTATTTTGACCATTACATATCTTCAGTAATAACTATTGGTATCACAATTAGGTTGTATATGTTCTTCTGTCCACCAAAGGGCAATGTATCAATGCCATATTGTATTTCTCACACGGAAAAACAGTGTACAATATGCTGCAACTCCCAAAAAGTCTCTGGCCGTGGCACAGCAGCACCACTCTCTTTGCTCTTGTGGCATACAGATACATCAGTGGGTTGATATACCTATGATATGCCTTCGTATGCCTTAATGTGATTTGCATTTAGTACAGCTCATGTTCAGAGTGTGGTGGAAATTGTCTGTGTGTTTTATGATAAGAAAGGTTGGTTTATTGTTTGAAAAATGTAGTTATCTAGCAGCATGCATTGTCTAAATCCGACCAGCAGAGGGCGCACTCGCAACACTGTGTGTTCAGGGACAAGGGAAGTCTCGCGTGAATACGTTCAAAGAACAGCACTGGTTGCGTAGTTAACACTGGTTGCCTAGTTACCAGCGAGGAGAGTAAAACTTTGGGCCAGCCTGAAGAGCCCGGACTGCTCGTGCATAGTTCATAAAAAAAAATAAACACTTAGGTTAATTAGTCATAGATAAATAAACAAATTAATAACTAATTGAAATAGATACATAATTGATTTTGGTTATGTGACAATGTTGCATAGACCTGATTGCCTGACTGTGTACTGGAGAAACAAGTTGTTATTGAATGTACATGTTGAAACTGGTCTGAAATGCAACAGACAGTGTTTTTTCAGTGTTTTTCAACGCGCTTTTGAAATATTGTTCCGTTTATTCATCTCGGCAAAGCACTCTTTCTCCCTGTCATCCTCGTACACACACACACCTCACTGCAGCAAGCGTGCTGACGGTGACGGCGAGCGCAGCAGGTCCCTCCGGTCTGTTTTATCAGAGGTTCTAACTCAGTTTTGTCTTTTGGCAGTGAAATAAGTTGTGTATCTTCATCCACTGATTTTCTGTCCTATGCGCTGTTAGTGACACAGGCTGGCAACGGTACGGACACAAGTTATTACATAAATCATTTCAAGAATAGCTCAGTATGCTACGGAGGCTAGTCTGTGTGTGTGCGGTGAAGAGAGACGGAGGATGAACTCAGAACAGACAGCTGTAGCTGCTGATGGTGGGAGCAGAGAAGAAATTAGCAGTTTCATATTTCCTGACGCTGGTTTGTTTCTGTAAACAGCGCCTCTGCTAATAGAATGGTTTTAATCATAGACATATAAAGAGTAGATGCCGCATCGAACGTTGGGCCGCGAGAAATGCGGCCGCCATCTTGGATCGGTCCTTCTCCCAGATCAGTTCTATGAGTGACTCGTTGAGCCTCTGAGTTGAGCAGCAGAAGGAACAAGATACCAGAGCACTGTGCAGCGTATTCCTGCTCTAATCTAATATTACAATATTACAATTCATAATCAGTACGGTACAGTACAACTTTAAACAATTATACATAAATCCATGCATTTTTGAATGTTATAGTGAGTCCCTCAGGCTGTGGCAGGTAGATACATATTTAGCTGCCAGAGGAGCTGCTGTCCCTTATTATATTATTATTATCTCGTCACAGTAGAGGCGTGGAGATTAGCCTCTGTGGGAATCTTAGTTAATTTACCCCCCGGCCAGATGTGTGTGTGCAAGCCTGTGTGTGTGTGTGTGTGTGTGTGTGTGTGTGTGTGTGTGTGCCTGTGTAGATATGAAAGGAGAAGCAGGGAGGAGAGGGGTTGTCGTACATGTGGTCTAGTGTAAATGGTTGCACATTTCCAGCAGTAGGTCAGCGGAGGATGTGCTGTGGTTTCATGAGAGGAAGACACTTCAGAGACAGTTAATCTCAGGTCACCTCAGATATTCTCAGTTTTGTTTTTTTAAATATTGAACATGACATTGAGATGAATTATGAGATCATTTTTCATGTCATGTCACTTTTTTTTTAAAGTTTAGACTATCAAAGGAGAAGTGACAGAATCTGACCAACATCCTTTGCTGTGAAACTGTTTCATCAAACAGGAGCAACATGATGTGGGGTTTATTATAAAGAATGAATTAGAGATTTACGAGGCAAGCGTGACATGTATTTCCACTCTGTGCCCGATATTCTCACAGCTGAACTAAATGTTCCATACATTTTTACTTGGTTCTCCACATCTCCACTTAAAGCAGGACGAACGTCACATGTTTGTAAACCAGAACTGATGAGTCCAGGCTTTTTTAGTTCAGTTGTACCAGAGAAGTTGAAACAGTCTGAAAAGAAAAAATCATACATTTATTTAACTAAGGAAAAATCTTAAATCGTTTGTATAATTTAAAATGGATATTACTGAACTATGCCCCGTGTTTTTGTTTGCACATTAAATACAATTACTACATAATTAAAATATGTAATAAAGAAGACATTCACATAATTAGACCTTGCCTAAAAACAAAGGACAGAGTCATTTTAGATACTATACAAAGTACTCCTACAACATCACTTTCTTTACCAATTAGAGCTACACTCAAATTGGTAATTGTGCAAGAACAAAACAGTGTGAAAATGATCGATTTAACAAAATTTTATATATATTTTTATACCACACACACTCACTCAAATGTGGACCCTCCCTCTCCTCTCCACTACCACGACTATGCGACTGGCAGAGCATGGATCATTTCTGAATATTTATAAACATATAGGGTTCAGCTCTTGTTTTTTTTAGTGCTTTAAATGAAAGTGTGTCTGTTTGACTTGTATTTAGATGTGTCCAAAATGTCATCTCTCTCTCTGACCTAATTGTATTGATACTCTTGATTTATATGTATTTTAATTTTCTCTGAGTGTGTGTGTGTGTGTGTGTGTGTGCTTGCGTGTGTGTGTGTGTGTGTGTGTGTGTGAGAGAGAGAAAGAGAGAGAGAGAGTGAGTGAGAGAGAGATTTATGTATTCATGTATGAAATATAGCCTATTAATACTCTATAAATGATTTCTCTTGTTGTGTTTATATTTATAGTGTTTGCAAACACCTATCATACATCACATATATCATATATCAGAATATTCTGTTACTGTTAATCCCACTGTGAATATTAAAATACGCTGAACCGTGTCCTGTCCTTACACTGAGTGGAGCGGGCGACCGGGCCAAGATGGCGGCTCCACCGCTCGTCAGCGCCAATAGGCCCAACGTTCGATGAGGCGTCTACTCTTTATGTCTATGGTTTTAATCATGTGTACGGGAGAGCACAGGCCAAGTCTTAGTTTCTTTGTATTTTTATTAAATTATTGCTTTTGTTATTTAAAAAAAAAAAATAGGGTTTAAAATATAAAAAAAATATATATACTGCTTATCTGGGGTCGGGTCGCGGGGGCAGCAGCTCTAACAGGGGACCCCAAACTTCCCTTCCCTGTCCCTTTCCTTTGTAAGAGAATGTTGCCCAGATAATAAGCATCAGTTTTTTAATGCTGTGTTAAACCATGGACATAGAAAACATAATGAATGAATGAATGTAAACATTCCTGACCATTCCTGACTGATGCTAATGTCAACTACAGGAGCCCAGATGGACAATAATAGCCTGGCTAATGAGCTTGCGATTCACAACTTCACCAGGCGTGAAAAAAAGCCTCTGCATCTGAATTGAAAACAACGTCTACTAGCAAACACATTTACAAAAAAATATGTCCATAACAAGTTCAAATATTAAGGGCTGCCTAATATTTGTTCAAATATTATTGTTTTTTAATATTCCAATTAAATTTGAATGTCGAAGTTCGGAGTCAAAGCCCTTATGCCAATATCAACTAATAGACACATCACTACATACTGGTAACAGGAAATCAGACATATGACAAAATCAGATTAATCAGATTTACATGAAATTCTCAATATCGAAAGCACACTGCTGCATGTGCCAGTGACCAGCCACCTCCCCGACATGCACCGGGCGTGAGAGCCAGTTCATTGCTGCTTGCAGCTTTAATTATTATTATTATTATTTTTCCTCCTCTTATTCTGCATTTTTGAGGGCCTAAACATGTATAACTTTTTTTTTTAACTTTGCACACTGATCAGAAGTGGTGAAAAATTTGATATTTTATGGGTCTCATTCTTGGGCATGGCAAATTAGCTTGATAGCGCCCCCTTGAATATTGCCAAAGTCGAGCCCCTCAATGTGCTTTCACCTACATGTATTAAAATGGGAATGTGAAGAATGCAGAGGCACACAAAACATCCTTTTAGAGGTATACCCTAAGCACAATAGGAAGTCATGTCAAATTTTCTTTTTTTTCAAATCTGAAAATGAATCACATTTACATGAAATTCTCAATATCTTAAGCACACTGCCGTGAGTGCCGGCAACCAGCCACCTCCCCGACATACACCGGCTGCAGCTTTAATGTTGTAGGTACTTTAGGTTAATTGGATCAAAAGTGTGACTATCAAATGAAATATTTGAAAAAGAAAATTAATAAAGAAAATTACTAAAAATTAATAACTTTAATTAATTAAAAACTTCACACGGAGAACCAATTAAATGTAGGGCCTTGACTCACGTTCAGATTATGAGATTGAGTATTTTCAATAAACTTATCGTTAATCAAGTAGATATTAGCTATCACCAATAATTATCAAAGATAATAATAAAAATTACTCTAGTTAAACCAGAGTTCCTCGGGGCACCACCGTCATAGAGGGAGTGACAACTAATATAAAAGTCTCATTAAATATATTAAACTACTAATTAAGGGTTGACCACCGATAAATGTAATAGTTTAATCAGTTGAAGGATTTAAAAGTCATTTTCTTAGTAGAGGCTGGCTCATTCATCTTTGTGTAATATTAAATAAACAGACATATGGTAAACAAATATTTTTTAACAAATTAATAAATGCAACAAACTAAACACAATAAACTAACTAAAGCAAGTGTGTGTGTGTGTGTGTGTGTGTGTGTGTGTGTGTGCGTGCGTGCGTGCATGCGTGCGTGCGCGTGTGTGTGTGAATAAGACAAAGGGAGAGGGAGGAGAGGTGTTGGCTTGGACCCCTGCAGAAAAGATGTGAACATTAAAGTCACACAAAAGCCAGCAGGCTAAAGATCTCAGGAGTTCTTATTCAGGTTATAACAAAGTTACAGTTTTATGCTTAGCCGTTCATACAGTCTTATAACATGTAGTAATGCCCAGTTGGTGATTAGTTACCAGTCCATGAGATGGGAAAGATAAGTTGTGTTACTTCGAGTGGCTGGTCCTTGTGAAGGGAGCTGGTTGAAGAAAAGATTCTTGTTCTGGTTGTTTGCTCTTAGACAAAAGAGGAATCAGATCGCTCTTTGTTCTGCTCAGTTGAGTTGGTAACCGGTTGGTTAACCTGGTTGATGATCCTACTCCATACAGGCCATGTTCAGGGACTAGGGACAGCGGACAGCTGGTCCCTGGATCCAGCAGGAGAGCGTCGAGTTGAGTCCAAGAAAGAGTCCAAGAGAAAGAGACGGAGCAGGAGGTGTCCCACAGTTTTATAGATTCGCTGGTGATGTCATCACCAAAGGTCAGGTCAGCCAATGGACTGACAGTCTGGGGGTCCCTTGGAGAGTTCACACCTGGGTGTGACCTGTTGGGAGAGAGTTGCATTGCAGGCCTTTGTCTGTGACCATGCGCTCAGGGACTACCAGGCTTTTGGGTCTAGTCTTTTCCTTTGTCTGATCAGGCTGAGGCCTTCTTATAATCAAAATTAAAGTTCACCTTAATCCAGAAATGAACAATCCTCTTTGGGATGCCGGTTGCACCTACAATGTTATAAATGTTTTTCTTACAGTGGTCCTAAGACTTTGTTGTAGTTGACAGACCAGAAAATGGCCTTTTGGTTATTATTCTCGCTCTTTGCAGCAGTTTGCAGTTTTTCCTGTTTATTTCATCAAGCCTTAACATCGCTTCTTCTTTTTATTTATTTTCTATGGCAAAGTTAAGTTGTTGCTGTTAAGGTTGCATACTGCCCGTGCTGACAAGCCACGTAGTCTTCATTAGGACTGAATTTGTTCCTTCAAATGATCAATTTGTTAATAATTACTAAGCAAATTAAGTCAGTTCTTCATAAAAGTGCCAAATGTATCTCTGTTTGACAAATTATTCGAGGTAGAATATGAGGATGTGGACCCTTTCACATTTGCTGAAAGGGGTTCTCCATCACTGTATTAAAGTACCTATGATAGATAGGTACTTTATTGTCATTGTACAAAAACATACAAGGAAATTCAGGTGCACTCAATGACCGGGCTCAAATATATAAAATAAATAAATGCTTCCATTCCATGCACTCACTAGCATACACTCATGCACTCATTGCATGCAGTTAAAATGGGATAATTATTGCTTAGTTTATGTAGATTAATGCCCTGCATATGCCTTTTGATATTTGTTTGTTTATGTGTGAGCCTGTCTTCATGTATACTGTGTGTGTTAACAGGAATACTCCCTGCTGTATGAAGAGGCCAGTTTCTTCCAGCTGACTCCTTTGCAGGCTGAGCTTGAGCGCTGGAGGACTGAGCAGGAACGCAGGGGTGTGTGTCAGGGGTGTGAGTTTGTCGCCATTCATGTGGCTCCAGAGCTTGGTGAGAGGATCAGTGTGAGCGCCAACTGGGTCGTGATCGAGGAGGTTTTTCCTGAGGTCAGAGACAACATGTCCAATTCCCTAAACACCAGCTGGAACCAGGAATCCACACACATCATTCGCTTCCCGCTTAGCGGCTACTGCCACCTCAACTCTGTCCAGGTACAAAACACACTCTGGGTTCAAATTTTAAACACTTCAACACTAGTGTTTGTCAAGGATCAATAAGTAGTGTTTTCTCAGAATCAGGTTGACTGTCTGCATATTTTCGCAGCACAGCAGCCGTTTTGGTGGAAATTCTTGATATTGTTATCCCAAGGTTTATTATTGGTGCATGCTTATTCAGCATTTCCAACCTAAGTTATCCCTAGGTTTATTCCTCAGAATTCTTTGGTACATTTTTCAGTCGCCCATAGATGCTGCATACTTATAGCTACAAAAACCATTCAGCTATCAAAATGTTAAGCTTTTTCAGCTTATTTATGCTCATCTTAAACTTTTTTCTGCCTTATATCTCAGCAAACTGCCACAAACCACAAAGTTAACATGTTTTGCTGGAATAAATCCTCAATTGGCTTCTTCCTTTTGGATTGCATTTGGTTATAAACTTGAATGGACTTTGCTATGAGAGCAGCTGATACTGGGGCCAGTAGGTAAGTCTTTCAAAACACTCTTTTAATAAACTCCGGGTACACTAACTATGTTGTTGGTGCTTCACTTTATGCGTAGGGCCTCTTTTCATGCTGCTGTAGAGCTTTGGTGTTATTTTGAGCTGTTTTAATGCCTTTATCGTACTGCCCCGTTCAGTGCTAGCCACGTCCGGTTGTTAGCAACTCTAGCGGATTTCTCCTTTAATAGTTACTACACAAAAAAAACTGTCTCGATGGCTTATTTGATGTATATAAGTGCAGAAAAAGACCATGAGATGATTTTGCGCCGGAATGACACTTTAAGTCATGTATATAGGTCCTAGTACTACTACTACTGATACTACGTCCACTACTTGTAACAGTACGCCATCTCCTGTGAGGGCCAGGAGAAACCCTTTAAACCCTAAATACTTTAATTTGTGTGTTGTGTGACCAACTCTGATTTCCCTGAACAGGGATAATTAGCTAGGGGCGGCTGTGGATCAGTGGGTCAACCTCTATTCGTGAGATCGGCAGTTCGATCCCCAGCTCCACCGGTCCACATGTCGAAGTGACCTTGGGCAAGACACTGAACCCTGCATGGGTGTGTAAATGTGTTGTGAATGGTTAGATTAGATGATATGTAAATGTCCACTGCCATATGGGTGAATGTCAAAAGTAGTGTGAAAGCTTCTTGAGTAGACAGAAGACTAGAAAGTCTAAGACCATTTGTATTGTAAAAAAATAAGTTGAATTTTAATACAAAATGTGTGTCACTGAGTGGAGAAGACTTGTTTGAAACGTGAACGGGTGGATGGTTAACCATGGGCTTTGATTTAGAACTATGCTTTCCTCTGACAGTCACACAGGAGGCCCGGGCTGCTCAGGGATTGCCGGGGGAGGGCTAGCAGAAGCTAACGCTACACTATGTGGCTTCGCACTGGCTAAAGTTATAGGTGACCGGGGGAGCGTACCTATGTGCCCCGGTTCTTTGTTCCCCGTTTTGTATGTGACCGGGGAACATAAGATCCTTTTTTAAAAAAGCTTGTCTTTTCACAAAAAGGGTCCTATGTTCTCCGGTCTGTTATTTTTTCCACAATCCATGCCGAATTCCACGGCAAATAGGCTTATGTGGACTCTAACCCTACCCCATAACCTTGACCGTAACCATAACCTCTAACCCTAACAAAATGCTAAATCAAATCAGCAGAGGCAGAGCCTTATGCGACCTAGGACCATTTTGGGGGGAAAAAAGAGTCTGAAGAGTCTGGTAATTTCTAACTCACCACTGTGTGTGTGTGTATTTGTCTAGTTTAGTTTTTAATTTAGACTAGATGCTTTAGCCTAATCATCTTTTATAAATGTAAACATTTATGATTATAACATGAATAAATAAATCATTGGAGAATCTTATTCTTATTTTCATAAAGTAAATTTCTTTTTCATCATAATTATTTCACAGAAAAAAACAAGGTAGCATTTGTTATCAGCAAAAATATTCTTAAATTGTTGGTACACGCTATTTAAGATTAAATCTGTGCGTACGCACATTTCATGCATGAGGTCCATTGTGTTGCTTTTAGCCCATTCAGTCCCATGTGTAACTAATGCAGTGAGTAACAATGGAGGGCACCGAGGTGGGAGCATTTTTAAACTTCAAAGTGCTCTACGAAATGTTGAACAAGCTCTACCTTATTTTCCAGGCCTTTCCTCCTCCACTGGACTAAATGTCAAAATGTCTTGCTCAAAGGCCCCTTTGGTTTGTGTGTGACTGCAGGTGTTGGAGCGGTTACAGCAGAGAGGATTCTGGATCACAGCTTCATGTGGGGGTGGAGTGGACTCTTCCCAGTTTAGTGAATACGTTCTACGCAGGGACGGTCGAGGCAGCAGACACCCCCCCACCATCATCCGAATAAAACAGGAACTCATGAACTGAACTCACGGAAGTCTCCCTTTTTGCACTCATATCAGCAAAAGATCTCTAACTGAGAAAGGATTCACTTCAGCATGAAAGAAGTAAACAAGCTTGGTAGACATGCACACAGATCTACTGTATTATACCGCAGTATGTTTTTAGGTGTCTTCTTGGATTCTTCACTTACAGTTGCCACATACATTTCAGATGGTATCATTACAGTAAATAAACAAATTCATGGGTGCAGGGATCGCTAGAATGATTTGCGAAGGAGATTTGAGCTTCACTAGCATTATCATTTCTATTGATAAGAAATGTAGGCCACTTAGGGATGTGCAGTATAGATACAATCTTTTATCACTGCATATGCCATTTTATATTGTGATCCATTTCCTGGAAATTAAATTAAGAGAGAGCATAACCAGATGCTAATGTATGTTTGTGGCTTATCCATCAAAATAAGTCGATGAAAAAATCAAGGTACAGATTGTTTGAATTTATTTGAATTGATTCTACCATAGAACAGTCCTGTACACACTGTCCTAATACCCAGCATATATTAGGGATATAAGGGAGAGATGTTTAAACTATATGGCACAATCTTTAACAGTTGACACATTTCTGCTGTTTAATGATATACTGTCATATTGCCCAACCCTACCATGCTGTCAGACCACATGCTTTGGCTGGAACATGTGCCATGTCCACATGGAATCAACCTTCACATCATGCTGAATGATACAAAAACCCAAATGGACTACTAAAACTAGTCACAGGATGTGGTTGGTGGCTACAGCTCATAATCTGACTACACAGTTTTCACAAACTTTATTGCTTCTAACAGTTTAAGGTATGGTGTTTTAAAATGTCAAAGAGCGTGTATGGCTATGTGAATTATGACTAACCATGATGTTACTGTCCCACTGATTGGGAGGGTTTTAGTTTTGGAAGACAATGACATAGTTTAGGGGGAATATGTACATTTTACAAGAATGTTTGACTGTTGTGTTCCCACAGAGCAAATCTGCTCAGCACCACCTTTAACTAATCATGGGCATCATGAAGCATTTTCTTTATTTTCTTTCTACTACTTCTTAGTTTAAAGAAAAGGGCTCAATGAATGGCAATTCAGTGTGTTTTCAACCCTTTGTTGAACAGAGAACTATAGCGTCATGTTAGTGGTCAAACAATTTGCATAAATTGATCGATGCAAAATCTCTGCCTCGATCATTCGTTTAACGTTGAAAACACACTTTTTGTTGATAACCTACTTTGTATGATCCTGATGTGGCTCTTTTTTTTACAGCAAGGAGATGAGTACATACATCTCCAGAATGAGTGATGTCACTGTAGCTGGTTTCTGATTGCAGCAATCTAAGGTGTTACAACCGTCCCCTGTTACAATTGTACCTGGTCACCCCTACTACCAAATTATTTTTCAAAGGTGGCAGTAATGTAGTACGCACTTATACAATCATATCCACCACAGTAGATATATCATCGTTAAGATGTTTGTGAATGTGACAAGAGAGGCTGAGCATAAATGCTGCTGTAATAGAAACACAACAGAAACCACAGGAGGGGTAACACTGGCTCACATTGATGACAGTACCTGGGGCAGATGCGAGTCTGAGGCTGATGTTGTTCCAGTGCTCTACTCATACGCTCGGACCGGAGAAGCAGATCTGTTCCTGTCGGAAGCAGTTAGCCGCTACGGGGATCGGCTACAGTTTCACGGTCCCACCTGTTTGGTCCAGTAGCGTAATCTTTTTTAACACTCAAGTGTGAAGTATTGTAAACAAACCCACATATTAGGATCCTCTTGTTGGCCAGGAATCAGCCAAACAAACACTTTTTTGGAGACATTTCTACCGACGTCCTAACTGAAGTGAACAGAGCAAACTGCAGAGCGTGCTGGCAGGTGAGAACACGGCATGGACGGACCTGAGGTGTAGAAGTATGACCATGTAGGGAAGTCCGGCATCATCTATGTAGATCAATTCACAAAATTTGAAGACATCAATCTGAGCACAGCTGACCAAGACGGTATATATATATATATATATTAGCTGATTACTCGATGGAATAAAGGTAGAATACTCGATTACAAAAAGATAGCTGCAGCCCTACCTCATATAGCTTAATGAGGCTTCATGTGCACATCACTTCCTTTAACGTGCAGGCTCCACATCAGCAGAATAAACTTTGCTTCTACAAACACATGTACTTTATTTGTGGTATAAATACTGTATATTTTCATGCAATGGTGTATAAGTTACAGTTACAAATAATGATGCATGAGCCTTTTTTGCATGTATAATGTATTATGTGATATTTACAGAGACCATCCTTTTCTTTAAGGTGGAGCAAACCTGACATGTTTGCATATGGTAAATAATACATTTAGAGCACAAGCAAAGTTCCCCATGGAAAAAAACTTGTTTCAGCCTTTATTTGATTTGTGGCATGCAATGTCTTTATTGTACAATTTCTTGCTGTTGAAAATAGATGCAAATCTGTACAGGAACAAATCCATTCAAAATTATATCTTTCTCAAATATGTTTTATAAGATGAGCAGGGGGCAGACCCGGCTGCAGAAAAACATTTGAGGGGGCATTACATTTTTTCAGGAGTTTGCATGTTCTCTCCGTGTCTGCCCGGTTTTCTCCGGGTACTCCGGTTTCCTCCCACAATCCAAAGACATGCACGTGTTAGGTTAAATGATTATTCTAAATTGCCCTTAGGAGTGAATGGCTGTCTGTCTCTGTTCGTCTCTATGTGCCCTGTGATAGACTGGTGTCCTGTCCAGGGTGTACCCCGCCTCACGCCCGATGTCAGCTGGGATCGGCTCCAGCCCCCCGCAACCCCGACCCCGGGATAAGCAGTTGAAGTTGAATGAATGAATTACATTTTTTCAGGGGGGCAAACTTTTTCAACCTACAATTGATTTGCTTCATGCTGAACAATGGCTCTGTGATCACTCCTACAATGCGGATAAATACTTTTCCTCATACTAAAAAGCAGCAGTTCATCCTAAAATGTAAAAAACAAACGAACAAAATAGTGCCGAGGTGTGTCCATTTATTCAACTCAAGCAGGTATTCAAGAAGACCAGCAACAACGATTGGTTGAATTGTATGATCGACAAACCAAGATAGGAATAATAGAGCGTCTGCGACTCCAATGTAAAAAACAAAACCCAAATAAAATAAACAGCTTCCAGTCCAGGGCTGACTCTGTGGGTGGACACGGCCCGCCCATGCCGCTGGGACTGGGGGGGTTAGCCCGTAAAGAAACATGGGACAGCAACTCCAGCCAGCATTGTTTAATATTGATATATGCTTTCTCTGTCTTGCACAATTATTGTGGGATTATTTCATGATAAATGAACAAGAACTCATGAATAAGGATTTTCATAGAAAAGGCATTACTTCCTCATGCTGTTGTGGGTCTGTGCAGTCTGGACAGTGAAACCATAACACAATAAGTGAACATTTTGGGATTTATGCTCATTTGTTTTCTTGCTACAGTGCCTATAGAAAGTCATAATACCCTTTTGAAGTCACTTTTTTTGTTTTACAGCCTGAAATGAAAATGCATAAAAAACTTTTTTTTCCAGCGTGATTTATACATTTTGCCTTTCAACATTCAACTGAAATAGTTTTTTTCAAGATTTCTGAAAATGAATATAAAAATGAAAAACTAGAATAGCAGGGTTGGAAAAGTGTCCCCAGATTTAATACTTTGTGGAGGCACCTTTTGCTTTAATTACAGCCATCAGTCTGTTTGGATCTGTCTCTACCAGCTTTATGCACCTAGATTGGGAAATATTTCCCCCTTCTTCCTGCAGAACTGTTGGAGTTCAGTCAAGTTCTGAGCGCTGATGGACTGCACTCTTCAAGTCCATCCACAGATGTTCTGTAGGATTCAGGTCAGGGCTCTGACTAGGCCACTCTAGGACATTCACCTTCCTGTCCTTTAGCCACTGTGTTGTTTTTATGGAGGTGTGTTTTGGGTTGTTGTCATGCTGGAAGGTGAACCACCTGCCCATTTTCAAGTGTCTAGCAGAGGGCCATACGTTTTCCTCAAGAATTGGCGGCATCCATTTTCCCTCATCTGACCATATCTAATCAAATCAATTATATGGCAAGTGCCTTACAGAAAATAATAGCAAAACAAAAAAAATTAAACAAAACATGAACAACAAAGAAACACAAACATCCCACCCCCAAAAATATACACACAGAGATACACAAAGACATACACATCTGAGTTGAGGAAGAATCTACCTTTGGGGGCCGCGCACAACAGGGACCACCCCAGCCCAGGCAGACAGGAGGCTCCACACCACGGTGTAGAGCTCTCAAGCCACCCAGGCCAGGGCTGTCCACGGGTCTTGAGAATCTTTTTGAAAAAATCAACACTCTCTGCGGCCCTGAGGTTCTCCAGCAGGCTGTTCCACAATCGGGGGCCATAATAACCGAATGCTGCCTCCTCATGTGTTTTGGTTCTTACTTGTGGTATGGTTAAAAGGCCAGCACCGGAGGACCTCAGGGTCCGCGAGGGTTGATAGGGTAAAAGTAATTTAAGACATTTAAAAACTAGTCAAATAACCTTAAAATCGATCTTGAAGCGCACAGGGAGCCAATGCAGCGATTTTAAAACTGGTGTAATGGGCTCCTCTCATCCTCGTCAGCACACGTGTGGCTGAGTTCTGTAGTAATTGTAAGTTGTACATGTAATAGGTCTGAGTCATCAGAAGCTGCAACGCCTCCTCCTCGGCCACTGCCTCAAAGAATATGAGTATTAATATGACTGGGAGTGAATTCATTTAGGCTAACATATTCTTCATGACACAGCCAGGTTTCAGTCAGACAGAGTAAATCAATATAGTTATCTGATATATGATCATTTACTAATATAGCTTTAGATGGCAGAGATCTGATGTTTAAAAGTCAAAATTTTATTTTCTAACTTTGTTGCATTATCGCGGATTTGGTGTTGATTTGTATCAAGTTTTGCTGTATAGCTCCTCTTCAGTTAATTTTTGATTTAGTTAATTTAGATGACCATGAGGCACACAGCGTTTGTATATGATACTGAGCTGGAAAGTGCTCCACAGGGAGCGCGGAGAGTTGTGTGACACTGCAACTCTGCTTCCTGTGCGTCTGTGGTAAGGGCAGCGCAAAGAGGTGTTTTAAACTGTGACTGCATCCTGATACCAACACTGGGTTATTGTCAGGAGGTGGTGGTGATGCAGGACTCGACAGTCAGGTCAATGTTGGCAGATAAAAGTAACTTGACCCCTCCTGGTTAGGGTGCAGGCCGTCATGTTTAAAAATCCGTAAAGTTGTCCACAAATGGAATACTTTTCCCCAGGCAGTATCCCTTAAGCCACAGGTGCAGCTGGCGGTGGGGGCTGGTCATGACGTCACCAAAACACAGCGGGGGAAGCGGGCTGGAAATAGTCAGTCGCTTCCCTGTATCTAGCAGGCGGTCCATCATGGACCTGAAGTCCTGCTTGAGGACCTAGGACTGGCGGTTCTTTAAATTGTTGGTTCCGGCCTTCAGGATCAGCATGGAGGCGATGCTGTGCTGTGACCACAGCTGGAGGACGGAGGACTCAACCTCCCTGACGTGACATGGAGGGGAGGGATCAGGTTGGACGAGAGGACCCCGGCTCCTGGGCTGCCGAGAGCCACGACCAGCTGGATGGACGGATCCCGGGGACTAGCTGGAACACACACCCAGTGGAGGGAAATCGTGCAGGCTTATAACGTCATACCTGTTATCCAGTGGTAGATCCAGAGGCAGAGGAGGGAGAGATCGGCATGCCCCAGTGCCCCTGTTCACCACTGACCAGGGTTCACTCGGCTTGAAAGGAGTTGAGCTCATCAGAACAGGAGCCACCCCGTCCTCCCTGATGGAGCACTGCCACTCCACGGGGCGAAGGCAGGAGGTGGAGGGTGCCAACGACTTGGGCTTGGCTTCCTGGTGGTGCCAGCAGGACTCGGCGAGTGCTGGTGCCGGAGATCTGGTGGTGATGGAGTCAGTCCACAGCAGGGTGGTGTTGTCCACGACCGTCATGGTCCGGTCACCAACGCCGGAAGCCCTAAGATGGGCGATGAGCGTCGCCTGGGTCGTGGCGACGGTGGAGAGATCCAGGAGGATTTTGTCCCTCTCCTTGAGGTCAGCCCTCAGGCCAGAGAAGCTCTCCTTGAGTTTTGAGAGGGTAGGGAGACAGGACTTGCACACCGCCATCATCTCTGCAGCCTGTGCTGGGGATTCGTCACCCCGGGACAGAGAACCACCACAGGGAGGTGAGTATAATTCCTTCTTCCCTCCTGGGCAGGCAGCCCACTTCAGTAGTCGCTTTTAGATCCCACGACAGAGTAAAAAAAGAAAAAAAAGGTTTGGGTTTTTTTAAATAAAAAGTGGCGCCTCGCTAGTGCGATTCGACGTCACGACGTTACAACTTCCGTGCTCTGCTTCTCTGAGGCAACCAAAGGCCCGATGGTTAAGAGCTTTGGGCCATGTTTTATAAAAAATAAATACAATAAAAGCTGGGCATGAGTGATCCCAAATATAAAAGGAGAAACTGTGTTAAAACCAATATTTTCTGGAGCCAAAGTGACAGGGAATCCAGTGACGCCGCACATGCGTTATGATGATCCTTTAATAGTCATACAACCTTTTGCCACATGGTATATGTTTTTTTACGATACAGTGTAACATTTTTTCAGAAAAGGCTTCTTTCTTGCCACCCTGACATACATGTAGAAGTTGTGAAATTGTTGACACATGCACAGATCAACCAACCTCTGCCATTAAGACTAGTAACTCCTTCAAGGTCACCATGGGCCTCTTGGTAGCTTCCCTGATCAATCTTTTCCTGGCTTGGTCATCCAGTTTGGAGGGGCGGCACGATCTAGGCAAGGTCTGGGTTGTGCCATATGCCTTCCACTTCTGGACAATACTCTTAACGGTACTCAGAGGGATAGTTAAAGCCTTTGAAATCGTTTTATATACTTAAGCCTGTGAATGTTCTCATTTGTCCAGGTCGTTATCTCCAAAGTAATTTCAGTCAAAACCAACTGGATTTGGTTATTTGTCTAGGAAGACGTTTCATCAGGTCATGTATGCAACTGACCAGGTTGGGACTGGTCTAACTATCTGGTGTGGAGATCCAGGTATTTAACCTTTAACAAGGCTGATGATGTCACTAGAACCCTTTGTGCTCCAAGTGCCAACGAACGTCGTTGGAGTGACAGTCGTTGGTAGGAAGTAGGTTTTGATTTCGTTAGTGTTCTTTGAGGTTAGATTGTTGAATCTCCCGGGAAGGGATGAAAGGGTAGTATTGTAAATTGGAGATAAGTGGTGTCTCAGACCTCCTCCGCTGTTTAGCGAGGGTTTCTCTACTTTTGCATAGATGGCTTCTTTCAAACCATCCGTCCTCTCTGTCCAGGAGGTGGACATTGTTGTCATCAAATGAGTGGGCTTCTTCCTTAAGATGTAAGTGGACAGCAGAGTCCAGGCCCCTAGGAGTTAGCTCGCCTGTGTTGGGCCATGTGTTTATGCAGTGGTTGTTTTGTTTCTCCAATGTAGAGAAAAGTAGAAAAAGAAGGTTATAGAGAGTCTACATGTCTAATCTCAACTCATCTTCAACTGCTTATCCGGGGTCAGGTTGCTGGGGCAGCAGCTCTAGCAGGGGACCCCAAACTTCCCTTTCCACATTAACCGGGGGGGTCCTGAGGCGTTCCCAGGCCAGTGTGGAGATCTCCACCTAGTCCTGGGTCTTCCCCGAGGCCTCCTCCCAGCTAGACATGCCTGGAACACCTCCCTAGGGAGGCACCCAGGGGGCAGCCTTACTAATTGCCCGAACCACCTCACTGGTTCCTTTCAACGCAAAGGAGCAGCGGCTCTACTCTGAGTTCCTCACGGATGGCTGAACTTCCCAACTTTCGTCCGCTTGTACCCGCGACCTCGTTCTTACGGTCATGACCCAGCTTTTCATGACCATAGGTGAGGGTAGGAACAAAGATTGACTGGCAGATCGAGAGCTTTGCCTCCTGGCTCAGCTCTCTTTTCGTCACAACGGTGCAGTAGAATGACTGCAACACCGCCCCCGCTGCTCCGATTCTCCAGTCAAACTCACGCTCCATAGTCCCCTCACTCGTGAACATGATCCCGAGGTACTTGAACTCCTTCACTTGGGGTAAGGACAACTACAAAAAGAAGGGGTCATTGACAAAATCACAATATTAATGGCTCTATCACAAGGACTCAAGTCCCTGCTTATTTGGACTCCCAAAATCCATATAGAAGGGGCCCTGCTCAGGCCCATTGTCAGCAGCATAAATTCGGTCGCCTACAACATCACCAAGCACATAGCCAACTTCCTTGTTCATCTGTATTCCAACCATGGAGGCTCTGGCCACAGTAAGAGAGTGGCTCACACAGTACAACTCCTTACACAACCGAACAAATCTCAAACCAGACCACATTTGCCAACTTCTGGATTTTTGCCTGAACACCACATATTTCAAGTTCAATAGCACTTTTTACAGACAAAAACATGGCTGTGCCATGGGTGCACCAGTATCCCCATCATCGGCCTTGTGAACGGTTAAATACCTGGATCTCCACACCAGATAGTTGGACCAGTCCCAGCCTGTTCCGATGCGTACATGAACTGATGAAGCCTCTTAGATGAGAGGTGAAACGTCTTCCTAGACAAATAACCAAGTCCAGTTGCTTTTGACTGAAAATGCTTTGGGGATAACAATGATGACTTGGACAAATGAGAACATTCACAGGCGTATTTGCATGTTGCTCTTATTCATTTTAACTTTCAATAATAAGCCCTCTCACTCAGTGTTACTCATATGCCCTCTCAAAAACAGCGTACATCCCAGTAGCATTAAGAAACATGAACAGACCACAGTAGAGCGCAGTTGAGTTGTTCGACTAAAGCTGCTAAAGCTTTTTTTTTTTTTACTCGTGCCCACCACGAGTCTCACTGAGGAGTACAAGTGCTCTAAAGTGAGACTCTTGATGTCATGCAGGGTGCATCTGTGGCTGGACGAAAGTAACATCACTCAGGGGGTTGAAGATCCCCCAGGGAAAGAGAGGGTGCTTGAGAGAGCAGAGACAAGGGCCTCGCATTGGCCAGTACTTCCTATGAAGTAACCAACGGAGAGCTTCAGCACCAACGTCACTGAGGCTGAGTGTACAAGCACAGAATGCCGGAAGAACCCTTCTAGTCACAGAGACCTCCCAAAGAAGAAAGATCAAATGGCACAGATCAGGCGTGAAGTGGCCCAAAGCTGTTGAGAAAAGAGAGTGACAAAAATCCTGGAGCAACAAGGGGCCACAGCAGAGAAAAAGCTGGAGAGGATGGGCCATATCATCTACCACTATGGAGAGGAATGATTTGGAGTGAACAGAAGGAGAAGTAATAAAACAACATCTGCACCAGCCAAAACTAGGAGGCAGCAAGAGATTGAACAACTGGTCAGAGAAAGAAGACAGCTGAGAAAGCAGTGGAAGAAGGTCTCTGATGCAGATAGAGAGGGTCTCATGCTACTGCAGGGAGACATCAACCCGGTTGGCAACCTTAAGAAGTGCAGAGAACTTGAGGAAACTTTGCAAGAAGAAGGAGCACGATTCTATAAAAACTCCTTCAAGTTTGTCAAAGACCTCTTTGCTTAGGAAAAATGTTTAAAAAAAGTGTTCTTTTCATGCATATAATCAAGAGTGTTTTGCTCCAAAGAGTTTGGTCCAAAGTATGTGCCTGCATGTCTGCACCAATTATATTAGACCCGTCCGGGGAAAGACTGATAAGACGTCACCTCCCTAGAAAAACTGTTTGAAGCTTGTTGAGCAAGACCACCTGTGGCATTGTGGAAATCTTGAGTGGAAGATAAAACATGTATATAACTGGTTAATGATTATTCATGTACTCTAATAAAAAGACACGGAGGGGGAGCGGACGGCAGAAGAGAATCTGCAGAGGGACAAGCCAGGCAGACCTCTCTTCTCCGTGTCGACACGTAAAAAGTCTCTGGTCTCTGACTTGGGTTGAAAGGGGTTACTTTTGTCTCCGAGTGTTGTTTTGTCAAGACAACAGAAAATATTATTGACATTTTGGTCCTTCGAGCCGGATCTCAACACTGCAGAAAAAAGGGTGACTGACGGGACGGCTGCAAAGACTGTGTACAGCGAAGTCTGGCGGAAAAACCTGCCGCTGGACAAAGACCACCTTTCAACGTGGCCAGACAGACCCCTCATCCATCCTTTAAACGCAGCAAACGAGGTCCGAGCCAGGAAAGGGGAGACATTCATCACGAAAAGGTCAGAGACTAAAGAGAACAGGGAGCAAGGGTCTCCACAGTTAGATATCTAAAAAAGTGTGCATGGTTGTAGATCTACAAAGTGTGTGTGTAAATGATTGTTGTATGAAAAGGAATTTGGTCTATTCAGCAGTATTTGGGCCTGAAACCTAACGGTGTAAACAGAAAGCCTATTTGCTAGCTGTAATAGATTAAATTGCATTAAGGACATTAGGTGAAGGGACTAGGGATCTAAAACGCAGATCTATTCCTGGGATAGAACCCCCAGACTGGGTCCGCAAGGAACAATAAGTTCTTTGTAGAAGCTTGACACAGTGGGAATTATCTGCGGTCCTTGAGAAATTTCCCTGAGTCCTGGATCACGCAGTAATGTGATGCAATGGGATAAACAGTTCATGTTGTAGTAAGCCAGCAATGCTGGAAGGAGACGCTAAGTTTATGGATGACCACTGTCCAGGGTCTGCAAAATATCTGAATAAATGGAAACAAAAATATGACTTTACAGGAGAATTACATCCCATGGACTGTCTCAAAGTAGTTCAAAGATTAGAAATAAAAGCAAGACAGAAAAACAAAAAGCAAAATGCAAACCCTACAAATGAATTGCATTTTGCTCGATATAGCAAGAAATTGCAAAAACAGAAAGCGGAAAGGATCAGAAAGTGAAGAAGAAGCATGACTAGAGAAAAAAGAAGAAGAAGAGCTCTTAAAGGAGTTAGATCTGAGAGAAGCAATTGGTAAGTATGATGAAAAAAAGATAACAGCAGAAACGCATGACCTATTAGAAGAGGCAGTAAAAGAATGGAATGAAACAGACCCAGACCCAGCTCGGCTAAAAATAGCCGACCTGTACCTCTGGAAGATGTAGACCCCGCAATACGACCCGAAATAACATTACTAATGAATGGTTTTCCTACTGTTTTTCTCTGCGATACTGGTGCAGAGAGGACAGTAGTAAAAAGTGCAAAGCATTTGAAAATTTCGTCCCAAACAATTAGAGTAAAATCAGCTAATGGAACGATCAAAAAAAACGCCGTCAGCCAGCCTGTACATCTGTGCCATGAGGACTTACCTGAAGATGCCGTAGATTTACAACTGGTTATCGCCCCTGACTGCCCACATAAATTACTGGGGAGAGATGCTTTGGTATGTTTGGAACTAGGGGTAATTCCTACATCTTCAGGACGACTTAAAGTGGCAAAAATGCCCTTAGTGGATACTATAATGGTGTATGAATCGATCTCTGCCCCACAATATTACTGGACATTGGACCTCCCAGAGGAGGGGCCAACAGCTGTTTCTAAGCAGCTCTTAAAAATGACAGAAGCTCGAGTAGAACCAAGGCATACAACTATGCCCCCTGGGGATCTACATGTGACATTACGTTACAAGTACTCCCCAGGGCCAGACCCACTATATGACAAAGCTGTGCAGAAATTAGGACCTCAAAAGTGTATATAACAAATGATGCATTATATTTAATGCAGGGAGCAAGCACACCACATGTGTCTTTGACTAAATCCTCAAAGCAAACATGGAAAAATTTGGATAATGAAGCAAGACGAGTAAAAGCAGCTCACATCTGGACAAATACAACCGATCCTAAAGTTCAATATAATAAGGATACGCAGTATTATCGTCAAAAACTACAGTGGGTGGTCACAACCACTCCAAACGTCCATTTGGACGAGCCAAACACATGAGAAGTAAAAGTGTTCTCTCTCACCACGGAAGAAGAACAAAGTCTAGCTTCATTACCAAAAGAATTATGGTCAGAAGGTCCATCTGATGTAGGATTAATAAAAGGTGTCCCACCAGTAGTAATTAAAGGGATAACAGAATATAGGCCAAAAGTTAAACAATATCCCCTAAAACCTGATGCAGAAGAAGGCATTGAGCCAGTAATTGAAGATCTAAAGAAAGCAGGAATTATAATTCCGTGCCCAGATTCACCCTGTAATACACCTATTTTTCCTGTCCAAAAGGCCGCACCATCAATTTCTTGGCGAATGATACAGGACCTAAGAGCAATTAATGCTGCAGTACAACAAAGGGCACCAAACGTCCCCAATCCACACACATTGCTTAATTCTATGGATCCAAATGCAAAGTATTTTTCGGTCATAGACCTAAGCAATGCGTTCTGGTCAATTCGCATTTACGTTTAAAAACAAAAGATATACGTTCACAAGGCTAGCACAAGGCTATTGTGAAAGTCCCACAATTTTTGCTGAAGCAATTGCCAATTGTCTAGCAGACTTCAATCCCCCTAGAGGGAGCCAAATCCTCTCATATGTAGATGATATCATAATAAACTCCACAACAAAAGAGGATTGTAAAGAAGACACGTAATCTTTACTCAAGTTTCTTGCAGAAACTGGCAACAAAGTGAGTAAAAGTAAATTACAATTGTGGAAACAAGAAGTGAAATACCTAGGTCACACGTTGACCCAAAATGGCAAAACAGTAAATCAAGAAAGAAAAACAGCCATTTTGTCTGCACCAAGACCAATAACAAAAAGGCACATGATGTCCTTCTTAGGACTTTGCAACTACTGCCGAACGTGGGTAATGGATTACGCAGAAGTAACAAGACCTCTGCTTGATCTCATTTACTCTACACCTATGGCACTAACAGATAAAATAATTTGGACAGAAACGGCAGAAAAAGCATTTTGTAACATAAAACAAATGCTGGCAGGAACAACAGTACTTGCCTTACCAAACTATGATTAACATTTTATCCAAACTGTGAACTGTAAAAATGGATTCATGACGTCAGTGTTATTACAATTACATGGGCAAAAGCACAAACCATTAGCCTACTATTCAACGCAACTGGACCCAGTGGCTAGAGCATCCCCGCCTTGTGTTCAGGCTGTGATCGCAGCAGCAATGGCTGTACAGGCCTCTGCGGAAGTAGTACTATTTCACCCAATAACACTACAAGTGCCACATGCAGTAGCAGCCCTGTTATTACAAACAAAAATGACCTTTCTATCACCTGCCAGACATCTGTCATGCATGACTACACTTCTGTCGCAACCACATCTCAATATAGAAAGGAGCACGACATTAAATCCAGCTACGCTGATACCAGTATCAATAGATGGCACTAAACATGATTGTCTGCATGAAACACAGTTAGTGTATAAACCACGTCCTGATTTATTAGACACACCCTTGACACATGGCCATATAGTATTTGTTGATGGTTCTGCATGTAAAAAAGCACAACAACTATAGATAAATGCCTAAAAACAGGGAAGTTACCATCTAATTTATCGGCACAGGCCGCTGAAATAGTAGCATTAACTGAAGCATGCAAATTATTTCAAAATAAGGATGTAACAATTTACACAGATAGCCAATTTGCATATGGAGCAGTACATCTATTTTGCCAACAGTGGAAACTTAGAGGTTTTAAAACGTCAACAGGGAAACCAATAACACATAAGTTATTACAAGAACTTTTAAAAGCTATAATGTTACCAAAATCTATTGCAGTGTGCAAGTGTGATGCCCACACAAGAGGAAAAGATATGGTTTCAATCGGCAATGCAATGGCAGACAAAGAAGCTAAATTAGCCGCACATCCTGTTTTGCATGTTTCAACTTCTCAAAATACACCAGTGACGTGTGACATATTACGAGAAAGACAACAACAAGCACCACAAATGGAGAAATCAATGTGGCAGAAAAAAGGAGCTACAAAAATAAATGATATTTATATTGGAACGATGGTAAACCCTGGTTACCTCGATCGCTGTTCAAATGGGCTTCAATAATGAGCCATGGGCGTTGCCATGCCTCAAATGGGGGGATGACAGACTTAGTGAACAGCTACTATACTACTTATGGGTTTAATACATATTCAAAAAAAATTTGTAATCACTGTTTAACATGCATTAAACATAACTCACAAGGACAACAACGTCCAAAACGAGGTGCATTTCCAAAACCAGAATATCCTTTTGAAGAAATACATATGGATTTCATAAAACTAAACAAAAGCAAAGGTGTAGAATACTGTTTGGTTATAATAGATGCCTTTTCCAAATGGGTGGAAATGTTTCCATGTGCTAACCCTGATGCCATCACAGTAGCGAAAGCTATATGTATATATGTATATTTGGGGCGGCAGTAGCTCAGTCCATAGGTGACTTGGCTGGGAACCGTAGGGTTGCTGGTTCAAGTCCCTGTGTGGACCATGTATGGAGCGTGGACTGGTGGCTGGAGATGTGACAGTTCATCTCCTGGGCACTGCCGAGGTGCTGTTGAGCAAGGCACCGAACCCCCAACTGCTCAGGGCGCTGGTCACTGGCAGCCCCCTCGCTCTAACATCTCTCCTTAATTGCATGCATAGGTCCTGTTTGTGCATGTGTGTATTTCGGGCCTGTGTGTGTAACATGTATAATAATAAGTGAAAAAATTCAATTTCCCCGTGCGGGATAAATAAAGTAATTCTTCTTCTTCTTCTAAAAGAATAGTCCCAACCTTTGGGATACCAAAAAGAATACGATCAGATAATGGCTCACATTTTGTAAACGAAATAATAAATAAAATAGGAAAAAAACTAAAAATAGACTTGAAATACCATAGTGCTTATCACCCGGCCTCAGCTGGACTTGTTGAGAGATTCAATGGCACAATTAAAAATAAGCTAACCAAATGCATGAACGAAAACTGGAAGACAATGGCCTGAATGTGTTGATTTAGTACAACTAAGTTTACACATTATGCCAACAGGCGGATGTAAATTGACTCCTTTTGAAACGCTGTATGGTAGACCATATTATTTACCTGACTTACATTTAAAAATAAAAGATGAGCCTGACTCTGAGAAGACATTGGCAGACTATATGAAACAAACGCTGAACCATAGAAAGTGTAAAGGAACCAATAATCTGCCTGATTTTCCTATATGCCCCCAGGAGGACAAAACTGTGACGCCTGGTGACCACGTGTTTGTGAAAGTGATAAAGAGGAAGTGCTGGTCCAGTCCAAGGTGGGAGGGGCCATTCCAAGTTATTCTCTCCACACCCACCGCTGTAAAGATCGCTGAGAGGTCCAGCTGGATACATCTCTCACATTGCAAAGTGAGGACACGTAGTGATCTCGTTCCAACCGCTGAGTAGGGGAAGTCTGATTACAAAGGGGTTTGGAAACGCCTAGGTCCATTCGTCTCAATGTCAGTGAAGAAATCAACGATCCTCTCAGTTTAGTGGAACGAGAGCATAAGTGTGAAACCATGCCAAAATACGATGGAAGATGGCTAGCCTCCAGGACTGCAGGTGGAACGATGGTCGCACTAATGATCTTTGCTGCTTTCGCCCCGTGGATGTGGACAACACTTCAAGACTCAAAGGATGAAGAAATGGTTCCAATGGTAAAAACTGTAATTGAAAACTGTGATGATTCATTTCTTCTCCGTAACAGTACTGGTATGATGAGGTCTGTAAATCTCAGATTACGTAGGAAATGTTATATCAACAGGAGAGCTTGGCCCTGTTAACTACACATGCACATAACGAAGGATCCACCACAGTAGACACACAGTTATACTGTGATAGCTTTGAGGAGTGTGCACTGGCTGACATAAAATACATTGTTTAAACTGATTACCTCTGAGTGAAAAGAAGTGTTATTTCCGAACCTGACGACTGTACTGAAAGCTCTACCAAGAGAATGGTATGTGTCTGATATGAGAATGAAATATAACTCTTCTGATAAACAGCAGGGAAATGTATGAAATATTATCATAAGTGTTCTTTTCATGCATATAATCAAGAGTGTTTTGCTCCAAAGAGTTTGGTCCAAAGTATGTGCCTGCATGTCTGCACCAATTATATTTGACCCGTCCGGGGAAAGACTGATAAGACGTCACCTCCCAGCTCCTGGGCCGAGTGCCGTATAAGCTCTGCAGGAAGGCACCGGATGTTCTCCACTAACTATGGAGACTCATGAAAGTATTCTGGCAGAAGGAAATATTACCTAAAGCGTGGCGAAGAGCTGGAGGTGTACTAATTATCAAGGAGAAGGATGCAGTAGACATCAGTCAATTCCGGCCAATCTACCTTCTTAATGTTAAAGGGAAAATCTTCTTCAGTGTGATCTCTGAGGCTTGCCACCTACCTGGAGAAGAATAAATATGTGACTGCATCCACACAGAAGGCTGGCATCCCTGAGTTCTCTGGTTGCCTGGAGCATACCAGTATGATCTGGTACCAGATCCAAGCGGCAAAGAAGGACAAAAGAGACCTTCATGTCACCTTCCTTGACCTGGCCAATGCCTTCGGATCAATTCCCCACAACCTGCTTTGGGAATCCTTCAACTTCTTCCACGTCCCATCATCCATCACTGTTCTAGTGAAAGCCTACTTCAAAGACCTGCAACTGTGCTTCAAAACAGCTGACTTCACACCATCATGGCAAGGCCTAGAGGTAGGCATAATGGCAGGCTGTACAGTGTCACACCTGGCCTTCACAATGGCCATGGAGGTCATAATCAGGGCCTCAAGATGGGTTGTGGGGGGTGAGTGAACTGAGAACGGGATCCGCCTCCCCCCTATCCGAGCATATATGGACGACATGACCACTCCGACCACTACTGCAGAAGGCACCAGGTGGCTACTTGGGAAACGGCAGGAGAACATAAAGTGGGCTCGGATGAAAATCAAGCCAAGCAAGTCACGTAGCATCTCTATAGTCAATGGAGAGCTTAAGGATGTGAAGTTTTGCATCAGTGACGACCCAATACCAACTGTGTCTGAGCAACTTGTCAAGAGCCTAGGTAGATGGCACAACGCAAGCCTTACAGACAAAGACCAAGTGCAGCAAATAAAGCAGGACCTCACCAACGGTCTGGAAAACATTAACAAGACCCTAAGGCCAGGAAAGCTCAAGCTCTGGTGCTTGCAACATTCGAGATAATTGGCAAGCTAACTAAAGTACAAACAAACTTTAAGAAGAAGAATTACTTTATTTATCCCGCAAGGGGAAATTGAATTTTTAATTCATTCATTCATTCATCTTCAACCGCTTATCCCGGGGTCGGGGTCGCGGGGGTGCTGGAGCCGATCCCAGCTAACATCGGGCGTAAGGCGGGGTACACCCTGGACAGGACGCCAGTCTATCACAGGGCACATAGAGACGTAAAGGGACAAACAACCATTCACACCTACGGGCAATTTTAGACTCATCAATTAACCTAACACCTTAATTTTTTAAATAAAAGGTTCATAAATATTATATATAACCAAAGCAATACATACTACTTACATGTGGCTGTGATGAGACATTTTTGTGTTGCTGTTAAAACGACATCGTCCAGTTATGTAGGCCTGGACTGCTAGACACGAGAGGGGTGAGTTAAACTAACATCACACAACAGCTGATGTCTCAAGATACATGGAGATATAACGTTAATCCAAACAACATGACACAACAGCACTATAATACTTAATAGTCTTATCTAGTTTCCTCGTCAGTGCTTTTGTTTTGAAAGGGACGGAGTGGAAGTGTCAGCAAATGTGTGTGAAGAAATAAAGTACACCATCCCGCTCAGTGAATCGAATTTTCTCTTATCTCTTATTTCTTATTCTACCCAAGTATAGGCGACTATAACCCTCGGTCACAATAGTGAATAACAAAAAATAATAATCCAGCTTTGGTCGAACAACTCCACTGCGGTCTGTTGATGTTTCTTAATGCTTTCAGGATGTACGCTGTAATACTTCTACTAGTGATCTGATTGGAGATGAAGCAGCCAATCTGAATTGAGCTTTTCTAGGTCTCTGATTGGTTGAAATTGTGGCACATTTGTAACGCTGTGCCAAGCTGACCGAGTGTACAGGCAAAGATGAACGTGCACAGAAGGGAGAGATTGAAGGAGCGCATGCAGCGGTCTGCACCACAGCAAGCAAGAGTTTTGAGAGGGCATATGAGTAAAACTGACTTATTATTGCACGTTAAAATTAATAAGAGCAAACATGCAAATACATTTATTTTATTTCTCTGTTCTCACATTGCTCCTTCCCAAATGTAGCACAAATATAACGCCATATTCTTATTGATTTTGTCTGTATTGTTCTAATCTTTATTGTAAAAACTCTGCCTTCATTTTCTTGTGTAATTTTCTTCCAGTGGTATTGAAAATGGCATTGAGTATTTTCCTGGGTATCTGTATCAACTTTGAAATTCGGGTATTGTGACAACCCTACTAGGCGAGTGATTACCTGTGGCCCTGCAGCAACAGGACCTGTCTAAAATTGTAGCAATGACTACACGCAACTCACACTTTCTAGTCTCTTAGATTCAGTTGCATTTCCTACCAACATACTATCCCAAGAGCCATGCTGCTTTTGTTGCTGAAAAATTACACAGTCATTGTCAGGATGTGACATCTTCTACTTCTTTTAATGGTCAAACAATAAACAAGCAGGATAGTGAACAACTCAACATTCAACTGAGAGCACGTATCTTCTATTCTCATGTGTTTAAACCCACTCAGGTTCATCAGCATCAAAACCCAAACTGATTGCTTTAGAGAGCAGCTGATTACCATCACTGTTCAGAACATACTCAAATTAAATAGTAGGTAATAAACACAAAGGATAGATAGAACCGAAACAAAGTACAAAACACAAAGATCTACTGCAGATTATTATTAGATTGACTAATCATTAACAGTGGAAGTTAGGGGAGTAAAAGCATGGCTTTGTACAGAGTGAGAGAGTGGCAAAGGAAGTGGTCCTGCTCCATACACACCAGCAGATCCCTCAGCGTGACTCGAGTCACTCTCGGAACACCCTGTCTGGGCAGCAGAGTCACCTGGCACACACAGCAAGTAAACTGAATATTCTGTATGAATATAAGAATGTTTTCATATATATTTGTATGTAATAATCTTCAGTGAGCAGGTCATGATCACAAAACACACTCCAACTGCTGAGAGGAGATCCTGACATGAACCTGCTGATCTTCTGGCCGGTGTTGCTTTATGACAGGAAATGTAGGAAATGGAAGAATTTGATAAATTTCTACACTTTT
Source organism: Echiichthys vipera (assembly GCF_963691815.1). NCBI lineage: Eukaryota > Metazoa > Chordata > Actinopteri > Perciformes > Trachinidae > Echiichthys > Echiichthys vipera. The sequence continues at coordinate 35,682,671 of NC_139828.1, read as the reverse complement.
CAACTAGCCTGGCATCACCAGCACATACATATTAATCCAGGCCCTCTCACCTCATTTTTTATTTCGAAAGGGTGTTGTGAACTGTGCAGATGCCTCGACACAATTTCGACATTTTAGGAGCGAGACAGACAATAGAATAACAGAAGAATGATTCTTATTTGATCTAAGTTTTCTGAGCCTACTAAGCTGCTCTGCTCTGAGAACACCGGTTACCTTACAATGCTCCTCTGTCAGTCATCGCCAGGAGATAAATGATTGTTACTGGCTTCCCCAGGATCTGGCCGTCTGGAAATCTCTTTGATTTTAGGTGGCATGGGAGAGAGACCAGACATACCTCCCAGAGCAAATGAAACGTGAACTCAGATTTGTGTGGTTTCCAGGCAACATTTCAACATTAAATAATCCAATTCTGAACCACTGTTACAAGCCTGAATTTCACTTCTATCCTAACAAACCAAAGTTATTGCGACTGTGAATACATTAGACATTTTGAGTGTTCACTTAATCGTGGGAACAAAGTACTGTAGGTCAAACAAAGTCCACCCAGTCCTTGAAGTGAAATAATGTAAATACTACAATAAATCTGAAATGTAAAAACAGTAGGCCAATCCCCTGTTTCACTAGTTCTCTGCCTGAGCTACAAGAGTGATAAACGTTCCACAGATTTTCTGCTCCAAACACATTTGCCATCACTCTTCCATAGTTCCTGTCATGTTTCCCTTTTGGTATTAACATGTGGTCTGAGTGATCCGATCACAAGTGGACAGCTCTAACTACAGGTAAAAACACTCTCAGGACACTGAGGACGCATTGAGATCAGACGTCAAAAATCACATTTGGAGATGGTTCAGGCCATATGTGTCCACATTTTGATAGTAGTGAGAAAAGGTATGTGACCACATTAAGGACTACTCCTACCCAACTGAGGCCGTCTGTGTGAGAGGAAGTATATCCTCATTCACAGCTTTCTCCACAACTTCTGAGCCTGTAGCTCTGTGTATTTTGTCTGTTATTTTGTAAGTATTTCTCAAAATTTGTCAGTTGTGAGTTGCTGTTTAGCGACTGTCAAATCAAATCCAAAGAGGTTCAAACTTTTACTGAACATATAAACTCTGTGGACAGAAACATCAGGTTCACCAGAGAAGAAGTCAAGGACAATAGTTTGCCTTTTAAGACTGTGACATCCATATGGAGAATGACAGGAGCCTCCATATTTTGGTATACAGAAAACCCACTCACACAGATCAATATCTACTGTTTTACTCTCACCACCCCCTGGAACACAAGCTTGGAGTTATCAGAACACTGCAGCATAGAGCTGATAACGTACCCACCAGCTCACAGGCCCAAGGGGAAGAACGCAAGTACCTGAGAGGCACCCTCACAACTTGTGGATACCCCAGCTGGACCTTTGTGAAAACGGCGGCTGCTTCCAGAAAGAAAACCAAAGTGGTTGAGAAAGAAAACAAAAGAAACAACATAGTCATTCCGTATGTGGCTGGGGTATCAGAGAAACTCAGGAGGATCTTTAACAAACAGTGCATCCCTGTGTATTTCAAACCCAGTAACACACTCAGACAGAGACTTGTACATCCCAAGGACAGAACACCACACACCCACAAGAGCAATCTGGTTTATGCTGTCCAATGCAACGAGGAATGCAAAGATCTCTACATTGGAGAAACAAAACAACCACTGCATAAACGCATGGCCCAACACAGGAGAGCTAACTCCTCCGGCCTGGACTCCGCTGTCACCTTACATCTCAAGGAGAAAGCCCACTCCTTTGATGACAACAATGTCCACATCTTGGGGAGAGAGGAGAGATGGTTTGAAAGAGGAGTGAAAGAAGCCAGAGGAGGTCTGAAACCGCATTTATCTCCAATTCTCAATGCGGCCCTTTCATCCCTTCCCAGGAGATTTAACAATCTAACCTCAAAGAACAACTGTTCACAAATGGCCTCCTGTGACTCCAACGACTGTCGTTTAGGCTCAATAGAGCACTAATGAAGTCGAACCAACTTCCCACCAACGACTGCCACTCTAACGCCGGTCGTTGGCACTTGGAGCACAAAGGGCCCCAGTGACATCATCGGCTTTGTGAGAGGTTAAATACCTGGATCACCACACCAGTTAGTTGGACCAGTCCCAGCCTGGTCAGATGCGTACATGAACTGATGAAGCCTCTTGGATGAGAGGTGAAAGGTCTTCCTAGACAAATAACAAAGTCCAGTTGCTTTGAGGATTGTCTGTCACTCTTTGTCTCTATGTGCCCTGCGATAGACGGCCGTCCTGTCCAGGGTGTACCCCACCTCACGCCCAATGTCAGCTGGGATCGGCTCCAGCCCCCCCGTGACCCCAATAGGGACAAGCGGTCGAAGATGAATGAATGAAAGATGAATGTAACCGCATTGAATGTAAACAGGTGCTTTTCTGCTTTTGTCTTCAATAGAAGAAGAAGCGAGATGTCACACAGACCCACCTGGCTATAAGTCTGCTCCAAAGGTCTCTTTTTGCGTGGCCCGATGGCAGCCAGAGCTGTGAGGTTGGCCTCTCTTTGCTGCAGCTGAGCTTGTTCTATTTCTTGTAACTGAAAAGTGAATAGAGACAAAGGATTAATGAAATGTGGCGAATAAAGAGTCAAATTAACAAGCACTTCCAAAGATCACCAAGGACGCACTCACACTGTCTATCTTTACCGTGCCCCGTGCTTTAAGGTACTTGTCTCCCCCGCTCGTTTTTACTCACAATACATGGACCCCGGCGGAATGCTTCTTGCCTGTCTATACGCCATCACGCCGTTACACGTCACATGCATAGATTGACCTCATTGCAATGCGTCGCTTTGTTTACAAATCTTTCCATAGACCTTGGAGTTCTTGTGCGTCTTGTCCAAATGATTTTGTATATTTTTATCTGACCAAATCTGCAGAAAACACTCCACCTCCGCATCACACCAACGTGAACCCTTTGCCGCCATTGTTTAAAATGTCCGTGCATGGTCCCTCCTTCTTTTTTCTATGTCCGAACAGGCGCACATAAAAAGACGTCAGAACAGCATGGCACGGATGGACAGTGTGAGTGCGTGCTAAGGGTGTAGTCACAGTTGGCCCAGTTGATCCATCATCATCCTGGCCGGCCTGCACTCACACATAAACAGCATTAGAAACAAGGTTCATGAAATAGCAAAAATATTATTTTCTGATAACTTACACACACTAGTCATTTTAGAGATACATCTAGATTCGACTTTTGAGGAGGAGAACAAAATCCATCTGGAATTTTCCAACGTCACCTCAACTCAGGCGAAGTTCCTCACCCATCTTAAGGCTTCCGCTGGTGACCGTACCATGACGGCTGCCGACAACACCACAATGCCATGGAGTGGCTCCATCACCACCGGATCTCCGGCACAAGCACTCACTGAGTCCCGCTGGCACCACCACGGAGCCAAGCCCAAGTCATCGGCACCCTCCCCCTCCTGCCTTCTCCCCGCAGAGTCGCAGTGCTCCACCAGGGATAACGGAGCGGTGGCTCCGGGTCTGGTGAGCTTAACTCTACTCAAGCCGAGTGAACCCTGGTCAGTGGAGAACAGGGGCAGTGGGGCTCGCCGATCTCTCCCTCCTCCGCCTCCGGATCTACCACTGGATAACAGGTTTGACCTGCAGGATTTCCCCCCACTCGCTGCGCGCTCCAGCTCATCCCCGGGATCCGTCCATACAGCCATTCGTGGCTCTTGACGACCCAGGACCCGAGGTCCACTCGCCCAAACCAACCCCCCCCCCCCCCCCCCTAGGAGAAGCCGCAAGGCGGCGCATTCCCTTGCCTGACCATCGAGGTTGTTGGAACCTCGATGGTCAGGCACGTGAGGGTGCGCTGCTGCCAGACTTTCGGCCACCCTGGAGCCCGCGTCAGCGATGTTGAGTGCTCCGCCCTCCAGCTGTGTTCACAACACAGGTCGGCCTCTAGCTGGTGCTTTAAGCCAGCACCAACGACTTAAAGAAACACCAGTCCGAGGTCCTCAAGTAGGACTTCAGGTCCATGGTGGACCGCCTGCTAAACAAAGGGAAACGTCTGATTATCTCCAGCCTGCTTCCCCCGCCCCGTTTTGGTGACGTCATGTAAAGCCGCCTCCGCACCTGTGGCTTAAAGGATACTGCCTGGGTAAAAGTATTCCATTTGTGGACAACTTCACGGCCTTTTTTAAAAGACCCAGGCTTTTTAGACACGACGGCCTGCATCCTAACAAGGAGGGGTCAAGACTTTTATCTGCAAACATTGACCTGACTATGGAGTCTTGCACCACCACCACCTCCTGACACAAACCCAGTGTTGGGATCAGGATGCAGAGTCACAGTTTAACGCACCTCTCTGCGCTGCCCTTACCACAGACTCACAGCAAGCATAGCTGCAGTCTTACACACGTCTCCGCGCTCCCTGCGGATATCTTTATAGCTCAGTATCCTATACAAACGCTGTGTGCCTCATGATCATCTACATTAATTAAATCAAAAATGAACAGAAGAGGAGCTACACAGAAAAACTTAATACAAATCAACACCAAATCTGCGATAATGCAACAAAAACAGAAAATAACTAGAACTATACTACTGTAACTAGATTTAAGGAATCGATTCCATCTGCATTTAATTTAATGCCTTATCCTAATATTCCAGATTCCTGCACTAACGTTTGTCTCTCTGAAATTAATCACCTTGTTGACAGTGTTGCAGGCTCACTACGAACAACACTTGACTCTGTTGCTCCGTTAAAAAAGAAGATAATGAAACAGAGGAAGTTAGCTCCGTGGTATAACTCACAAACCTTTGAACTAAAACAAATATCGCGAAAATTGGAAAGTAAGTGGCATTCTACTAAATTGGTGGGATCTCGTTTAGTTTGGCAAGATAGTCTTAAAACATATAGAAAGGCCCTCCGAGATGCCAGAGCAGCCTATTCCTCATCTTTATTAGAGGAGAATAAGAACAATCCTAGATTTCTTTTTAGCACTGTAGCCAGGCTGACAGAGAGCCACAACTCTATTGAGCCATGTATTCCTGTAACCCTCAGTAATAACGACTTCATGACCTACGTAAAGGCAAAATTATAACTATTAGAGACAAAATCAACTCGCTTGGCACCAATTTTTCTTCAAACCCAGGAAAAGATTGTACGACCTGATATATTCTTGGACTGCTTTTCTACCGTTGACCATAGCAAATTAACCTCTACTATTTACACATCAAAGCCTCCTAGCCTCCTTGTCTCCTAGACTCTAGGTAACTTAAAGAAGTGTTACCTTAAGTTAGCCCTCCTGTATTAGATATGATTAACATGTCTTTATCAGCAGGTTATGTACCACAGTCTTTTAAAATAGCTGTAATTAAACCTCTTGGACCCGGTCTTGATCATGAGGTACTAGCCAACTATAGACCTATATCTAACCTTCCTTTTCTCTCTAAGATCCTCGAGAAATTAGTCGCCAATCAGCTGTGTCACTTTTTACAGAATAATGATTTATTTGGGGACTTCCAGTCAGGATTTAGAGCGAATCAAAGCACTGAGGGCGCACTCACACTGTCCTTCCGTACCGTGCCCAAACAGGTTTTACGGGTAAAGCCTAGTTCGTTTGACCAGTGTGAGTGCAACCGCTCCGCACCCAGCTGGCCGTCCACGGACTGTTTGAGAGAGGTGGGCATCATGATGACGTCAATCAATGCGTGTGACGTGTTACGGCGTGATGACGTATGGACAGGCAAGAAGCATTTGCGGGAGGCCCAGGCAGTGTGAGTACAAATTGGCTGGCCAGCTGGGGGAGAGGGAGGGGGGGACAAGTACCCTTAAGCCCAGGGCACAGTACGGGCGAACAATTTGTGTTCGCCCCGAGACAGCACTGGTAAAAATGACTAACGACCTTCTAATAGCTTCAGACAAAGGACTTGTCTCTGTACTTGTTCCACTAGATCTTAGTGCTGCATTTGACACTATTGACCACCGCACCCTGCTAAAGAGACTGGAGCATCTAATTGGCATTAAAGGAGCTGCACTGAGCTGGTTTAAGTCTTATTTATCAGATAGATCTCAGTTTGTACATGTTAACGACAAATCCTCAATACACACTAAAGTCAATCACGGAGTTCCTCAGGGTTTTTTCCTTGGACCGATTCTATTCACCTTATATATGCTTCCCTTAGGAACGCACTCCATAAATTTTCATTGTTATGCTGATGATACACAATTATATTTATCGATCAAACCAGAAGAAACAGATCAGTTAGATAAACTTCAAATGTGCATTAAGGAAATAAAAGGCTGGATGACCTGCAATTTTCTGATGTTAAACTCAGAAAAAACTGAAGTTATTGTACTTGGCCCCAAAGGCCTCCGAAACTCAAGAGCTAAAGATATTGTTACTCTGGCTGATGTTGTGTTGTCCTCCAGCACCACAGTAAGGAATCTGGGTGTTATTTTTGACCAGGATATGTCCTTCGATTCTCACATAAAATTAAAAAGGACTGCATATTTTATTATATATATATATATATATATATATATATATATATATATATAATATTGCCAAAATTAGGAACATTGTGTCTCAGAAAGATGCAGAAAAACTAGTCCATGCATTTGTTACTCCTAGGCTGGACTACGGCAACTCCTTATTATCAGGCTGCTCCAATAAGTCTGTTAAGAGTCGTCCAAAATCCTGCAGCTCGTGTACTGACTAAAACAAACCGAAGAGAACATATTTCTCCTGAAATAGCCTCTTTGCACTGGCTACCTGTAAAATCTAGAATAGAATTTAAAATCCTTCTCCTTACCTATAAAGCTCTTATTGGTCAGGCTCCGTCATATCCTAAAGAGCTCATAGTACCGTATTACCCGACGAGATCGCTGCGCTCTGAGAATGCAGGGCTACTTGTCGTTCCTAGAGTCTCCAAAAATAGAATGGGAGGCAGAGCCTTCAGCTACCAAGCTCCTCTCTTGTGGAACCAACTCCCAAGTGTTATTCAGGAGGCAGACACTGTCCCCATATTTAAGAGTAAACTTAAAACTTTCCTTTTTGATAAAGCTCACAGCTAGGGCTTACTAGCCCTCAGCTATGTTGTTATTTTTAAAGCTGAGTTTGTTCAACTTAATGATTCTGCTATAAGCCTAGTCTGCGGGGGGATAATACTTTTCCGAATACTCTGACCTTCTCTCCTCTCTGTCTGTGTCATTCATGTCTCATCAATGCATGTTACTAATTCAACTTCTTCCCCGGAGTTGTTTGTGCTTTGTCGTCTCGCAGGTCTCTGCTGATCGTGGTGGTGCCTGCTGCCGTGGTCCTGCATGACGCTTCCTGCTACTTCTATAACTATTAGTCATTTATACTGTCACTAGTCTTATAAATTATAATATTTGTAGCCATAAAAACACCATCAGTGGTATGTCTCGCTGTATCGTAGCTTCTATTGCCCCTACTCATCATTGATCATGTTCGTCAAAATTATTATCATTTTCATATTCTATCACCTTAGATGTGCTTGTTCCTACTATTCTGCTGTATTAACTGCCATAACATGAGTCATATTCACATTACTATAGATATTGTTGTAGTTACTGTTACTCTTTGGCTGCTTGCATCTCTGGAAGTGTGTCTGTCTCTCTGTCTTTTGTCGGTCTTTGTCTTTCTATCTTACTCTCTCCTTTTCTTCCTCCCCAACCGGTCAAGACAGATTGCCGTCCTCCACAGAGCTAGGTTTGTCCGACGTTCCTCCCTGTTATAGGGAAGGTTTTCGTTGCCACCGTACTCTACGGGGGAATTGTTGGGTCTATGCCTACTCTGTAAAGTGTCCTGAGATAACTTTTGTTATGATTTGGTACTATAAAGAAAATTGAATTTAATTGAATACATTCAATGATCTATTAGGTAGAAACACTAAATTTCTACAGAGGATGAGTGGATTAACAGAAATTGCTTATTATTCTAATAGCTATTTTATAGATAAAGTAGAAAAATTTAAAAAATAACATGCCAAATATAGATAACATATCTTACCTTTCATAAAAAAATGAAATTATGAGAGGAAAAAAAAAGTAAAATGAACTTTAGCAGAGTAAATATAAGTGAGGTATAGAAAAGGATAAGGACGTATAGAAATGAACCACCAGGTTTAAATAATTTTCCCCTGGGATATTAAAATATTTCTGATTCTGATTCAGGTGTTGACGGACTTGACGGGAAACTTCTTTAATTGGCTGCAGACTTGGTTGCCCCAGCTATTCGTCATAAACTTAAGTTTCAAAAATGTTCTTTCACATGAATGGAAAAGAGCCAAGATAATACCACTGCCAAACATTTTCTGGATCAAACAGGCATCCGATCAGTCTATTGCCCGTGTTTGGCTGAGATGGAATAGACACGGGTCGAGTCTCGCAACTTCTGATAATTTCACGCTTCAGGACCCCAAAAGTCACAACAAATAATAATATTTGATACTATACGTCTCGTTTGACGGATACACCACCCAAATATGTCGTTGTATGCGACCAGACAGACTGTAAAGAAGAAGAAGAAGAAGAATTCCTTTATTAGTCCCGCAACGGGGAAATTCAATTAAAGACCAGGGGTGGGTAAGTGGCGAAATTAGCATGCCGGCTATGCTAACCAGCTAACCAGTAAAGCCCAATCCGTGGAGTTCAAAGCCCTCTCTGTCGATCTCAAACGCTTTTCCACGCCACAGTGTCCGACCACACTCAGAAGATAGATATCACAATCAGAATCAGAAATACTTTAATAATCCCAGGGGGAAATTATTTTCGTTACAATACTCCAGATATAAAAACAGCAAATATTAGAAAAACAGAATATATACTATCAAGTTTAAATTAACAGAAATTAATATTTACACTAGTGAAATATATACAAGATCAAAATACCAGACTAATGTGCAAAAGAACAGACTGTCTGTGGTTGAGTCTAAATCACGGAGAAGGGGTAACAGGCTCTCCAAGGGATGCGTTCTATAGTTTAATGATCACAGGCAAAAAGATTTCCGGTGGCACTCTGTGGTGCATCTGGGTGCGAGGAGTCTTCTGCTGAAGGTACTCCTCTGCTGGGCCAGTGTGTCATTGAGAGGGTGGGAGACATTGACCCTTTACAATGCAGCCGTATATTGCTGAGTCATCAAAAAACTTATGAAGGTGGCAGGACTCAGTGTAATAGTTGAAGACAACAACAGTGTTGCTGTTTTTCCCCCAATATTTTTTATTTAATTATGCTATTTAATTATGCTATCCCTCCCAACAACCCATGTCAGACGTGGTCACAGTAGCCAACTAAGTAACTGAATAAAATACAACATGAGTAGATAGGTAAGGTACAATGAAACCAAATAAGGTAAAAATAAAATAATTCAAGAAACAGAAAAAAAAGGGGGGGGGGTCTCTTCTAAGCACTAGGAAGTGTCCTCAGCATCATCAGGAGAAACAGTAAGATTAAGTTAAGATTTCTCTAACCGTAGAAATATCAGCTATCCAACTATTATGAGTGGGCAGAGAAACATGGTTCAGATTTTTAGATTGAGGAATCCCAAAAAGAGGGGATTGGGTTCTGAAATTGTGTTAAGAGCCTGTTTAAGGGTTTGAAATATATCAGACCAAAATTCAGCAAGCTTCGGGCACGTCCAGAACATGTGTGCGTGGTCGGCTGGGGACTGCTTATAATGGTTACAAGCATCACTGTGACTAGGGTATATCTTGGGCTCTATGAAGTACCTTCCACTGTAATAGGCAGTCTGTGTCCTGCCAGTTTAAAAATGTCCCTCCACTGGACCTCAGTAAAGTCTACCCCCAAATCCTATTGTTCGTCCGACATAAAAACACCTTCGTCATATAAGTCATTAAGCGTTTTGAAGCCTTTATCTGATCGAAGCACTTTGCAAGCCACGTATACCACGCTAGTAGAGAGCCACGCTAAGCTGCTAGCTAAAGTAAGCAACCTGGAGTCCAGGAATAATATCCGGGTCAGTGGCCTACCTGAAGTAGTGAAGGGGCTGCGGCTGACAGCCTTCTTGCCAGAGCTCACCACACGCTATCCCGAGAAGCCGAAGCCAGGGCAGAAAGCACAGCCAGTCATTATCAGGCTGCACAGGTACCAGGTGAAGGAGAAAATCATAAGTGAAGCCCGCGCCAGGAGAGGCAAGCTACAGTACAGAGGCTCCCCCATTGCCATGTATGAGGACTACACACCAGAGGGGTTGGAACAACGCCAGAAATACCGAGAGGGGCTGTCGGAGCTTAACAATCTGGGCTTCAAACCTACGTTGCTATACACTGTCAGGCTTGTCATCGCAATGAAGGACGGAGGAAGGAAGAGGCTCTCTTCAGTCACTGAGGCTAAAGGCTTTAAAACATCCACTGGTACAGAGACCTGATGAACGCGGGAGGCTATTGATTTTACCACGGACCAGCCACTGTCATGCTATTTGGATAACCGTGAGTTGATGTGTTGCCAGCTGTATAGCTGTGCTTTAACCAGCCCCGGAGAGGTTGGAGTTTATTTTTGGACTGCTGCATTAGTAGTTACAGTCCTGACTAACTGCTGATATTCTAATTGTTCAATGACTCCTTTACTGAAGGCAGACTGCCAGCGATCTTGTTTGAAGCATCTATTTCATTGCTCCTGAAGAAAGACAGGGATCCTACCTCATGTGGCAGCTACAGACCAGTCTCACTTTTAAACATAGATTATAAGATCCTTGCTAAGGTCCTCACCCTCCGCCTCGAAAATGTAATGTCATCAATAATTTCACTAGACATGACAGACTTCACATTAGGGAGACATCTATAATTCAATACAAGAAGGCTGCTCAACATCATATTCTCACCTGGGTCTGACACTCCTGAGGTCATAGTGGCGCTAGATGCAGAGAAAGCCTTCGACCGGGTAGAGTGGGGCTTTCTATTTTTAATTTTGGAGAAATTTGGCTTTGACTCAAATTTTATTTCTTGGGTTAAGCTTCTGTATGTAACCCCCTCTGCTTCTGTAAACACAGGGTTTGTTCAGTATATTTCCCTCTCAAATGTGGGACCCATCAGGGCTGTCCGCTCTCCCCCTTGTTGTTCAACATAGCCATCGAGAAACCAGAATGAGTTTGAAGGCATCACTTGTTTTGGTCTAGTCCACAAACTTTCCTTATATGCTGATGACCTTCTCTTATTTATTTCAAACCCCAAAACATTTTATCCAAAAGGAATTTCCACATTTTCCGAACCGCCCCCCTGAAGCTGAGATGGACCAATTCCTGTCCCTCAAAGTACAACACAAACAACTGATGTCTGTCATTTATAATAAGATTGCTCCTCTGAGCCCAGTCCCCACTGTATTGCCTAAAAATGCATAGGAAAAGGATTTGGGGGTAGACATTACTAAGGTCCAGTGGAGGGACATTTTAAAACTGGTCCACTCATACTCGATTTGTGCCAGGAACAGCCTTTTTCAGTGGAGTTGCTTCATAGAGCCCATTTCACCAATGCTGAATTGGCTAAGATATACCCTAGTCACAGTGATATTTGTAACAAGCAAAGATGTTCTAGACGTGCCCGAAGCTTGCTGAGTATTGGTCCGATATATTTCAAACCCTCAAACAGGCTCTTAACACAAATTTGGAACCTAATCCCCTGACTGCTCTTTTTGGGCTCCCTCCGTCTAAATTCTGCCCATTACTACGCAACGTGTCGTGGCCTTTACCACCCTGCTCGCCAGGCATCACTTTCTCCTTAATCTCTTTTTCTTGAATAACTTTATTTATTTTTAGTTTTTACTCAATTTGATCTCATTGTACCTTAGTTAAATACTTATGTTATATGTGATGTAATTACTTAGTTGATTACTGTGACCATGTCTGACATGGGTTGTTAGGAGGGATGGTGGGATTTGTGGTGGGGTTTTTTGTTTTTGTTCCTTTTTTTTAAATTTAAGGCAGACGCATCAATACACTGTATAACTGTTAAACTTGCTCTTGTTTAATTGTCTACAAAATTCAATAAAAAAGTGTGTGTGTGTTTGGGGGGGGGGCTAAAATTGCAAAGTTTGCAGATGATTCAACAATAAACACATCTGCTCTTACAACCAATACGTTGGATACGGTTCTAAATATCGAGTTATGATCAGTATTTAATGGGTATAAAGAAATAAACTGGTTCTGGATATATCAAAGACTAATAGCATGGTACTTGGCTTAGTACCAGTTAAACCTTATAAATGACCAAGGCACTTCAACAAAAACCTTTATTTGGTGCAAAAACAATTCAACATTTCTTAGGGCTATAGGATAAAAAAATTAATAGGAAGTGTAGAGGCCCTAGCTTTGAATGACTTCAGCACATCTGCGCCCACAGTACATCACTAGTTTCTCACACTGATCCGTTTGATCTTGGTCCATTGTTCTTGAGTCTCTTCCACAGTTCAGTAACTGTAGTGGGTTTCTCAGACATTACTTTGTTGCCAAAGATTTTCCAGAGATTGTCTATGGGGTATAGATCTGGACCCTGGGCTGGCCATTTCATTGTTTCAATATCCTTTCAATCCTTTCAATATCCTGCAATAGACAATTGCAGTAAAAGTATTGCATGTTGCTAAAGGAGGTTCACATAAACATTTGCATTCACCCTGTCACAAGAGGCCCAACTCTGCTGCAAAAAACATCCCCCAAACCATGATACTACTGACACCACCTACTCCAAATTTAAGTGACTTCTTTACACACTTTGGGTTTAGTGTTTCCACAGTCCTACACCCGACATAATGTTTCCATCAGACCCAAATAAATTGAAAGCAGTCTCATCACTGAAGTGCACTCTGCACCAGTTCTCCTCTGTCCACACAACATGGAGAGGTTTGGTCACGATAGAGTGGGTTGTAGTCAAGATTGTCTTGAACGGCGAGACACTGCGTGCAGAGACATATCCTTGCCCTGTTCAGCACTGAACTGGCGAGCATATCCAGTTGCAGTGTTGAACCAATACCCCATTGAGAGTCTTTTCATATTCCTTTGCTCTCGTGCACTTGTTTTACATGGACGATTGGCCTTTTTCAGGGACTTAAATTAATCTGTGTCCTTGTAAAGTTTCAATATTCTTGAAATCACAGACTTGGAATGCCCAACCTCTCTCTGATGGCTGAGAGGGTCATCCCTTTGGCCTTCATCTGGACATCCTGCTGTCTCAGGGTTTTAGTCACCTTAGAACAGCTTGCCATCTTGCAAAGTAACCAGCTCCGCGCACAACTGCGGCCAGCGGGCCGTCCACGGCCCGCTTGAAAGAGGTGGGCTTTAGCGGAGCCGTTTGCACATGTACGAGCACGAGCGTGCGCACGTGTACGAGCACGAGCCCTACGGCAGTAGCGTTATGTCCGCCTGTTCGGACATGTAAATAGAAGGACGGACCATGCGCGGACATTTAACAACAACAACAATGGCGGTGAAAGGTTCATGTTGGTGTGATGCGGAGGTGGAGTGTCTACTGCAGATTTGGTCGGATGAAAATATTCAAAAACAGTCGACAAGACGCACAAAAACTCTGAGGTCTGTGGAAAGATTTGTAAACAAAGCCACACACACGCGATGCGTGTGACGTGTTATGGCGTGATGGCGTATGGACAGCAAGAAGCATTGGCCGGCCCTGGCAGTGTGAGTACAAACGGGGCTGGGGCGCGGGGGGGAGAGGGAGGGGGGACAAGTACCCTAAAGTCCGGGTCGCGGTACGGAAGGAAAGTGTGAGTATGCCCTAAATTGTCACCAGGTGCCAGATTAACACCAATACCTAGGAGGGATCAGAAAATGTTCTCCCTTATTTAGCTCACTGTCCTTATCCCAAAATAGAAGTTTTTGTTGAAGTGCCTTGATTATTTTAAACCACATGCTAATATAGCAGTGGTATAGCCACAGCTGATATCCTGTCAAATTATGAACGATTAAAAATAACAGTATTTCAGAATAAATCAAGAATCACTTTGTTTTTCTAATTTTGATCTCCACTGTATACACATATTTAATGGTGTAAATATATGATAATGTAAAGTGGGGGAAGTATTCTATAATTCTCATTCTCATCTTTATCAAGATGGCACCCTGCTAGTGGCAGCCTATCGTAGCAGCTCCCGGTACTTTGTAGTTTTCATTAGGTTTTTATCGTGTTTTTAGCGTATTTCTTTATTTATTATCTGTACCCTGCGCTGTGGATACACACTGTCCACACATCAAGATGTTTATCCAATGGTTTGGATATCTCTTAGTTAGTTTTTTCATGCTTTGGTCTCTCCTGGTGACTGGAAGCTGTGCCTGCCATACAGCCGGCATTGTTTACAGTCGCGACCAGCTGATCGCCCTGGGGCCCCAAACCCCCTTCGTCGGGGAGAGACCTACAGTACCGAAGGAGCTAAGGAGGAGACGGCGAGGCTGCAGAGCAGGAGCTAAACGGAGGAGGAGGTTTAAACCCTGCATCCCGGCAGTTATTACTGGAAACGTAAGGTCCCTGGCAAATAAGATGGACGAACTGGAAGCGCTCGTCAGGACGCAGCGGGAATACAGAGAGTCCAGTATCATGTGTTTCACGGAAATGTGACATACCGGACTCAAACGCCACCATCTCGCGGTGGTGTCTCTGTCGGCTTCCATATTATTTGCCACAGAAGTTTACCAGCGCCATCGCCATTACTGTTTACATTCCGCTGTCTGGAAATGCCGACACAGCGTGTGACGTCATCAGCGCTGCGACTGTGGCACTACAGACGAAACACCCAGGAGCATTCGTCATCATCACAGGTGACTTCAACCACGTCTCTTTCTCATCCACACTCCCAACGTTTCACCAGTTTATCAAATGCACAACAAGGGACAATAAAACCATAGATCTGCTGTATGCAAACGTTAAAGAGGCATACAGCTCCACTGCCCTCCCTCCCCTGGGAAGGTCAGACCACAACCTCGTCCTGCTCTCCCCATCATACATTCAGCAGCAACCAGTGACAGTAAGAACTGTGAGGAAATGGTCTCCTGAGGCCATGGAGTCACCGCAGGGTGCCCTAGAAGCCACTGACTGGGATGCACTTTACAAACCACACGGCGAGGACATTGATGGCATCACTGATTGCGTCTCTGATTACATTGGTCTCTGCATAGACAACACCATCCCCAGTAAAGAGGTCCGCTGTTACCCAAATAACAAACCATGGGGTTACCAGCGACCTGAAGGCCCTAATCAACGAGAAAAAGAGGGCTGTCAGGTCAGGGGACCGTGCAGAGCTCAAGCGTGTTCAGAGAGAACTCAAACACAGCATCAGGGAGAGTAAGGAAAACTACAGGAGAAAACTGGAATCCAAACTGGAAAACAATAACACCAGGGATGTATGAGAGGGGGATGAGTGAGATCACTGGCTTCCAGAGGAGGGGAGGAACAGCTGAGGGAAATGAACAACGTGCGAACGAGTTGAACCTGTTTTTCATCAGGTTTGACCCCAGCTCCCCCTGCAGCCCCCCTGCTGCTCCTCCGAGCAACTACCTCTTGTCACAACCCCTCCACAGCTCCACACCAGCCCCACAACCCCACCCCAACCACCGCAGCAGACACCAGGTTCCACCACCTCCCTTGGTGGGACGGACATAAACATTGTGGACTCCTACAAGTACCTGGGTGTGGTGCTGGACAATAAACTGGAGTGGACCACAAACACACAGGCAGTCTACAATAAGGGCCTGAGCCGGCTTTACTTCCTGGGGAGGCTCAGGTCCTTCAATGTCTGCAACCGGATGCTTCAGATGTTTTATCAGTCTGTTGTCGCGAGCACCATCTTCTTCGCTGTGGTGTCCTGGGGTGCGGGCATCAAAGCAAAAGATGCGAAAACACTGAACAAACTCATAAAGAAGGCAGGGTCTGTTGTTGGCTCTAAGCTTGTCACCCTGGAGGAGGTTGTGGAGCACAGGATGCTGGCAAAACTGCTGGTGATCATGGACAATGTCTCCCCTCCATGAATCCCTGGACAAGCTTCAGAGCAGCTTCAGCAGCAGACTTATCCAACCTCGCTGCCTTAAAGAACGGCACAGGAAATCATTCCAACCTGCTGCCATCAGACTGTACAACGCTGCACAGCAACGCTGAGCGACGCTCATGGAATAAACTCACCGAAGTGACCTATCACTGAAATGCACCTTTCTCTCTCTTGCACATTAAGATCCACATAGCATATTGTAATATAGTGTATCTGCAATACTGTACTTTTTATTTTATTGTTGTTCATATTTTGTATTTTATATTTTATCTTATTTTTAGTACTTCTGATTGCTTTGTACCGCTGCTTAGATGACCTAATTTCCCCTCAGTGATAAATAAAGTTATCTATCAATCTATCGATCTATCTATCTAAGCACTATGCTTCCGCCTGTCCCTACTCGAATGCATACTTTTTGTTTTTGTTTGACAAAATCAATCAGAAATTATTTCATCTGGGAGTCACGTGACGTAGTTGACGTGAATGGCTGCTTGAAGTATAGCTGCACCCATCCCCGAATGATATTAACTTTGAAACTTGGCAAAGAGTCCAACTTTATTTGACTCATCATGTGAAGCGTTGACGTTATATTGCAACAATGCCCAACACTTCCAGAAACACCACTCATCCCCCGAGATTTGGCTCCATTGGAGCGAAGGCTAACGAAGTGGCTAATGCTAAGCAAGCTAATCTGAAGAAACCGCAGTCTTATGACGAGCCTGGCGGCGATGAACCATCCCTGGTAATGTAACCAAAGAGTTTGCTAAGCTCCCTACACTAGTCCTCTAAAAGTCAGATGACGACAAGAGGCTGGAGGCTATCTGGGTGACAACATGTGCTACAGATAGCAAACTAGCTAAAAAATTACAAGCCCCATTTCTCAAGTCGAGAGCCGTCAGGCCTTCCACTAGAAGGCTAATAGGAGTCAGCAGGCTAACCCTCCAGCCTCAGTTACAGAGGTGGAGGCTCTCCATCAAAAAACTGGACGACATTGAGAATGAGGGAGCCAAGGAATAATTTACAGTTCATCGGGTTTCCAGAGGGCAGCGAGGACGGAGACACCATATCATTCCTTATCAAAGTTTTACCGGGGATCCTGAACATCGCCTTCTCCATGGGAATGGAAATCGGCAGAGCGCAAAGGATTGGAGGATCACGTAAGAGCTCATGATGGGTAAAGTTACCTGGAAGGAGCATTGTTTAATGGTTTTCGCCAACTATTCCAAATTGGTTAATGAGAAGCTCATAAAGTTCAACGAGTGTAAGAAGATGCTCCATGCGAAACATGCAAGATTTTTTCTTGACTACCCGGCAGTGCTCACAGCGAGATCCGCACAAGGCCCCCACTGATTTGACAACCACAAAAAGACCCTGGCTTAAATTCATTCCCTTGAATAACTAGACGTTACTGCGAATGGATTAAGTGTATTCAGCACCACTGTATCACTGCCTTAAATTGCGAGGAACTGAACCCCTTTCTGATTCTTTTTCTGTTTATCTGACCCCCGGAGTGTGTGAGGGTAAAGAGGAACGCACAAAATGGTCCAGTTTGAATCAGTTTGTTTGAATATAAGTGGATAATATTACTGAAGGTTTACACACTATATGGACTAGTGGCAGGTTGTCCGATCTTTTTTATTTTTAATAAAACTTAACTGACTTAAATGACTTGATTCACAAAGAGGTTTTCTTTGTTTCTCCTCAAGAGAGGACTGAGCCTTTCAGTTCATCATCATTATCATTCGCTCGGACACACATGACCACAGGTGCATGCATGCACTTGACTATATATTTATTTTTTTCAGTTTTCCTGACAAACGGACAATTTTATTTGGACATTAACAATATCAACGAACATTTGCGGGCTATAGGGACGAGTTCACCACATAGCTCGTTTTCCTGAATAGATTTATTTCTGGTGTCTCATTCGCTGGTATCAGCCGTGGGAGCAAGTTACATTGGTAATATAATTATTTCAGATCATAGCCCAATATTTCTCAAGATTCTGTCCTTCAAGATGCCTGCTAGGTCTACCAGGTGATTAAATTCTAGCCTTGTATTAGATGATACCTTTAAGGAATACCTTAGATCACAAATTAACCTCTATAGAGACCAATACACCAATGGCTCCATCAGCAGGGGTAGCATGAGAGGCTTTGAAAGCCTTTTTGAGAGGCCACATAATTCAACACTTGTCATTCAGGAAGAAGGAAAACAATGCAAAGCTTCAGGAGCTGGAAAAACAGATCATAACTGCAGAATCAAACTTAAAAAAAATATGTCCTCTGAAAATCTTGCCAGGCTGACTAGACTAGTATTCAATTATGACCCAGTGGGCGGAATTCTCTCTCTTCCGGGCAAGGCAGAAATATTTTGAGGAAGGTGACAAGGCTTGTACATTACTTGCCAGGAACATGAAACAAAAAATAAAAGTGATGAGTACGATTCCCGCTATTAAGGAGGGACCATGGATGTGTCCTGACTGATCCCAACATGATTTTCAGGCAGAGAAAGGTGTGAACTATATTAAAATCCTTTACTATGTCAATAACAGGGGTCAGACAGTGGAATGAACTAAACGGAGAGGTAAAAAAAACTGCAAAGGGTTGGCAGACACTGTGTTGAGACGGTATGGGAGACAAAACAAAAACCACTTGTACCCAAACAATAGCTGACACTGAAAAGCACAGTACCAGGCAAAGGTAGTAAGTGCATAAGTAGGGTTGTTATCTTTTTTTTTAGTTTTGTTTTGGCCTTCTTCTGTTTTACCATTTTACTCTTTTCTTTTTTCCTTTTTTTATATATAACATGTAACAAGAATGTGCAGCTGAAAGACGGTACTATGGAAAGCTGGTACATTGTAAGAGATCACAGAGACACTACTGAAGAACTAAGCTGGGTCCTGTAAATTGAGACACCAAGGAGAATCAATTGGTCCACGATGGAGCTACTAAGATGGTCATTGAATGTGATTGACAGAATGTTCTCAACAAGGCGCCGAGGTTCTGGTGAACCTGCATGCCCGGACGGGACCTTTCTGGCCGGATACATCCTGGATGGATGGGAAAAGTGGAGAGTCGTGTGCCCTGCCACACTGGATGTGAAGAATGTTGAGGTTGTGTACATATTCACGTTCATGACAAGTGGAACGCTTGCCTTGGAATGGGGAATGTTCATGCAACACCGGAAGCTAAGAAAGATCGCCGCGGAACAGACCAGTGTGAGGGAAGACAATGCCACAGCTCAGAGTGCTGTGGTCGAGATGCGCTCTGACAACTCAGCAATCCTCGAGTATGTGGCCAGGATGCAAGCGGATCTAGCCACAACTCGGAAGGATATGGCGAAGCTAAGCGAAGACGAAGCTGCAGAAGAAAGGGATGGCTAAAAGAAAATACATGAAAGGCAACAAGACAGGACTGTTGCTCACTCACGATGGACTAATATGGACACTGTGTCTGTTTATCTGCCTAGAGCTAGACAGCAGCTCTTACTACTACCTGCTGTTGAAAAATGTTTTGTCAAAGGACATAACTATTTTTTATTTATATATATAGTTATATATAAACTCACTGGCCACTTTATTAGATACAGCTTGCTGGTACCGGGTTGGACCCCCTTTTGTCTGAGATGATTCAGGCTTTATGACATGGCGCGTTATCCTGCTGGAAGTAGCCATCAGAAGATGGGTACACTGTGGTCATAAAGGGATGGACATGGTTAGCAACAATACTCAGGTAGGCTGTGGCATTGACACGATGCTCAATTTGGTACTAATGGACCCAAAGTGTGCCAAGAAAATATCCCCCACAACATTACACCACCAGCCTGAACCGTTGATACAAGGCAGGATGGATCCATGCTTTCATGTTGTTGACGCCAAATTCTGAGACTCATCAGACTAGGCAACGTTTTTTCAATCTTCTATTGTCCAGTTTTGGTGAGCCTGTGCGAATTGTAGCCTCAGTTTCCTGTTTGCTGACAGGAGTGGCACCCGGTGCGGACTTCTGCTGCTGTAGCCCATCCGCCTCAAGGTTCGACGTATTGTGTGTTCAGAGTTGCTCTTCTGCATACCTCAGTTGTAACGAGTGGTTATTTGAGTTACCTTCCTGTCAGCTCGAACCAGTCCGGCCATTCTCCTCTGACCTCTGGCATCAACAAGGCCTTTTTTCCTATTTTTTTTTATCATTTTATAAAATGTGTATATAGTTTAGTTTTTGTTTAAGGTCGCACGATGTCTTCCTTTCATTTGTGTACTTTTTATGATATGTGTGTATGTTCAAATTTTCTGAAAAAACAATAAACTGTTAATCATAAAAAAGAAATGATTTAATCTGTTTTATCTTTGTGTTTTTATCTTTTTTTCTGTCACAGTATGTTGAGTGTTTAAGATAAGAATAAGAGAATAAAAAATCAATCAATCAAAGTCCTCTCTACTGGCATGCGTCAATGTATAAAGTTGGCAGTTTGTGGGTCGGTCGGTCGGGTTCAGTGTTACGGACTTTGTTAATCCCTAGGCTTCCCTCTGAGCTCTTATCCATGCTGTTATTTTGTATTTTATTTTTCTTACCATGATTAACATGTTAGATTTAGTAGTGTAAAAATTAAAGCCCAAAATCAAAATTTCCTTCATTATGGTTTTGTGAAACTTAATTCTTAGAAAATCCTTTCTTTGTGAAGATTATAAGACTTTGAGATGATGTTGATTCAACTGTATGATGCTTTTTGAGGCTGCCGTTTGTGTTGTTGCTTTATAAAGTACATACACACAGGTGTTTAGAATATTTTGTCCACCCTATTTACACCAACAACGGTAGGCTATATAGCAATAGGATAACATACGGCATCAGTTAGGCAAATGTGTCTACAGCTATAGCATTTATACTGTGATAGCTCACCCTTTAACATCTTAGTGTGGACAGTGTTGGAAACCACTAGGCAGTTCTGCTTTATGGCAATACAATAGATGTATATGATTGCTGCATCAATGTGATGAAGTATTCTTATTATTATTATTATACACAGACTGTATGGTTGAGTTGAATCACACACACACCTCTTTGGCTCTTTGCTTGAGTTGCTGACACTGTGGATCATCAGTGTGTGAGCGACTCTGTGATCACAGACGTGTTGAGTTAGTAGGCAGAACTGACTTAAATAATATAATAGGCAATACAATAGTCATAGTGGTCTCATATAAAATGCTTGTGTGAACTATTACCTTCTTAAAAACAAACTTCACATCATGAAAACATACTAATCTTGGTTTTTATACATCAAAGAGTACAGAAAATGTCCGAAAAGGGTGACCTCACTTACTCTGGCCAAACGTAGCATTCCCTCTCTCTCGTCGTCATCTTTCCTCTTCTTCTTCAAACTCTCTACTTCCTCCAGGAAGCGAAACTGGGAGCGCACATCACTCACTTTGGCATGCCACAGGTCCCCCTGTGCCACACAAACACACATTTTAAAGGCGGTGCAATGACCTGGTGTAAACAGCACGCTGAACTTCTGGAATTTTCTATTCTATTAGCCTTAGTCTGTGTGGTATTTTGGTGGCTAGCAGAGTGCACGGTACACAGGCTCATTCAAATAAAGTATCACAAAGAGAGTTGTTGTGGAAAATTGATCAAAATTTTGGGCTGAGAACTAGGGCTGCAGCTTTCGATTATTTTAGTAATAGAGTATTCTATCGATTATTCAGTCAATTAATGAGATAAGACGTGGTTGTTAAAGCAAAGTTCTATACACAACAGAGAAAATAAGACAGGTTTGGTAAGTAACTGGATTCCTTTAAAAAAACATTTTTATTTGCCATAATTAACGTTATTATTGGCGCAGACATACGTCTAAACTGGATATCACATCAATCAGACCAAAATTCAGCAAGCTTGCACGGGCACCTCCAGATCATGTGTGCGTGGTCGGCCGGGGACTGCTTACAAGCATCACTGTGTCTAGGGTATATCTTAGCCAATTTAGCATTGGTGACATGGGCTCTATGAAGAACCTTCCACTGTAATAGGCTGTGCCTGGCAAAAATCGAGGATGAGTGGACCAGTTTTAGAATATCCCTACACTGGACCTCAGTAATTTCTACCCATAAATAATTTTCCCATGCATTTTTAGGCAATACAGTGGGGACTGGGCTCGGAAGAGCAATCTTATTAAAAATGGTAGATATCAGTCGTTTGTGTTGTACGTTGAGGAACTGGAACTGTTTCATCTCAGCTTCAGGGGGGGCGGCTTGGAAAATGTGGAAATTGCTTTTGGATAAAATGGCTCATTTGAAGGTACCTCTGCAATTTCGCCAACCTAGCCCGTTCAGCCTTTCTCATTTGAGAAAAACTAGGATATCACTTGTCTCCGAGTAGCTCTAAGCGCTTCCGACAGAGTGCCACTCATTGAACTTTATGCAAGAGCGGATTTGAGTTGCAACAAAATCTTTGAACCTACTATCCGACAGTAAGCCTCTCTCCTTTTCTTCCTCCCCAACCAGTCAAGACAGATGGCCGTCCTCCATAGAGCTGGGTCGATCCGACGTTCCTGCCTGTTATAGGGAAGGTTTTCTTGCCACCGTACTCTACGGGGGAATTGTTGGGTCTATGCCTACTCTTTAAAGTGTCCTGAGATAACTTTTGTTATGATTTGGCACTATAAATAAACTTGAATTGAATTGAATTGAATTAAGTGTGAGCTGAACCACAATGGTGAATGTGGAATTGTATCCCGTGGAAAACTAATGTCCAATATTGTGATAATATTTTTATAGTTTTGTCCATATTTAGCTTTTAAAATAAACTTTTCGGATGTTAAGCTTTTTTATACTGTTGCTCATATGTGATGTCATCATCAGGGCAGTTGTCACACAACTCGACCGGGAACCATAGGGTCGTCGGTTCGAGTCCATGTATGGACCAAGAATAGAGATGCCAGTTCCCCTCCTGGGCACTGCAGAGGTGCCTTTGAGCATTCAGCGTTTTTATACTTTTGCACATATTCAGCTTTTTAATATTCTTTTAAAAAATTCAGCTTTTTTAAAATTTTTGCAAGCATTAAGCTTTTTTTCATCGTAGCTATAGCATTAAAGCATTTCTACGCATTTTCCACAGGAAATGCATTTTCTAGTTCTCCATTGTAACTTGAGGCTCGGTGCAAAATTTAAAGTAAGTCGGACATTATTTGGCAAACTCCTCCTAAGCCAAGAGTCCCATCAGCACAAAATCTTGCACACAATCTTTCTACCCAACGATCAAAAGTTATAGTTGAAAGACTTCCTGTGCATTGTAGTCAAAACGGAAAGAAGTGTTGTGTTAATTTGCTAACAAGAAACTATGTCATAATAACATGACAAACAGCTTGATATACTGTAACCTCAGCCTGCAGTACCTTCAGGGCTGGCTTGCGGTGTTCTGCCATCACTGTGAGCTTCTCCAGCAGCCCACGAAGACACTCTTGTGTGGCATGAGAGACCAGAGCTACGACCTCTGGACCGACATCCGTCACTCCTAGTGCCTGTCCTAACACAGGAGACATAAAACATGTGGCAGAAGTATCACAAGAGGAGTCAAGCACATTACAGCTAAGCTTGTCCAGTTAAAAATTGTTTTAAAAAAGTAAATGGTAGTCTAGACATAACGCGATTATATTGCTCTCTGTACGTCCACAGCAGTCCATTTCTTAGCTACTGTGTCCATACTTCTGCTATAGTGTATTTATAGTGACGTTTCGAGTTTTTGCTTAAAGAGCTCAAATTGAAATTCCGGAATAAAATCATCCCAGAGTCTTTTTCAGCAAATACACATCAAATAAGCCATCAAGACAACTATTAATGAAGATATCCCGATGAGTTGCTAACAGTCACTAACCAAATTCCAACCAAATTCAGCTAAAACACTGATTAGCTTGGGGCATCACAGTGAAGGCATTAACACAACTTTTCTAACCACTAATACTGCTCATGATAACACCAAACCTCTGCAGTAGCATAAGAGTCCTCACACATTAACTGAAGCACCAACAACTTAGTTAGTGTACCCGGAGTTTATTAAAAGGGTGTTTTGAAAGACTTACCAACTAGCCCAGGTACCAGCTCCTCTCATAGTAAAGTCCATTCAAGTGAATTACCAAATGCAATGCAATTTATGTGTAAGGACTCTGGTCATGCTACTGCAGAGGTTTGGTGTTATTTTGAGCAGTATTAGTGGTTAAAACGCTGTTTTAATACGCTCACTGCCCCAAGCTAATCAATGTTAGCCGCATTCGGCTGTTAGACTGTCCTGGAAATCTCCGTTAATAGTTATTAAATTAAAAAAATTGTCTTGGTGGAAAAAAGACCCTGGGATGATTTTACGCCGGAATTTCAAGGCTTTAATTTAATAAATATATGTTGATGGAAGTTTTATATAGCATGCAGACTCTATTTTCCGGTCGTACCTACTATTTATCATCTGGACATGCATGATTTTGTTAACCTTAATAAATGTACTCTGGTACTGTTTCCAAAAACAAGAGTTCCTAATGAAAAAAATTGTATTGGACCTATATTGGGTGTGTCTTTGTAAGAGAAGAGTAATTTGGTGTCATGCTGTCTGCTTGTGACTATTAAACTACTTTGTCTAATATGGAAGAAGAGCCGGCTTTAATACTGATGTAATTAAAGCTTCATGGTCAAAATGGTAAATGAGTATGGCAGTATGGCTCTTGTACCTGTACAAAGGATTCGGCTGAGCACTGGGTTAGGTGAGAGGAAGGGCTGATCGTTGCATGACTGCACCACAGAGCCAACCACGCTGGTTAGGATTCGTGCATTCTCCTCTCTCAGGTTGACCCCAGCCATGGAGGCTACATCATTAATGTCATCATCTTCTCTGGGAAACACTCACAAATAACTAAGCCAGCTTTGCACTTTGACAGAACGTTAGTGAGATTTACTTGTTCCACTTGAAACCACAATTACATTTGAGTGTAAAGATACCAACTGTAAGTATTACTTGTAAGATCCTGAACTGTCCTTGGATGTGTATTTGGTAGAATGAGGTGGATCCTGAGTGAAAGGCTGCTTCATTAAAAAAGTTCCTATTAAAAACAAAAACATACAAAGTTATTTGGAGAGTAGCATTTCATTTAGCTAAGTCTTTGTCCCAGTTCATGGATGTAGTTGAGTCTGTACACCAGTGCTCAGTTTCTAAAAAACAAACCCCGCTTTAGAGATTCTGTCTGCTGACTTTGTGTAACTGCAGGTCACCATGAAGGGCTCACTTAGACATCATCCACATCTTACACTCAGGGCTGTATCTGGTAACATCTACACCTGCTGTTAATAAGCAATATTGTGTGCAATTCTGCCTCCATTCTAATTGAATCTCAATATGCAAATGAGATGGTGAGAGGTGGTGGACATGATGTAGGCTGATCTGATAACATACTGATTGCAATGTTATCTTTGTGCATTTACACCTGCACTGACATATGTTTTCCTGAATTACCAGGTGGATCTAAAAGGGTTATTTTCACTTGGGGTGGGGGAAAAAAAGACACAATAATCCCGTAATAGTTGCAATTATAGCCGCAAGCGGCGATGAACGGGCCCTCGCCCTTCCAAGCGACCACATGTCGGGGCTGCAGCGTGAAGCGAGAAGGGAGAAAAAAAGGGAAGGGGGCAAAAAACACAATGTTTTGTTACTCAACCAGGTGGCGCTAAGCAGTTGGGGATGGAGGCATTCAGGGGCAGTCCCTCAACACACATGAATTTTGGAGCGAATCAGACAATGCATGAAGGACATATGACAAGTTAATGGTTCATCCACCAGGGGGCAGTAAGAGTGTAACCAAACACGGCCTGGTGCATTCAGGGACGGGCAGTCATCACACGTGAAGTTTTGAGTATATCGGACAACGTTGATGTAAAAAATGGCACTTCCCCGTTTCCATAAGGGGGCCACTTAAGCCAGATCACCTTCGACCATATGGAGGCATGGGGGGGGGGGGCTCTTATGTATATTCATTTCAAAGCAGTTTGGATGAAGTATGTGGGAGAGAGCTGTTTGAATATGCATGGCGATGGATCCGAAATGGCCGCCATGCTGTTTGACCTACAGACATGCAGAGTACAACAACAGATCAGCATGGTCTCTGGATGATCTGTTAAAAAAAGTGGAGTGGAGTGGATAAAATCCCTAGTACTGGTTAGTTAAAACACAACATGTGGTAATTATGCCAAAATGACAGGTCAAAATCAAAATGGGCGACTTCCTGTTTAGAGTAATCTATTGGTGCCGGAGACATTTTCGCACAGGTGTACCGATTTTCATGCTCCTAGTCCAAAAAATGCCTTATGGGGAGGGGTATGTAAAAGCGCTAAAGAGGCAGTTTGCCACATCCATGGGTGTCTATCAGATCAAATACCTTGCCACCCTTTAGCTGTGTATCAATTTTCATGATGATACGAGTTCATTTATGACATCAAAAAGTCAAACAAATTTTCTTGGCGAGGAATTCTGTCGCCTATCTAACGCCATTACTCATAACAGTATTCTTAATGTAGCTTCACCAACTTGTTTTGCATGTCTTAGAAGTGGAATGAAGTTGATGGGGTCAAATATGTATTTTTAATACATTTTAGTTCACTTCCTGTTTCCAACAGGGGGCGCTATGAGTGAAGTGGGATATCCATCATCCACGCCCTTTGACCTACAGACTTGAAGAGCACAACTTAAACTCAGTGAAGCCTGTGAATGACCGGTAGCAAATTTGAAGTTGAGCGGGTGAAATCTGTGGGAGGAGTTCTTTCTGAGTAGAATAAATTAAAAACAAAATGGCTTGATTCCTTTTGGGTTGAGGTCATGATGGCAACAGACTTTTTTGCATATCTGGGTATGATACATTTGTGTACCGATTTTCATGTGTGAAAGCGGCGATAGGAGAAAAAAACAGGAAGGAGGCAAAAAATGCAATATTTCGTTTGGCCACATTGCGGCGGAAAGCAGTTGTGGGTGTGTGTGTTCAGGGGCGGTCCCTCATCACACACGTAAATTTTGTTGTGAATCGGACAAAACATGGAGGAGATATGATAAGTTGATGGTTCATCCACCAGGGGGCAGTCACAAGGTGTTCTGTTGTGTTCAGGGTCACACGTGAAGTTTGGAGCGAATTAAACTATGTCAATGTAAAATATGGCACTTACTGTTTCCAAAAGGAGGGCAACATGAGCGAGATATATAGAGGGGTTGAGGTAGTCATGCTTAGCCTCTATCTTAATTTTCATGATGACACAAGTTCATTAAAGACATTAAAAAGTCAAACTTAATTTCTTGGCAAGGAATTGTGTCGCAACATGGACGCTATTACTCGTAGCTTTACAGCATTCAAAATGTAGCTTCATCAACTTGTGTTGCATGTCTTAGAAGTGGAATGAAGTTGATTGCGTCAAGTATGTAATTTTAAGAAGTTTTAGTTCACTTACTGTTACCACCGGGGGGCGCTGAGTAAAGTGGGATATTAATACATCGGGCAAATAAGGCATAGCAATCATCATGTCCAGCAAGTATGAAGTAATTTGGTTTAAGCATGTGGGCGTGAGAGCCACTCGTATCTAAATAGTGAGCAAGAAAGTTTGTTGAGCTGTAGCAGCCCCACCCTTTGACCTACAGACGTGCAGAGCACAACTTTAGCTCAGCTCAGTCTGTAAATGACCTGTAGCAAATTTGAAGTTGAGCGGGTGAAATCTATGGGAGGAGTCCGTTTTGGGCAGAATAAATTAAAAACAAAATGGCTGACTTCCTGTTGGGTTGAGGTCATGATGGCTAGAGGCTTTTTTGCATATGATGATGGGGCGAGGAATTGTGTCGTCACACGAATGCCATTACTCAGAGCTTTACAGAATTCATAACGTAGCTACACCAACTTGTTTTGCATGTCTTAGAAGTGGAATGAAATTGTTGGGGTCAAGTTTGTTTTTTTAAGAAATATTAGTTCCCATTCTTTTACCACTGGGGTGCGCTTTGAGTAAAGTGGGATATTAAAGGTGGTGAAATCGCTGGTGAAAATGATTAAAAACAATTATTAAAATTAATAACAAAATGGCCGACTTCCTGTTGGGTGGAAGTCATGATGGCAAGAGACCTGAAGAGTAAGGAAAAATAATAATAATAATAAACAGCACGATTTCAATAGCGCTTTCACTGGGCGACTTGCAGTCGCCACTCGGGACCTAGTTATAATAATAGTAATAATAATAAACAGCCCAATTTCAATAGGGCTTTCGCTGGGCGACTTCCAGTTGCTGCTCAGGACCTAATTAAGGCTGCAAGCAGCGCTGAACGGGCCCTCGCAACCGATGCATGTTGGGGAGGTGGCTGGTCACTGCACTCGCAGCAGTGTGCTTTAGATATTGAGAATTCCATGTAAATCTGATTAAATTTGGTCACACAGGTCTGATTTCCTGTTGCCAGTAGGTGGCGGCGTATCTGTTGGACGATATTGTCACGTAGTTTTCCTCAGGCCTCGACACTCATCATTTCTGGGAAATGTGGTGCAGTTGGGAAAATGTATGCTACACTAAGAGCGACTTCCTGTTTATGGCGGGTGTCACAAAATGGCTGTCATGCCATTACCCAACATACACAAAACATGCATCATGTTGCTCTACATCAAGTGTGGAACCCACAATATAAGTTTCATGTAAATCGGTTAATTATGTCATTTTTCCCGTTGCCAGTAGGGGGCGCTGTGTCTGTTAATCGATATTGCCATGTAGTTGTCCTCAGGGCTTGACTCTAATCATCTCTGGGAAATGTGATGCAGTTTGGGCAATTTATGCTAAAGTTAGAACGACTTCCTGTTTATAGCGGGCAGCACAAAATGGCTGCCATGCCATTCTCTAACAAACAAAACATGCATCGTGGTTCCATACATCAAGTGTAGAACCCACAATGTAAGTTTCATGTAAATCAGTAGATATTTGTCATTTTTCCCATCGCCCGTACGGGGCTCTATAAATATGATTCAAAATAAACCTACATATCTGTACAGAGCAGCTTTCTTATTAACCATGTGAAGTTTGGAAAAGATCTGAACACCTGGTGTGCAGTTCCAGCAGTGTCTATTGTCATGGCGTTTCATCAAAATTCACCGTACCACCACAGCTGTGCCATTAAACAGCATCGTCCCATGTTCACAGTGAAGCATCATTCACATCTTAAGGCTCTCATCACCACTTTTGAGGAGGATGTGATGAACTAGTTAGGCTGAGGACATCAAAGTGTAAAACACGTAGTTTCCCATCACCAGCAGGGGGCACTATGACTAAGTGAAAATTGTCACATTGATGTGTTCAGGCCGAGAGTCCAGTCATGCCTGAGAAGTTTGGGACAGATTGGACAATGAATGCTCATTTCAAAGAGCACTTTCTGGTTTATGGTGTGGGGGCGAAATTTGAGGCCCTGCCACAGCCAAGCCTATGATGAAAAAGCGCATGCTCCGCAATTTAGCATCGCCCATGTCTTGAAGGTGACAGACCAAGTACAGACCAACTTTCAAGGCATTCCTTTGAAATTTCTAAGAGGAGTTTGTTTAGTTATAGAGCAAAGTTTTTGAAAAAAACATCAAAAAGTGTCCAGAAATGACATGATCAAATCAAAATGGTGAACTTCCTGTTGGGTTTAGGGCAATCCTCCAAGAGGATATTTTGTGTGTCTCTGCATTCTTCACATGCCTACACAATTTTCATACATGTAGGTGAGAGAGCATTGAGGGGCTCGACTTTGGCAATATTCAAGGGGGCGCTATCAAGCTAATTTGCCACGCCCTAGACTGAGACCCATAAAAAATCAAAATTTGATATGATCAATGTGCAAAGTTTCTAGCAGTATGAGTCAATATTGAGGTGTAGGTTTGTTCAGGACATGACTCTGTCCAATGTGCACCAAATTTCTCATGCATGACCAATGTATGCTGAAATTACAGCTACCTCCTATTTCCTAACTATTGCAAAAGGGCTAATTTTGACACCAAGCTATGGCGACACGGAGTAAAAAATTGAAAAAGTGCAGAGTATCGCTTTGTCAGACCTGTCTTAAGATGATATTGGCTGATTTTGAAGTCATTCATGTTACATCCCTGGGAGGTGATCATTGAAGTAAGACACGTGCAAATGTGGGAAAATGGGCATAACATTTAAAATGGCCGACTTCCTCTTTACTTAAGCATATCGCTCCAAGAGACTTTTTTGTACGTCCCAATACGTTATATATGCCTGCCGGTTTTCAGAATTTTACCTCAATCAATGTTGAGGGGCTGTAACTTAGTGTATGCCAATAGGGGGTGCTATCACTATGAGTCAATATTGAGATGTAAGTGTGTTCAGACCAGGATTTTTGTCATGTTTGAGAAAGTTTGGGCTAATTGGACAATGCATGTCCATGTTACAGCTACTTTCTGTTTATAGCAAAAGGCCGAACTTTGACGGCATGCTACAGCTATACGAAGCAAAAAATAGAAAAAGCACAGAGTATCGTTTGATCAGACATGCTTTTAGATGATACTGACCTATTTTGAAGTCGACCTTGTTAAATCCCTAGGAGGAGTTTGTCAAAGTAAGACACGTGCAAATGTGCAAAAATGGCCATACAATTCAAAATGACTTAAGCATATCGCTCAAAGAGGCTATTTTTTTAATGTCTCGATGAGTTATATGCCTACCGGTTTTTAGAAATTTATGTCAATCCTGGGGGCGGGGCTGTAATTTAGAGGCTGCCAGCAGGGGGCGTTATCATTGTGAGTCAATATTGTCATGCAAGTGTCCTCAGGCCTGAACTCTTGTCATGCATTAAAATTTTGGTGCAGATTGGGCAATGTTTGTTGAAATTACAACAACTTCCTGTTTCTTAATTTTGGTGCCAAGCCACGCCCACACACTGCAGTGAAAACTCAGTTTTCAAGTTTTAAGTATCATTTGGTCAGACATTTCTTAAGATGGTGCTGACTGATTTTGAAGTCGATCGTGTTTAATCTGTAGGAGGATTTCGTTAAAGTATGATACGTGCAAATCTCAAAATGTCAAAAAATCGCCACAAAATCCAAAATGGCCGACTTCCTGTTGGGTTGAGGTCATGATGGCTAGAGGGTTGAGGTCATGATGGCTAGAAGCTTTTTTGTATATCTGGGTATGATACATATGTGTACCGATTTTCATTTCACAGATTTCTAAAGGTTTTAGGGGGCGCTATTCTGCCATTTTGCAGACTATGTGCAACAACTCAAAAATATCGAATTTCGTATTTGGCCAGAGGGAGATGCAAAGTTAGACAACTTTTCCAGTTTGGGAAAGGGACAAAATTGGGGCAATATAAACATTTGGTAATCAACCACAATGACATGTCAAAATCAAAATGGCCAATTTCCTGTTTGGAGTAGACCATTGATACCAGAGGCATTTTTGTTTGTCTGGTAAACTTATACCGGTGTACTGATTTTCATGCACTTAGTCCAAAAAAAGCCCTGTGGGGAGGGTTATTTTAATTATTAAAGGGGACACTTTAGAGGCATTTGCCACACCAATGGGTGTCGCCCCTATCAGATCAAAGACCTTGCCACCCTTGACCCGTGTATCAATTTTCCTGATAATACGAGTTCAAAAACTCAAATGTATTTTATAGGCGAGATATGTGTCGCCCCACGACATCATTACTCATAGCTTTACAGCAATCAAAATGTAATTTCACCAACTTGTTCTGCATGTCTTAGAAGTGGAATGAAGTTGGTGGGGTCAAGTATGTATTTTTAAGAAATTTTAGTTCACTTCCTGTTACCACCGAGGGGGGCTATGAGTAAAGTGGGATATTAATACATTGGGAGAATCAGGGCGGAGCCATTATCATGTCCAGTTTGAAAATGATTGGATCAAGTATGTGGGCGTGAGAGCCACTCGTGTGTAGATGGAGAGCAACAAAAGTTTGTTGAGCTCCACCAGCCACGCCCTTTGACCTACAGACTTGAAGAGCACAACTTAAACTCAGTGCAGCCTGTGGATGACCTGTAGCAAATTTGAAGTTGAGCGGGTGAAATCTGTGGGAAGAGTTCGCTCTGAGCAGAATAAATTAAAAACAAAATGGTCATGATGGCAACAGACTTTTTTGCATATCTGGATATGATACAAATCCACCGAAAAAAATCTAATTGCTGATGCAGCAGAAGGGATATGCAAAGCTAGAGAACTTTTTCAGTTTAGGAAATTGGGGAATGAAGAGTGAGGAATAATAATAATAATAATGATAGTAATAATAATGATAATAATAATAATAAACCGCACAATGTCAATAGGGCTTTCGCTGCGCGACTTGAAGTCGCCGCTTGGTGCCCTTATATTATCTTCTTTGATTGTGATTGTTCACAAATGCCCAAAATATATTTTAATGCCTCATCAATAACATTGTACTGCCGCATAGCAAAAGGCTTAACTTGACAGTGAGGGCACAGTGCAGCATCCAGACAGCATGACACACTAGTTTTTTATGTACAAAAAGGAATTTTGGATTAAATAATTTCATAATTACCTGACACAAATACTGTGAACGACATCCCCCAAAGACTTCAGCAACATTAACAAAGTGTGAGTCCTTACTAACATGACCAACACAGACAGCACACTGCAGCACTACAAAACTAACCAAGCAAACTCTGGTCAGGCAAATAAAATAACTTGGGGTAAGCCATCAAGTCTCTAGCCCTTCCCTTCAAGTCTCAAGTAGGATTCTGGCACTGCATGTGTGGCAACAAGCAGTGGCATTAAATTCTGTCCAAATGTATCGTTTGTGCTATCTAAATGTTGTAAATGAAGTATCAACCAACCAACTTGATTAAGACCTTTGTCTCTGACCTTAAATTAAGTCCAAAGTTACTGTAGTGAGAATCCAGCCATCCCTACAATTCGGATGATGTACCCCATTTTGCACATTTAAATTAGATAGAAGACGGTGGAAAAGCTGAGTTTTAATCTTCAACATTAAGGAAAACAGTTGCAGCCTGCATACACCTTTGGCCTCTGCAGGTCAGCTACGCCCTGGTAGGTTGCCAGGTTTGTCATCACCCAACCATGTTTCAAGAACAAAACCTAACTTCTCAATACCTAACAAAAAGCAAATACTTAATTGAAAAAGTCACGTGCTTTCTTCTCTGAAGTTCCCCAGGGTGTGAGGCGCCGGGCGGGTGTCGGGATACTCACAAACCCCCAGCTGAGAGCTGCTATGTTGGAGTTCACCCCGGTGGACGAGAGGGTAGCCTCCTTACGCCTGCGGGTGGTAGGGGGGAAAACTCTGACTGTTGTTTGTGCATATGCACCAAACAGCAGTTCAGAGTATTCGGCCTTCGTGGCGACCCTGAACGGAGTCCTGCATGGGGCTCCAGTAGGGGACTCAATAGTTCTGCTGGGAGACTTCAACGCCCACGCTGGCAATGATGGAGACACCTGGAGAGGCGTGATTGGGAGGAATGGTCTCCCTGATCTAAACCCGAGTGGTCGTCAGTTATTAGACTTCTGTACTAGTCACGGATTGTCTATAACTAACACCATGTTCGAACATAAGGATGCTCTTAAGTGTACGTGGTACCAGAGCACCCTACACTTTAGTAGGTGTCTTCAGGACCACATCATGGTGTGACACACTGACATTCGGAAAGTGGAGACAACAGCAGCAAAGCTGTAGCAGCTGGTAAATACAACGTGATATCAGTATTGTATATCAGTCATCGGTCACGGAAAAACAAATATCAGTCAAAACTTGCTTAACAAATATTGATGAAAGGCTTGGCTTGACATTGAATTGCCATTCACGAATATTAATCAAGCAAGTTTTGAAGTCCTGAAATTTGCACGTCTGACTCAAGTCACAGGACTTAAGTCCCCCACCTGTGGTCCACAATCTGTTTCATTTCAAAAGACCCACTGCTGTACATTGTTGTGGATATTCAAGAGTATTAGTTGGTATTAAGACCAACAAAACACAATGGCCCTCATTTATCAAACGAACATATGGCAGAAAAACGTGGCTATGACCATTTCCACGCAAACTTCGGCATTTATCAATTTGGACGTGAGTGGGATCTACGATCAAATCTCACATCAGATCTGAGATTGTGTACGCAAATTTGAGCCTGTGGATTTGCGGTGCAACACAGCAAAATCTGGCTGAAAATAATTAACAAACCTCAGCTGTCATTAAGCATAAGCAGTCACATATTAAGAACAGATCAAAACGGATTCTTAAAACGAATTTTGAAAAAAAATTGTGGTTGGAGCAATTGATTATACCCATGTGCGTCTGAAGGCACCATCGATGAATGATTACGCATTCATCAATAGCAAAAACTACCACTCGATAAATGTACAGGTGATTTGTGATGCCAAGCTATCGCTTTTAAACGTGGTGGCAAGGTGGCCAGGGGGGTACACACGATTCTTTTATATTTCAAAACAGCTCGGCTCCAGCCCCCGCGACCCCGACAGGGACAAGCGGTTGAAGATAGATGAATGAATGAATTTGTTGGCGCACGGCTGCAGGAAGGCGCACTGAGGGCCAAAGTCATCTCCTCGGTAAGTGGCTACCCTCGATAAATTGCATTAAATCAAACAAGGTATCAGATGATTAACATTTTGGTATGGTTCTTCTAGGTGACAAAGGTTATCCTCTAACGGAATACCTAATAACCCAACAAACCCCGATACAGAGCAGGAGCACAGGTTCAACAGTGCGCACACACGCACACGGGTCACAGTGGAGCGCTGCTTCGGGTTGACTGCCTCCGTTATTCTTTTCCATACATCGTTTTAATGGGACCCTTTTATTCCACTCTTAAGACTGCCAAAAAGCACATCTTTATTTTGCTCCATCTCGGATGTCAAGATGCCGATCTCTGTGTCGGAAAAGTTGCTTTTCGTACCAGTGTTTCTTCCCTCCATGTTTGACCTCAGTTGCCGAGGCCTCCGAAGCAGGAATATTTAAGGGCGTAACATGTTAATGACGGTCGAATTCAGCCGGCGCATTTATCAAGGCCCGCTCATTCGTACGCTGAAATTGGTCAGATACGAAAGTTTCATAAATCACACGTGTGTCCTGTCGTACGACCAACTCTGCGCTCAGATCTGAGCCCTTTTCACGCAAGATTGATAAATGAGGGCCATTCAGTCAATGATGTTGGGCACATTACACTTTAAATACTTATACACACTAACTGTAGAATGCTTCCAATTTAACGTAATAAAATGTCCTCCTCTTTTTCCTGATGGTCAGTGACCCTCATGGTGACCACTTAGCTGATGTGATGTTATGTTCCATACTTCATTTCACTGGACTAAGGACAGGGATGAATGGTTAACTGAAATGAGAGCCTAAACATTTTGCTTTTTTTCTATGTATTCCATCAAGAAATGCTTTTTTAACAGTAAATTGATTCTGAATTCAAGAATCACAATCAGTTCATGACATTCCTAAACATTCTTCCCCTAACAGTTACCTGTGAAGAGTTTTCCCGACTGGACGACTGTGTGTTTGAGGGAGGGTCTGCTGCTCTTACATATGTAACTTTTGGACTGGGCTAATGTCGTAAACCCAGGTCTCAGAGTCACTCCTCGAGGCTGCTGGTGGTTAACCTGCATTTTTAAGAGCAATCATTAAGATTAGATTTAGATTGTTCTAGATGTGTTACAGTATTACACATACAGTACCTATAGAAAGTCATGATACCCTTTTGAAATAGTCACTTTTTTGTTTTACAGCCTGAAATGATAATGCATGAAAAAATACATTTTTCCAGCGTGACTTACACATTCCGCCTTACAACATTCAAGTACATTTTTTTTTCAGAATTTCTGAAAATTAATTAAAAATGAAAAGCTAGAATAGCAGGGTTGGAAAAGTGAATAACCATTATAAACATTCTCAGATAGAACCAATCACCTTTCAGATTACACACCAAGTAAATTGGCCTCCATCTGAAATAAATGGTGGTGTTTTTGATTTTACTTCAGAATAAAATCAGCTGTTATTTGAATATGCCACTCCTAGTAGTGCATGGTGTGGGAAATAACCAGGGTTTTCCTTCTTTCTTTGTAAGTGTTTCTTAGTCTATGATGTAAATCCTTGGTTTCTGTATGTTGATTAACATAACAGTTAAGCTGTGAATGAGTGCTGGGGTATTGCAGAGAGAAGTCACATGGGGACTACTTGGAGGCAGAGAACATTTTGGACCCTGTTGGGGAGCGTCTCTCCTGTATGCATACAGCTTAGTAAAGACATGATTTGAGAAACACTGAGGACTCCAGAGAATTTATTTCACAATTGTAACACAAAGAATTCACCATGGTTGGAAAGATGCTTTCAAAAGAGCTCTGGGATAAAGTTGTGAATAGCACAAGTTAGGATCAGGATCTAAAAAGATTTCAAAGGCTTTACCTATCCCTCTGAGTACTGTTCAGAGTATTGTCTAGAAGTGGAAGTCATATGGCCCCAACCAGACCTAGCCTGGATCGGGCTGCCCCTCCAAACTGGATGACCAGGCCATGAAAAGATTGATCCGGGAAGCTACCAAGAGGCCCATGGTGACCTTGAAGGAGTTACAAGTCTTAATGGTAGAGGTTGGTTGATCTGTGCATGTGACAACAATTTCAGTTCAACATGTATGGCAGGGTGGCAAGAAAGAAGCCATTTCTGAAAAAAATGTCACACTGAGCCTGGTTAAAAAAAAAAACGTAGCGAAGATTCTGATGTCATCTGGCAAAGGTTATATGGTCAGATGAGACCAAAATGGATCTTTTTGGGCTGAACTCCAAGTGCTATGTTCGGCGGAAAACACCACCCAAAACCCACCATACCTACCTTGTTTAGCTTTAGTTTGTGTGTTTCGTTTGTGCATTTATTCATTTGTTAATAAATGTGTGTTTACAATATGTCTGTTTATTTAATATTACACAAAGATGAATATGCCAGCCTCTTCTAAGAAAAGAACTTCCACTTAGTAAACTATTACATTTATCCGTGTTCAACCCTTAATTAGTAGTTAAATATATTTAATGAGACTTTTATATTAGTTGTCACTCCATCTGTGACGGAGGTGCCCCTGAGGAACTCTGGTATAACTAGAGTAATTTGTCTCATTATTTTTAATATTTATTGGTGATAGCTTATAGTTGATTAACGATAAGTTTATTGAGAATACTCAATCTCAATCTTACCGGAGTCAAGGCCCTACATTTAATTGGTTCTCCATGTGAAGTATTTAATAAATTAAAGTTATTCATTTTTATTTATTTTTATTTATCAATTTTCTTTATAAATATTCAATTTTATAGTCACACTTTTGATCAATTAACCTAGAGTACCTACAAGTCTAAAATTGTAATCACAGAAATGAATATTTACAGTAGTGAAGTAATTATATGATCAAAGATTGTCTGTGGTTGAGTCTGAATTACAGAGAGGAGTTGACAGACTCTCCAAGAGATGCATTGTAAAGTTTAATGACCACAGGCAGGAAAGATTTCCTGTGGCGCTCTGTGGAGCATCTGGGTGTGAGGAGTCTTCTGCTGAAGGTGCTCCTCTGCTGGGCCAGTGTGTCATAGAGAGGGTGGGAGACATTGTCCATGATAGACTGGAGCCTGGAAAGCATCCTCCTCTCTGCCACTGCCGTCAGGGTGTCCAGCTCCTCCCCCACGACATCAATGGCCAGCCTGATCAGTTTGTTCAGTCTGTTGGTGTCTGCAACCTTCAGCCCACTGCCCCACCATGTGAGAAAAAAAGATCGCACTGGCCACAACAGACTCAAAACATCCTTAGCATCGTCCAGCAGATGTTAAAGGACCTCAGCCTCCTCAGGAAGAAGAGTCGACTTTGGCCCTTTTTGTAGACAGCCTCTGCATTTCTAGTCCAGTTCAAAGTATTTTTGAAGAACACCACCAGGTACTTATACACCTCTACAGTGTCCACAGGGACCCCCTGGAGAAAAGAGGGGTCACAGGTGTTTTAACCCTCTTCAGATCCACTACGAGCTCCTTTGTTTTAGTCACGTTGAGCTGAAGATGATTCAGCTCACTCCAAATGACAAAGTTGCCCACAACAGTCCTGTATTCACTTTCATCCCCCCTTCCAATGCAGCCAACTATTGCAGAGTCATCAGAAAACTTCTGAAGGTGGCAGGACTCATTGCAATAGTTGAAGTCTGACGTAAAGAGGGTGAAGAGAAAGGGAGAGAGGACAGTCCCCTGTGGGGCCCCAGTGTTGCTGACCACCCTGTCAGGCACACAGTTCTTTAGGTGTACATACTGTGGTCTGCCCATCAGGTAATCCACAATCCAGGACACCATGGGGGCCACCACCTGCATCGCAGCCATCTTCTCATCCAGTAGAGCTGGACGGATGGTGTTGAATACACTGGAGAAGTCAAAGAACATGACTCTCACAGTGCTCACAGGCTTTTCAAGCTGACTGTAGACTCTGTTCAGCAGGTAGGTAATGCAGTCCTCAACTTCCAGGCGGGGCTGGTAAGCGAACTGTAGCGGATAAGTGAAGGGCTTGAACATAAACCTTAGCTGCTCCAGGACGAGTCTCTCCATGGTCTTCATGATGTGGGACATCAGGGCGATGAGTCTGTAGTCCTGAGGGCGACTGGGACGTGGCGTCTTTGGCACAGGCACGAGGCATGATGTCTTCCACAGCACAGGGACTTTCTGGAGGTGCAGGCTCAGGCTGAAGACCTGACTCAGTACTCCACACAGTTGGGGGGCACAGGCTTTAAGCACCCTGGGAAATACACCATCGGGGCCTGTAGCTTTGCCAGAGTTGACCTTTGTCAACTATCTTATCACCAGGTCAGACATGAAGGACACTGTAGAGGTGTCCGTCGGGGGAGGGCTGAGGTCGTCAGGTTGTGGAGGACATGATGGAACAGGGGGAGGGGTGGACTAGGTAGGTGTGAAGTGAGGTGGTGGGGGCAGACAAAGGGTCTGTAAGGAGGAGGAGTAGGGCGAGTTCAAGTGCCATTAGTTGAGGGGCCGGCAGCAGCAGAGTTCTGTGGGGGATGGGCTGCAATATCGAACCTATTGAAAAATAGGTTCAGTTCATTGGCCTGGTTCACACGGTGCTCCAACCCCGTGCTACCAACCTTCTGGAATACGGTGATGGTTCACATGCCATTCCACACATCCCTCATGTTGTTTCGCTGGAGTTTGTTCTCCAGCTTTCTCCTATAATTGTCTTTAGGGCCTCCCTGATTTTAATTTTGAGAACCCCTTGCATTCTCCTCACCTCATCACGGTTGCCATCTCTGAATGCTTTCTTCTTTTCATTCAGGATGGCCTTAATGTCCTTGGTGATGTTGGTGTAACAGGTTACAGTCCGAGCTGGGACATTGCAGTGCACACAAAAATGTATATATTTATGTCTGTGATGCACTAAGTGAGCCCATCAATGTCCTCCCCGTGCGGCTCACAAGGTGCAGGCCAGTCAGTCACTTCAAAGCAGCCCTGCAGTGTAGGCCTCCTCAGACCACCTCCTCACAGTCCTTGTGGTTGTAGGCTTACTCTTTACCAGAGGCACATAGCAGGGTTTGAGGTGAACCAGGTTATGATCTGACCTGTCCAGAGGGAAGAGATGTATGCATCCTTAATGTTAGCATACATCAGGTCCAGAGTCCTCTCTGATGGGACGGCTCACGTACTGTTGGAAGGTCGGCAGAACTCTATCCAAGGTGATGTGATTAAAGTCTCCTGACATGATGATGAGGGCACTGGGGTGTTGAGTCTGGAGTCTGGAGATGGTGGTGTGTATGATGCTGGAGACGGATGTCGGGTTGCAGAGCTGTTCTTTGACGGTGATATGATCAGGATTACACCATTTGCTGTTTACTAGAACGGCAAGCCCCCTCCTTTCCTCTTACCGCTCTCGGTGCAGTCCTGGTCAGCCCAAAGGTGTGGTAGCCATCAAAACACATCAGACTGCACTCGCGGGTCAGGACGAGACAGTCCGCGTAAGCGCCGTCAGTTCATCCAGAGAGCGTACATTTCCCATAACAACAGAGGGGAGAAACGGCTTAAATCTTCTCCTCTCCATAAGCCCGTCCCGTCTAGACACTCCTCTATTGCCGCGGCATTGCTTCCCAACTCTGCATCCCCTATGTGTTTTTCTCCAGAGTACGGGTGGAATATCAGCTGGTCTGGCCGCTATGGCATCAGCTGTTCTCCGAAGTAAACAAAGGAAGTGTGATCCGGTGGCATTGATAAAAACAACATGAAAAGAAACATGAACATTATCGAAAGTAACCACATTGTAGAGGGCAGAACTTCAAAAAAGTTAGGGTGAAAACCCAAAACGAACAAAGGAGAATAAAAGTTGAGAAAGTTTTAAAAAAGCGAACTCAAAGACTGAGGCTGTAACAGGCAGCATATAACTTACGTGCATGCCAGTATTTGAGAATATGACTGATCTTGTACATATATTTCATTCCATATTTAAAGGGGACTGCCTCTACCAGCCTGTGTGGTGTGTGTACCGTAGACAACCTTTTTCTTCAGAAAAATACTTTGAAAATAAAACCACAGAGAAAAGCCAACCTTGTCTGCTCTAATCTTTGTTGACTTTTTCCACAACAGTGCAGAGGTTGGGACAATTTACGAGCATCAGTCTAGTCTAGATCTACTTTCCAAGGAAAGAGTCCTGAGATAACTTTTGTATGATTTAAACTATAAATAAAACTGAATTAAACTGAGCACAAATTAATCATGCAACCCTACCATATAGCCTACACATGCAGATCAATCTGCATTCTCCAGGACAGAGCTAGCTGGGGAAACCAGGTTTCTAATTCAAACTCTCAAAAACATTCAAAAACACAAATTACATGTTTCTCACATGCATTGATGATTACATATTTTTCTCTTGTAAAATGTCCATTAGACAGCCAGACATTTCTTTACCTGCTGGTTGGTGTTGAGGTTTTGTCTTGTGTTAGTGCTGGACTGCCTCTCGTCGGAAGACAGAGTGATGAGGCTGCAGGTAGAAGTTGAAGCCTGTTGAATGAATAACTGGGGGTCTGCAGTAAGGTGACGCACTGCAGGTAGACTTTTCTGGTAGCAATGACAAAAAGATGAGTGGAAAGAGGTCATATCATAAGCCATATTCTAGAATTCCTTTTATTATACTACTATTTTTATACGAGCTACCTAAAATTCATTTAATTTCATGTATTCACCAAAACAATTTGAGGATCTCTGGTAAAACCAGTCAGTAAAAGTAAAGGAAAAATGGAAAAATGGAAAAGTAGAAAGTCATAGCTAAACACATTCCAAATAACAACTAAGCTCAAAATATGATTTTTGACTTACGTATTGACTTAATATCTAGTAGTCCTTTAATATTGGATATCTGCCGATAATGAGTATGATCTGATAAAGCTGGATCAATATTGCAAAACCTAGCACCAAAATAAAACCCAGCAATAATCTCTAGTGTATTCCACCTCCAGAATGCAAAAATCAAGAAAGAACAGTAGTGATGGGTAAATTAAGTTTCATTAAACTATATGAAGCATTTTCTTTATTTTCTGAGTCCACTAGATGGCACTCTCTGTTCTAGAAAGGGTTGAAAACACACTGAATCACCATTCACTAAGCCATTTTCTTTAAACCAAGAGCTCCATCTAGTCAGCTCAGAAAATAAAGAAAATGCTTCATGAGGCTTCCTGAAGCACCCAACCATTCTTGCATTGCCAGACCTATCTCCACAGCATTGCGTCAGTGTGTATGGTCTGGCTACACTCTGGCTTCTTCGTATTTCTGTAAACCAATCACAATCATCTTGGGCGGAACGAACCAGACAGTGCCCTTGGATAAACATATAACGGAATAGGGCTGACATCTGTTTTATCCCAGCACTGTACTTTTGGTAAGCCAGACTGATCTGGGAGTGACCATTTACAGGACCCTGTGCTTTAAAATAAGTCTAAAACCCCGAACAAGATGACACCAGCCTGTTCAGCGATCAGTCTTCCATGGGTGCTCTGTTTAAAGTGAAATTCCTTACTTAAAATCCTTCCCAGGGCCTTTTTCGGCGAATACACTCATCAAATAAGTCATCGAGAATTTTTTTTGTGAAACACTTATTAAAGGAGATATCCCGTAAAGTCGCTAACAGCGGAAGGCGGCTAAAACACTGATTAGCTTGAGGTTTGTTAAAATGAGTGCTGTAACGGCCAGGTTGGCTTCTTACCTGCGGTCCGTTGCTGCATGCTCCCTCTCTCTCTCTCTTTCACACAAACCGTACTGCAAGCGGGATGACAGCCTCTCAACACACTTTTAAAGGGCCCAGAATTTATAAGGTGGCGTGTTTTCTTTCATCTTGCTTGTACATAAGTTGACATTGTGAATCATACAGGCCACCTTAAATCCAACTATAACTATTCTGTATTTTTTACTTTGAGAAAGAGCGGTGCGCTGCTGTATCACGGATCAGCTAATCACCAATGATCGAAACCCATTCAGAGCAATACGTCACCTCCGGAGTCTCCTAAATCCCTCTGGGGCCTTTTTTGTAAAGGAAACATGGCAAGTGAACAGCCATTTGAGAGGGAGTGGACAAACTTTCAGAGTGACCAAATTTTTCCCTAATGGAATCGTAAGACTCATTTAGTCAGTTAGTGAGAGTCATCCATGCCTTCATTACATCTCAATTGGACTACTGCAACACTCTCTTCGCCGGCATTGATCAATCACAGCTCTACCTTCTGCAGTTGGTTCAGAATTCAGCCTCCTACCCTGTACAAAAAAATACGAGCACATCACCCCGGTCCTCGCATTGCTCCACTGGCTCTCCATCCGCTACCACATAGATTTTAAACTTCTACTGACTATTTATGAATCCCTTCATGGTCTGGTCCCCTTGTACCTGTCTGATCTTCTCCAGCACCCCACTCCCTTCAGAGCACTACGGTCAGCTGACCAACTGTTGTTGGAAGTGCCCAGGACCAGGCTAACAACGTGGGGGGACCGAGCATTTGC
Source organism: Echiichthys vipera (assembly GCF_963691815.1). Taxonomy (NCBI): domain Eukaryota; kingdom Metazoa; phylum Chordata; class Actinopteri; order Perciformes; family Trachinidae; genus Echiichthys; species Echiichthys vipera. The sequence continues at coordinate 35,639,601 of NC_139828.1, read as the reverse complement.
AAGAGCAGCTCCCAGACTCTGGAACAGCCTCCCCCTCCACATCAGTGCTGCCTAGTCACTAAATATTTTTAAAGACCAACCTTTTTTCACTTACCTTCGATTATCCGCAAAGCAATTTCAGTCAAAAACAACTGGACTGGTTGTTTGTCTAGGAAGACGTTTCACCTCTCATCCAAGAGGCTTCATCAGTTCATGTACGCATCTGACCAGGCTGGGACTGGTCCAACTAACTGGTGTGGAGATCCAGGTATTTAACCTCTCACAAGGCCGATGATGTCACTGACACCCTTTGTGCTCCAAGTGCCCACGCCCGTCGTTAGAGTGACAGTCGTTGGTGGGCAGTTGGTTTCGGCTTCGTTAGTGCTCTATTGAGTCTGAACGACAGTCGTTGGGGTCACCCGGGCCATGTGTGAACAGTTGTCCTTTGAGGTTAGATTAGATCTCCTGGGAAGGGATGAAAGGGCGGCATTGTAAATTGGAGATAAGTGGTGTCTCAGACCCCCTCCTCTGTTTAGCGATGGTTTCTCCACTTTTACATAGATGGCTACTTTTACTCCTCTTTCAAACCACCTCTCCTCTCTGTCCAAGATTTGGACATTGCTGTCATCAAAGGAGTGGGCTTTCTCCTTGAGGTGTAAGTGGACAGCGGAGTCCAGGCCTGAGGAGTTAGCTCTCCTGTGTTGGGCCATGCGTTTATGCAGTGGTTGTTTAGTTTCTCCATTGTAAAGATCTTTGCATTCCTCGTTGCATTGGACAGCATAAACCAGGTTGCAGGCCTGGACTCCGCTGTCCACTTACACCTCAAGGAGAAAGCCCACTCCTTTGATGACAGCAATGTCCAAATCTTGGACAGAGAGGACAGATGGTTTGAAAGAGGAGTAAAAGAAGCCATCTATGTAAAAGTGGAGAAACCATCGCTAAACAGAGGAGGGGGTCTGAGACACCACTTATCTCCAATTTACAATGCTGCCCTTTCATCCCTTCCCAGGAGATTCAACAATCTAACCTCAAAGGACAACTGTTCACACATGGCCCAAGTGACCCCAACGACTGTCGTTCAGACTCAATAGAGCACTAACGAAGTCGAAACCAACTGCCCACCAACGACTGTCACTCTAACGACGGGCGTGGGCACTTGGAGCACAAAGGGTGTCAGTGACATCATCGGCCTTGTGAGAGGTTAAATACCTGGATCTCCACACCAGTTAGTTGGACCAGTCCCAGCCTGGTCAGATGCGTACATGAACTGATGAAGCCTCTTGGATGAGAGGTGAAACGTCTTCCTAGACAAACAACCAGTCCAGTTGTTTTTGACTGAAATTGCTTTGCGGATAACGATGACCTGGACGAATGAGAACATTCACAGGCTTATTACCTTCGATTAGTGTCTCCTTTTTATGGAGGTAGAATTGTCCCAAAAAGATTAATACATATCTAAATGATATATATAAATTTGCATAGATTAATGAATAAACTAATACAAATGTACAAATAGAAAAACGTGACATACAAATAAATAATTTGTAAAAATAAACGTATTTGTAAAAATATTTTTGAGATTTGAAATTAAATGTGCTTGCATTTGTATTTGGATTCTGCATTTGTCACGGATCGCTTTTTTGCTTTTCTCTCATTGACGTAATTTTAAGACGTTCCTACCGCAGATCGAGATCCACAAATAAATGTTGCTGGATTTGAATGTGATGGGAACGCTCCCTCCCTGTTCAACCAGCAGGGGCACTGTTGGGAAGCTCGCTCGGTGCATTTCCAGGTTATCAGTGGTGAGCTGAGCCACTTCTGGTAATAACGCTAGCTTACCTGCTACTGACAGAGCGTCCAGCACGTTTATTTATACAAATTAGTTTATTTGTATGTAACGTTTTTATATTTGTATATTTGTACAAGTTTATTTATAAATCTATGCATATTTATATATATCATTTAGATACATGTTTATCTTTTTGAGACAAAACACGTTTATTTATACACATTAGTTTTTTTTGTATGTAACGTTTTTCTATTTGTATATTTGTATTAGTTTATTTATTAATCTATGCATATTTATACATATCATTTAGATGTTTTCTAGCATTTTGGTGCAGCTCAGCCGTCTGTAAATGTGCTATATAAATAAAATTTGACTTAGCTACTTGATCCAAATACTAAAGCTCCTGAATCCAAAACTAAATTGATCCGATTAAATTATTGTTATGCCATGAATGGAACTGGGAAAATGCTATTCCTAAAAACTGATGTTTAGTCACTGTGAGACTTTACAGGAAACTGATGTTTAGTCACTGTGAGACTTTACAGGACCTGCAGACATCCAAGCATGTAAGCATAATGGGCCTCATTTAACAATCTTACGTGAAAACGGGCGCAGATCTGAGCACAGAATTGGTCGTACGGCAGGACACACGTGTGATTTATGAAACATTGGTATCTGACCAATCTCAGCATACGAATGAGCGGGCCTTGATAAATGCGGCGGCTGAATTCGATCGTCATTAACATGTTACGCCCTTAAATATTCCTGGTTCAGAGGCCTCGCCCATTGAGGTCAAACATGTAGAGGAGAAACGCTGGTACGAAAAGCAACTTTTCCGACACAGAGTCGGCAGCTTGACATCCGAGATGGAGCAGAATAAAGGCGTGCTTTTTGGCAGTCTTAAGGGTGGAATAAAAGGGGCCTGTAAAAACGCTGTATGGAAAAGAATAACGGAGGCAGTCAACCCGAAGCAGCGCTCCACTGTGACCCGTGTGCATGTGTGCGCACTGCTGAACCTGCGCTCCTGCTCTGTAGCGGGGATTGCCAGCAGGGTTATTAGGTATTCCGCTAGAGGATAACCTTTATCACCTAGAAGAACCATACCAAGATGTTAATCATCTGATACCTTGTTTGATTTAATGCAATTTATAGAGGGTAGCCACTAACCGAGGAGATGACTTTGGCTCTGCAGTTCGCTTTCCCTTTCATTCATTCATCTTCAACCGCTTGTCCCTGTCGGGGTCGCGGGGGGCTGGAGCCGAGCTGTTTTGAAATATAAAAGAATCGTGTGTGTCCCCCTGGCCACCTGGCCACCACATTAAAAAGCGATAGCTTGGCATCACAAATCACCTGTACATTTATCAAGTGGTAGTTTTGGCGATTGATGAATGCGTAATCATTCATGGATGGTGCCTTCAGACGCACATGGGTACAATCAATCGCTCCAACCACAATTTTATTATTTTTATTCGTTTTAAGAATCCGTTTGGATCTGTTCTTAATATGTGACTACTTATGCTTAATGACAGCTGAGGTTTGTTCATTATTTTCAGCCAGATTTTGCTGTGCTGCACCGCAAATACATCTCATCTCATCTCATCTTCATCCGCTTATCCGGGGTCGGGTCGCGGGGGCAGCAGATTTAGCAGGGGACCCCAAACTTCCCTTTCCCGGGCCACATTAACCAGCTCTAACTGGGGGATCCCGAGGCGTTCCCAGGCCAGCGTGGAGATATAATCTCTCCACCTAGTCCTGAGTCTTCCCCGAGGCCTCCTCCCAGCTGGACGTGCCTGGAACACCTCCCTAGGGAGGCGCCCAGGGGGCATCCTTACTAGATGCCCGAACCACCTCAACTGGCTCCTTTCAACGCAAAGGAGCAGCGGCTCTACTCCGAGTTCCTCACGGATGACTGAACTTCTCACCCTGTCTCTAAGGGAGACTCCAGCCACCCTCCTGAGAAAAATTTTGGCCGCTTGTACCCGCGACCTCATTCTTTCGGTCATGACACCGCAAATACACAGGAAATTTGCGTACACGATCTCAGACCTAACGTGAGATTTGATCGTAGATCCTGCTCACGTCAGAATTGATAAATACCGAAGTTTGCCTGGAAATGGTCGTACACACGTTTTTCTGCCGTACGTTCGTTTGATAAATGAGGGTCAATGTGTTGTTGAATATCTGGTCACCTTGAGGAAAGGCACCAAGGTGGGCTGTGGTGTTGACTTCAACTCATGATAGAGCTTTTCTGTAAACTCCTCTGCTTCGATCTTCCCTTCCTGCAGGATTAAAAGCAAAAATACACGTAATACATTTTTAGGTTACCTGGAACATTATGTTCAAAACAAAAGAAAATAAGCTGCTATGTTAATATTGAAAATACCCAATGAATGTCAAGCAACTAAACATAGGTTATCTGATAGAAATAGGGAATTGACTACATAGTCTTGACTCAAAGTCTACTAACTAGCATTTTTAATAAGCCTTAATCAATTCTTTCGACAAAAGTAGATCAAGTAGTACTAGTTCTCAGTAAGGAATTTGTAGTGCAGTTTAAATCAATAAGACGATTAGAGGATTTAAGACATTGTAAAACTATTCAAACATTACATTGAAATCTTTTTACACATTTTAGACGTTAGAAGATTTTCCTTTTCTATAACTCTACTAAGTGAAACCAACTCCTGTGATGAAGAGTAGAGACGTACCAGCAGACTCTTGACCAGTCCCCGAACATTGTTAGCCATGCTGGCAGACTTGGAGTCACTGGAGGCCAGCTTTATCAGAGTCACCAGAAAGTTCTTGCACTTCTTCACACTATCCAGGGTCGCCTATTGATGAAATCTCAGGTAACAACCACTCTTGATGATTTTAACTTATTCTTGTCCCTCGTTTTCAACTGATGGTCTGAAATGGTCTTGTTATCTTGAAAAATCACTTGTAAAAACGATACCCGATGTTTCCCCTAGCATTATATTAGGGGGGTGCGTCACCCCCCCCCAACGGCTGCCCCGTCCCACTTGAACGGCAAGTAAATTTTATGTAATTGTATTTTCTAAATAGAAACAAGAGTCATTTAAGGATCCCTTTCCTATGGAACAACTCTATTATTATTATTATTATTACTATACTATTATTTAGTTTGAGAAGTTTATTTACTCCTACAAAAAACAACTAAAACAGAATTAAACAAACTAGAATGCTTTATTTATTTAAATGTGCTTGAAACGTGAAGTGATTTTTGATTTAACTTTGGATTGTTTCTGTTAGAGAACATTATTTGGACCTTTTGGACAATTATTTAAAAAACATTTTCTGATGCCGAGTGTAGCTCATTGTGCAATACACTGATTTAAACTGAGTTTGCATCGTGGCTGTGATTATTGCTTGTAAAATTGTTATCCTTCTGTCTGGTGATGTGTAACACTTTTTAACACTGATTCATTTATCACTGTGGGGATCGACCTTTAATACAAACCTAACCATTTAAATTGTCTGATTAAACACTGACTGGCACACTAAGAAAAACACATTCAGGCAATCCGCTACAATGTGTTGAAAACAAATGAAAACCAGGATTCCTTTAATTTATTTGTCATTGTAACTCAGAGCTGCTTATATCAAATTAAAATATGTCAACCCACTGTGCCTTGAAGCATATACTCATGCCCAGTGAGTAGCATCCGAAATCCAGATATACAGTGCATCCGGAAAGTATTCACATCGTTTCACTTTTTCCACATTTTATTACGTTACAGCCTTATTCCGAATTGTATTAAATTAATCTCTGTCCTCAAAATTCTACACATAATGCCCCATTATGACCACATGAAAAAAGTTTTCTTGAGAGTTCTGAAAATTTATTAAAATTAAAAAACAAAAAAATCACATTTACGTAAGTATTCACAGCCTTTACCATGAAGCTCAAAATTGAGCTCAGGTGCATCCTGTTTCCACTGATCATCCTTGAGATGTTTCTACAGCTTAAATGGAGTCCACCTGTGGTAAATCCAGTTGATTGGACATGATTTGGAAGGGCGAACACCTGTCTATATAAGGTCCCACAGTTGACTGCATGTCAGAGCGCAAACACCAAGCATGAAGTCGAAGGAATTGTCTGTAGACCTCAGAGACAAAATTGTCTCGAGGTACAAATCTGGGGAAGGATACAGAAAAATATCTGCTGCTTTGAATGTCCCAATGAGCACAGTGGCCTCCATCATTCGTAATTGGAAGAAGTTTGGAACCACCAGGGCTCTTCCTAGAGCTGGCCGGCCGTCGTCGGGGGAGAAGGGCGTTGGTCAGGGAAGTGACCAAGAACCCGATGGTCACTCTGTCAGAGCTCCAGCGTTCCTCCGTGGAGAGAGAACCTTGCAGAAGGACAACCATCTCTGCAGCAATCCACCAATCAGGCCTGTATGGCAGAGTGGCAAGGCAAAAGCCACTCCTTAGTAAAAGGCACAAGGCAGCCCGTCTGGAATTTGCCAAAAGGCACCTGAAGGACTCTCAGACCATGAGAAACAAAATTATCTGGTCTGATGAGACAAAGATTGAACGCTTTAGTGTGAATGCCAGGCGTCATGTTTGGAGGAAACCAGGCACTGCTCATCACGAGGCCAATACCATCCCTACAGTCAAGCATGGTGGTGGCAGCATCATGCTATGGGGATGTTTTTCAGCAGCAGGAACTGGCAGACTAGTAAGGATAGAGGGAAAAATGAATTCAGCAATGTACAGAGACATCCTGGATGAAAATCTGCTCCAGAGTGCTCTTGACCTCAGACTAGGTAGAATTTTGAAGACAGAGATTAATTTAATACAATTTGGAATAAGGCTGTAATGTAATAAAATGTGGAAAAAGTGAAACGCTGTGAATACTTTCCGGATGCACTGTATCCAGTAATAAAGAGTATGGGCAAACCCGTCACATGATGCCATGGAGCCCAAAGACTTCTTTCCATTGCCTTGGCGAAAGAAATCTCTGTAAATCCATGAATACATTTTTTTTCAAGCAGAACAACCCCCATGAGATGACTTGTGTGAATATCAGTATTTGATCCATTTGGTTCAATTACATTTTGGTGGGCCGCACAATTAAATCATCTAATCCCCATTCAACTAAGCTGTAGTGCTAAAACAGAAGGAGCTGACTCAGCGCAAGTTTCAAGTGCACCTGAACCTTTTTGACTTCATGTGCCACTGAGCAACCTTCATAGGAATGCGGTTAAATGTTCGTGAAAGGTGGTCAGCATGTAAAACAAGTGCACCTCAGCCCAAATAAATTATGGGGTTCAGTGGTTTGAACACAACAGTGAGTAAAATCCAAACGGCGGATGCAGGTTAGACTCACCTGACTAATCCTGGCTGGTGGCTCCTCCCTTTCAGACACAGCACTGAGGGTCTGGACAACTGGTTTGGTAGCTACACCAGTCACCTGAACAACACAATATTATATATCATCCCACAATATATCAACAGCAGCAGATAAAACTGATTAACACTAAGGCAACAGGCATGGATTCACTGGTGACAGTAACTGCTAAATTATGCAAATAGGACTCATTCGAGTTGTGTGGTTTTGTTGTGTAGGAGAAGCAAGATGGATTTACGACCAGTTGGAACTCTGACAGCTTGACTTGAGTCCCACTTGAACTCCACAAGTCAGTTTAATCGGTAAATGGGTACCTACTTCAAACAAAGGAATTGGTGTAAGTTTCAATTCTGGTATGGGTTAAACCACTGCACCCTGATACCCACATCATTAGCAACCTAATGATCTTGAGTCAGTAGAGTTCCCGTTGTGACGTAAGGAATGCCTTTATTTTGTAGTAACCGGATGTGACATCAGTACCTGTGTTGGTTAGAAAGATGCCCAGGAATGGCTACTCCTGCTTTACAGCTTAAGCAACGTTGGAAGCAAACCAGGTTAACACTTTTGTGTATTGCATGGCCTGCCAGGAGAAACGGTGGATTCCTGCATCACTGCTCTATATGGATTAGCTTAACACTGCATCTGTGGACTGTTACAAAACAAGCTAATCCACGACAGGTAAGTGGTCAGGCTAAGAAACATCTCATTGTCAGAAAAGCTATAGCTAGACAGAAAACTAACCCTTGAAACTGCTATAACAAAGACAAAGCAGTCTGAAGAAGTTAGATGACAGCAGTCAGACTTAAGAGGAGAAAATGGCAGTGCTAGGCAAGTGCTCTAATGTTGATGCTGTGCATGCTAAAAGCTACAGAAAACCAAAATATCCCTCAAAGCCTCAGTCACAAGCACAAATATCAGGCAAAGGTAAACTTAATATATATGACCACAGCCATGTTCAAAGGCTTGCTATAGAAAATGCCCTCGCATGATAAATTGGAATGCCCTGCTAAAGACACTTTGTGTCACAACTGTGGCAAAAAGGGACATCATGGCAAAGTGTGCAGAAATGGTGCAGGAAGACGAGAGCTTTTTCCTGAGAGCTGTGGATGCTGGAAAAGACCCATCTTTCGTCCTGAATATTCCCAAAAGTCTTTTTTTACATTTTGAGCAGTTATTTACTGATAATATAATAAAAACACAAAACATTATGTTGATAAAATAATATATTTATTTCTAGACTATATGTGTTTAGCTTGTACCTCTTTTATATTGTCTTTAATTGTTCTTATTGTTTGTTTAATGCAACATAAGAAGTTGCACAATTTCGTTGTATGCAAAACAAAGATATAAAGGCTATTCTATTCTAGATAACAACCAACACCCTCAGTCACAGAATTGTGGTCTATGTGACCCTCTGCCAATACTCCACCATTTAGTGACTGCATTTTCTGAGTTGAATTTGTCATTAGGACATTGTACCAGTAAGTTAAAGTATCAGGAGTTTTATAAACTGAAATAACGATAATACACATATTTAGAGCTGGCTATCTCTAAAGCTAACAGACTGCCATTAAAAGCAATTATTAACAGCCCTGCTAACGTAAACTTTGACAGTCTACCTGTTGTGTTGATGGTGGATAACTTGATCATTTGCTTTTGCCACCATAACCAGAAAAGTCAAGTATGATAACCAACAATCTTGGTGTGGTGAGTATACAGTTTAGGTGTGTTGTTACCTTGTTTCCACAGTATAATTTTTCATGACTGCTTATGTTAGCCAACTAGCAGACAATGCACTCAGACCGCCCCTCTTTTGGCTTCAGCCAGCTCAACATCTTCTCTGGTCGTGCACCACAGCACAGTGACAGCAGGGAGTAATACAGTATGGTGACGGTTTGAGCGGCGAGCAGTTTGAGCGGCGAGCAGTTCAGGCAGCGCTTGCGTCTTACTGGACAACACAAACACGAGCGTATAGAGTGCAGCAACCAATTAAATGAAGCTCAGTCCTTTTTCCACTTATTCCATCGACTGCAAATCTTTTTGATCCATCTTATTGATCCTCCCGATGACAATTAATTACGTCCCTGGGACGACGTTAATTTTAATCCCTGAGCCATAAAGATTATTTATGTAGTAAAAGACTAGCACACTGCACTGTTTGGAAGGCCTGCCATAGAACAGCTTCCACTTATGTGCATGGTTGACAGCATCACCATGGAATCAGTGAAACAACAGTATCCGAAGCTGTGTAACAGCTTGGGTCTTGTTCTGAGACTATACTCAATTAAATTAAAGCCAGAGGCTGTGCCCTTCTCTCTTCACACACCATGCAGAGTCCCTCTGCCGCTTATGGGAAAAGTGAAGTAGAAGATAGAACATATGGAGGAGATGGGCGTAATCACCAAGATTGAGGAGCTGACTGATTGGTGTGCCGGGATGGTGGTGTTCCCGAAAAAAAGCAGGTGATGTTCGCATTTGTGTGGATTTCACAATGATGAATGAATCAGTATGCATAGAAAAGTTTACCTTGCCTTCTGTAGAGCACACTCTTCATCACGCCTTTTTGAGCACTTTCAACACACACACACACACACACACACACACACACACACACACACACACACACACACACACACACACACACACACACACACACACACACACACACACACACACACACACACACACACACACACACACACACACACACACACACACACACACACACACACACACACACACACACTTCCTTTTGGGTTGCACTGCATTATATTCAGAGCTCTGCGTGTCTTCTCTCCTTTGTTTCAAACTGAGAGCCAGGGTTGTAACAAATGGAGGGATACTCCCAAATCCTGGTAGTATGGTTGTTTGGTGGGCTTCAGCTGTGGTCTGTTGTGGTGAGTACCAAAAGCTGATGTTGTCACTGCAGCGTGAGGAAAGCATTTGTTTGGGAAGAGGCTTTCACATCTCTGGGGAAATGTGTATTGGGTCAGTGTGTGATGAGGTTGTTGGCTCAGGAGTTGGTGTTAACCTGCCTGCATTTTTTTACCTCAATCTGTTTCATAGCACCACAATGATTAAGTTAGTGGAGCTACTTTCCCGGTAGGCATAAGAACGGCCTCCACATGTGAGCTCGTTGTTTATTGTTTTAGTTTGTTATTTTTGTGCACTAGCGTGGCCACAGCAAGTTTTGATTTGGGTACATATCTGTGACTGTCCAGGTGGGTCACTATTTTCATAGTTTCCTGGCCGAGTCATTGGGCTCTGTGTTTTTCCATTTTTCCACCAATGCTAGTGCATGAAGACTAGGGTTGAGAGAGTCTGTGCCAGACAACTCGTTATCCGGCTGCTTTTCCCCTGCGCAACATAACAACTAAGTCAGTGTTGAAAGCTTTGACACAGTTCATGTCTGTTTTGAAGTATTCCCAGGGTTGTTCAAAGCGATCAAGGAACCAATTTTACATCAGGGATGTTTGCAGATACGATGGGAAAGCTTCATATTAAACCCATCCAGTAAACTGCTTATCACTCAGAGAGTCAGGGGGCCATTGAACATTTTCATCAAACTCTCAAGTCACTTTTGCGCTCATATTGTACTGAGTTGAGTCGTGACTGGGAGGAAGGGCTGCCATGGCTAATGCTGGTGGCTCGTGAGGGCACACAAGAGAGCACGGGTTTTAGCCCAAATTACCTTGTGTTTGGTCACACAGTTCGTGGTCCTTTGGCTGTGTTACAGTCTGATTGGAAGAAATCTCCTCCAGAAGAAGAACTAACAGATTATGTAAATGGGCTCAAGAGACGGTTGTATGAGTCGGTAAAGATGGCAAAACTAAATTCAGAAAAGGCTCAAGGCAAGTTGAAGCGACTGTATGATCGACGGGTTGAAGTGCGTGTCTTTTGCCCGGGGATCAGGTCCTGACCAACCTCCCAGTTGTGGGATCTCCTTTTCAGGCTAGGTTTGGGGGGCCTTATTCTGTTGTTCGACAGGTTACAGATCTAAATTATCAGATTTCCACTCCTGACAGACAGAGGACTACACAAGTGTGTCATGTTAATATGTTGAAACCCCATTTTCCACGTGCTGGTGGGGGGGAAGTGAAGCCAGTGGCTTTGGTGTCTTCAGTAGGGGGTGTGGTCTCTCCATCTTTGGATGGTGGAGAGAAAATTGAGAGTCCAGATGTTGGTGTGTTGCAGGGCAGGCTTAAAAACTCAAGAGTCCCTGAGAAATCTGGATAGATTGGTGGGACATTTGCCAGCAGCACAGGGGAAGGAGCTGTCTGATCTCATTTTGTCATTTCATGTTTTGTTCTCAGACACTCCCACGAGGACTCACCTCATAGAACATGATATTGAGGTGGGCGATGCCGCACCGATTCATCAGAGGTTTTACCGTTTCCCTCAGGAGAAACAAACTCAGCTGGAGGCAGAGGTGAACCACATGTTAGAACACAAGATTGCTGAGAAGTCCTGCTCTAGCTGGGCTTCCCTGTGTGTGCTGGTTACTAAACCTGACAAAACTTTCAGGCTTTGTACTGATTTCGGTAAAGTGAATAACGTCACAAAGCCAAATTTTTATCCACTTCCTCGTATGGAGGATTGTGTTGATCAGGTGGGCACTGCAAAATGTGTCAGAAAATTTGATCTCTTAAAGGGATATTGGCAGGTGCCATTGTCAAATCGTGCTCAAGAAATTGCTGCGTTTATAACACCCTCAGGCCTGTACTCGTACACTGTCATGCCGTGTGGCTTAAGAAATGCTCCTGCAATCTTTCAGCTGCTTATGAACCAAGTGGTAGCAGGTTTAAAGGGGTGTGCAGTATATTTAGATGATGTTGTCATCTACAGTGAAACCTGGGCAGAGCATGTTGATCAGACTCGTGCTTTGTTTGAGCAGCTGGCTTGGGCCAACCTGACCATTAACTTGGCAAAGTGTGAGTTTGCCCCAGGTACAGTGACTTATTTGGGAAAGGTCATTGGCCAGGGTCAGGTGCGTCCTGTAAGAGCTAAAGTCATGGCCATTAATCAGTTTCCAACTCCCACCACTAAGAAAGAGCTGATGCGGTTTCTGGGTACGGTGGGTTACTACCGAGGATTTTGCAAGAATTTCTCTACTGTAGTTGCACCTCTTACCAACCTCCTGAGTTCGAAGGTTAAATTTGACTGGTCTTCTCAGTGTCAACTTGCTTTTGTGAATGTTAAAAATCTAATTTCCTCTGCTCCTGTCTTGGCAGCTCCCCGTTTAGGTGATCCCTTCCACCTTCAGGTCAATGCCAGTAATTTGGGGGCTGGAGCAGCACTTCGGCAGGCTGGTCCTGGTGGTATTGACCATCCAGTTGGGTTTTTCTCCAGAAAATTCAACTCTTATCAGTTGAATTACTCTATTGTTGAAAAAGAGGCCCTGGCCCTCATTTGGGCCCTACAACATCTTGAAGTGTATGTTGGTGGAGGTAGAACCCTGGTACTGTATACTGATCACAACCCGCTAACGTTCCTGCCCTCATTACAAAATCCAAATCAACGTTTGATGAGGTGGTGCTTGTTTTTACAGCCCTTTAACCTTGATATTCATTATATCAAAGGGTCAGAGAATATCGTTGCTGATGCCCTGTCACGTGCTCTGTCTTAAGGGAACAGTGTCTATTTATTCTTTCAGCTGAGCCTCTCTCCCCACTCTTAATTTGCTTCTTGCTGACTGCTGCTATGGCCTACAACCTGCTGTAGTGCTTGTTCTCTTATATACATATAAACATACACATGCACACACACACCTGCATCCACACACACACACACACACTTCTCTCCTTTGTTTCAACCTGAGAGCCAGGTTTGTAACAGACTGCATATTTTCATCTGCGTAATATTGCCAAAATTAGGAACATTGTGTCTCAGAAAGATGCAGAAAAAATAGTCCATGCATTGTTACTTTCAGGCTGGACTATTGCAACGCCTTATTATCAGGCTGCTCCAATAAGTCTGTTAAGAGTCTCTAGTTGGTCCAAAATGCTGCAGCTCGTTTATTAACTAAAACAAATCGAGGAGAACATATTTCTCCTGTATTAGCTCCTTTGCACTGGCTACCTGTAAAATCTAGAATGGAATTTAAAATCCTTCTTCCTCCTTACCTACAAAGCTCTTATTGGTCAGGCTCTGTCGTATCTTAAAGAGCTCATAGTACCGTATTACCTGACTAGATCGCTGCACTCTGAGAATGCAGGTCTGCTTGTCATTCCTACAGTCCCCAAAGGTAGAATAGGAGGCAGAGCCTTCAGCTACCAAGCTCCTCTCCTCTGGAACCAACTCTCAAGTGTTATTCGAGAGGCAGACACCGTCCCCATATTTAAGAGTAAACTTAAAACTTTCCTCCGTTATTCCGTTATTGGCATTCAATTTCTCTTAGAGCCTGCATGTACGGGGCTTAAGCTGATTCTGTTATGCTTAATTTTGCTGCTATAGGCCTAGTCTGCCGGGGGATAATACTGTTCCTGATACTCTGAGCTTCTCTCTTCTCTGTTTGTATCATTCATGTCTCATCAATGCATGTTACTTATTCAACTTCTTCCCCGGATTTGTTTTTGCTTTGTCGTTTCACAGGTCTCTGCTGATCGTAGTGGTGCCTGCTGCCGTGGTCCTGCATGACGCTTCCTGCTACTATTATCACTATTAGTCATATATACTATCATTAGTCTTATAAACTATTAAATTTGTAGCCATAAAAACACCATCAGTAGTATGTTTGCTGTATCGCAGCTTTTATTACCACTACTTATCATTTATCTTGTTTACCACCATAATTATTATCATTTTCATATTATATCACCTTAGCTGTGCTTGTTTCTTACTATTCTGCTATATAACTGCCATAACATATAAGTCATATTCACATTAATATAGATATTATTAAAGTTACTGTTACTTTTGTGGTTGCTTGCATCTCTGGAAGTGTGTCTCTGTCTGTCTGTCTTTGTGTCTGTCTTTGTCTCTCTGTCCATCTGTTTGTCTTTTCTCTCTTTCCCTCTCTTTTTCTTCCTCCCCAACCGGTCAAGACAGATGGCCGTCCTCCACAGAGCTGGGTCTGTTCCAAGTTCCTGCCTATTATAGGGAAGGTTTTCATTGATACACTGTACTCTACGGGGGAATTGTTGGGTCTATGTAAATCATAAATAAGTCATAGAGTGTGGTCTATACCTCTGTAACGTGTCCTGAGATAACTTTTGTTATGGTTTGGCACTATAAATAAAATTTAATTTAGAAATTTACACCAGCTAATTAAATAGCCACACTTGCACCATGACTTGTAATATAGCCTACTATCGATGGCACATACACTAATTGCTAATCTGGAGCACCGGGAGGATTTGGGCCATGAGGGTCAGTGTTTTACAGTCTATGGGCACGGTACTGTGTTGAATATCAGTTTAAATCATGTATCATAAATGCTGGCTGCCTGCATTTGACTCCCAGAGCGGTAGTTGCTATTTCGGTATACGTCAGCCAGATGAGAACCCCCACCCCCCACACCAACCCCCCCCCCCCCCCCCCAATGTCAAATCAATGCCAATTATTGGCAAAAATAACAATAACAACAACATTAGATCAGCTGCCCCGCTCTGCATGATAAGCATGATAAATGGGCCGTGGCAGGTTTTTCACAGGTCAGCTTGCCAACATCGCCGCATCACTGGTGACAGACAGGACAGACCCGTTGACAGGCACTCTCGCCCAGTAGAGAAAGAAGGCATAGCAAGTGCTAAGTCCGCTGCCTGAGGAGAGGGGTGCTTTAAGCTCAGGACCAGAGCCGCAAGCCACTTTCACCCAAGCCAACCTAGAGCCGGTCGTGGCACAGAGTTATGGAAAATGTGCCAGCCAACACCTGTGAGATAAGGGGATCATTCCACCCCTGGAAGCTGTCCCTGGGACCCATTTAGTTGAATCCTCCATCAGACTGTGCAGACTGACACCCATTGAGAAGGGTACAAATATTTTCAGTGACAAGTTGCATTTGACCATGTTAATGTGGTCGACATTATCACTCAAAGTCTTTTTTTCGCATTTTCTGCTTGCCAGATAGTCTATATGGAAAAGAAGCATAGTTGAATCTTCATATTGAACAGCCAAATCTGAATTGAATAAAAAAAAAAATCTGATTCAGGTAAAGTACAGCCCTATATTATCAGTATTTATGGCAGGTGAGGTGAGTAAGGCAGTATAAAGTGCTCACTTCATAACCTGCTGCCAGTGTCTGTTAAGAGAAAAGCACTTTTTGTACCTTTATCACAGCTGCCTTCTGAACTGTTGCTGGTTGGAAACTTGGAGGGGCTGCCATCCTGATCACTGTCACCTTCTCATTACTTTTATTTCCAGCTGCTGCAGATACCTGAATCCCAGACAAGACAGCTAGTTCAAAACACTGGTATGAGGATGGCACTACATTTGTCCACTTCAGTATCAAATTAAATTAATTCAGCAGCACACAGACCTGTGAGACCACTTTTCTAGGCCCTTGATCACTGGGGCCTCTTGGTCCCTGCTGAGCCTGTGCCAAAGCTTGCTGGGATACCAGCATAAGATGGCCACTGTCACTGCGGATTAACATCATACCTGCCACAATTAGAGTCCAAAGTCACTTACTGTAATAAACTGTTTTGTCCTGAAAAGAGAGGGCGCTGGGTAAAGTACTTTATATGTGTACATGCAAAGTAACAGTGGTCAAATGTAAGCACGAGTGATATGAACACAAATGAGAACACCCCCAATCAGGACTAGAATATAAAGCACAAACTGCATGTTGCAGCTCACCTGGTGGGATCTGGATATTGGCTGGGAGCTGTGGGGAAGCAGTCTGTGGCAGCCGAGTGGCCACAGTAACTGTCTGTGGAGCTGCTGCCCTGGGGACAGCTATGACCACTGTCCTTCCTGGGGTTGTGCCTTGGGTCATGGAGGTTATCTGGCTGAAAGCTGGTTTTGTTACCTGTGGTTGGACGTTAGCTCGTACTGGGGTGGCCACCTTTGCTACCATCATGACAGAGGGAGAGGAAGTAAGACGCCCTGGGACTGTGGCTGTAGAGGAGGATGGTTGGTGGCCAGAGGGGAGGATTTTGGGTTGGGTAGAGACCCCTGAAGGAGTGGGCACAGGCTGAACAGCAATCAGGGCTCCACATTTGGCTGAGTTTGGCCCATTTGGCTTCTGGGCTTCAATAACCACTTTGTTTGTGGCCATAATTATCTCTAAATAAAAAACAATATCATTTTATATTATCCATAATTCCAAAATATGAAATGCAAAAGCAAAAGTTTTGTTTTTGTTTGTTTGTGCTGTGACGTTATGATAGATTAATCCAAGCTAAAACTTCTTAACACTTAAAGCTAAAACAAAGCTCTAACAGTCAGTTCAGTTCAGTGTCATAGAAGAAAATACTCAGGAATTTAACCACTTTAGTTGTGTGGTTCAAAACTGTGCCACAGGGTTTACATAAATGTTGTTGATAGAAGACTAAAGGTAACATTAACTAGATTACTGACTATGCTTGTTAAGTTTAACCCTTTATGGGACAAGTAACCCTATTCAGTCACTTCCACACGTTCAAAATAACCTCTTTTTTCTCTCAGCCAATCCGGGGAGATCAAGCTAACTGACAGATGGTCATTGGTTTCTGACCAATCCGCAGTGGCCTGGGGCACTCCAAACACAGTCATCTTGCAGAAATCATAAATATTGCTTTTTTGAACCTGGCTCCTCTCACGGATCTAGTAATAACAGCATAACTAAACATGGTAAGTTGATGTAACTCACATATTATTTGGTTGAATAATTTAGTTAAAGATTGAGATTCTTGGTATTTGGATAGCATTTCTAAAAATTAGCTTAATGTTTGACTACTTCCTCTCCTGGAACCATCACCTTATTGTGGTGGAGAGGTTTGTGTGTCCCTGTGAACCTGAGGGCTGTGTTGTCTGGAGCCTAGTGCTCCTGGTAGGGTCTCCCATGGCAAAGTGGTCTCAGGCGAGGGGCCGGACTAAGGATAGTTCACAAAGACTCAATGGACAAACAAGGAAGAGGAAGAGAGACCCTGCCCGGAGGAAGC
Organism: Echiichthys vipera; assembly: GCF_963691815.1. Lineage (NCBI taxonomy): Eukaryota > Metazoa > Chordata > Actinopteri > Perciformes > Trachinidae > Echiichthys > Echiichthys vipera. The sequence goes on along the minus strand of NC_139828.1, from coordinate 35,622,380 downwards.
CCGGGGCCCCCATCTGTAGCCAGGCCCAGACGGAGGGCTCGCCAGAAAGCGCCTGGTGGCCAGGTTTGCCCGAAAAAGCGGCGTGGCACCTCCTTCCTCTCCATCCTGTGGGCACACCACTCGCAGGAGGAACCACTTGGGTCGGGTGCGCTGCTGCACGGGTGGCAGTGAAGGTGAGGGGCCTCGACGGACCAGACACGGGCAGCAGAGGCTGGCTCTTTGGACGTGGAATGTCACCTCTCTGTCGGGGAAGGAGCCAGAGCTTGTGCGGGAGGTGGAGTGCTACCAGATAGATCTGGTGGGGCTTACCTCCACACACAGTCTCGGTTCTGGAACCGTATTCCTGGATAGGGGTTGGACCCTATTCTTCTCTGGAGTTGCCCAGGGTGTGAGGTGAGCGCCGCGGTGTTGGAGTTCACCCCGGTGGACGAGAGGGTCGCCTCCTTACGCCTGCGGGTGGTAGGGGGGAAAACTCTGACTGTTGTTTGTGCATATGCACCGAACAGCAGTCCAGAGTATTCGGCCTTCTTGGAGACCCTGAATGGAGTCCTGCATGGGGCTCCGGTAGGGGACTCCATAGTTCTGCTGGGAGACTTCAACGCCCACGTGGGCAATGATGGAGACACCTGGAGAGGCGTGATTGGGAGGAACAGCCTCCCTAATCTAAATCCGAGTGGTTGTCAGTTATTAGACTTCTGTGCTAGTCACGGATTATCTATAACCAACACCATGTTCAAAAATAAGGATGCTCATAAGTGTACATGGTACCAGAGCACCCTAGGCCAAAGGTCGATGATCGATTTTGTAATCGCATTATCTGATCTGAGGCCGTATGTTTTGGAGACTCGAGTGAAGAGAGGGGCAGAGCTGTCAACTGATCACCATCTGGTGATGAGTTGGATCAGAGGATGGGGGAAGATTCTGGAAAGACCAGGTAAACCCAAACGAGTAGTGTGGGTGAAGTGGGAACGTCTGGAGGAGGCCCTTTTCCCGAGAGATCTTCAACTCACTACTCCGGCGGAGTTTTTCTGGCATCCCTGTGGAGGTTGGGGGCGTTGAACCGGAGTGGGCAATGTTCAAAGCTTCCATTGCTGAAGCTGCAGCGGTGAGCTGTGGCCTCAAGGTCTTAGGTGCCTCAAGGGGCGGTAACCCTCGAACACCGTGGTGGACACCGGTGGTCAGGGAAGCTGTCCGACTGAAGAAGGAGGCCTTTCGGGATATGTTATCCCGGAAGACTCCGGAGGCAGTTGCAAGGTACCGACAGGCCAGAAGGGCTGCAGCCTCTGCTGTGTCAGAGGCAAGGCAGCGGGTGTGGGAGGAGTTCGAAGAAGTCATGGAGAAGGACTTTCAGGTGGCACCAAGGTGCTTCTGGAAAACCATTCTACATCTCAGGAGGGGGAAACGGGGAACCGTCCAAGCTGTTTACAGTAAGGATGGGACGCTGGTGACCTCAGCCGATGAGGTAATCGGGCGGTGGAAGGAGCACTTTGAGGAACTCCTTAATCCGACTAACACGCCCTCTTTTGTAGAGGCAGAGCTGGAGGCTGATGGGGAATCATTGTCAATATCCCTGGCGGAAGTCACTGAAGTAGTCAAACAACTCCACTGTGGCAAAGCCCCAGGGGTTGATGAGATTCATCCAGAAATGCTAAAAGCTTTGGGTTTGGAGGGGCTGTCTTGGTTGACACGTCTCTTCAACATTGTGTGGAAGTCTGGGACAGTGCCAAGGGAGTGGCAGACCGGGGTGGTGGTTCCCCTGTTTAAAAAGGGGGACCAGAGGGTGTGTGCCAATTACAGGGGTATCACACTACTCAGCCTCCCTGGTAAAGTCTACTCCAAGGTGCTGGAAAGGATGGTTCTTCCTATAGTCGAACCTCAGATTGAAGAGGAACAATGTGGATTCCGTCCTGGACGTGGAACAACAGACCAGCTCTTCATTCTCGCAAGGATCCTGGAGGGGGCCTGGGAGTATGCTCATCCAGTCTACATGTGTTTTGTGGATTTGGAGAAGGCATATGACCGGGTCCCTCGGGATATACTGTGGGAGGTGCTGCAGGAGTATGGGGTGAGGGGGTCACTTCTGTGGGCCATCCAATCTCTGTACACCCAAAGCGAGAGCTGTGTCCGGATCCTCTGCAATAAGTCTGATTCGTTCCAGGTGGGGGCTGGCCTCTGCCAGGGGTGCGCTTTGTCACCAATCCTGTTCGTGATTTTCATGGACAGAATATCGAGGCGTAGTCGTGGTGGGGAGGGGTTGCAGTTCGGTGGGCTTAGGATCTCGTCTCTGCTTTTTGCAGATGATGTGGTCCCGATTGCATCGTCGTTCAGTGACCTTCAGCACTCACTGGATCGGTTCGCAGCCGAGTGTGAAATGGCTGGGATGAGGATCAGCACCTCTAAATCTGAGGCCATGGCTCTCAGCAGGAAACCGGTGGATTGCTTACTCCAGGTAGGGAATGAGTCCTTACCCCAAGTTAAGGAGTTCAAGTACCACGGGATCATGTTCACGAGTGAGGGGACGATGGAGCGTGAGTTTGGCCGGAGAATCGGAGCAGCGGGGGCAGTTAGAGCTGGTTAATGTGGCCCGGGAAAGGGAAGTTTGGGGTCCCCTGCTAAAGCTGCTGCCCCCGCGACCCGACACCGGATAAGCGGATGAAGATGAGATGAGATGTTTGACTATAGACTAAATGCACCATATTTGATCATGCCCCGTTCACCTAAGACTAGCATGAGTGGCACAAGTGTCTATTTTTAGACATATGCCTTATGAATGTATGTTTTTTATTATAGTTAAATGGAATACACAGGTGCTTATTGTAAGTCTGAGGCCTAGTACTGTGTGAATTGATTTTAATTATTCAATTTTGGTTTAGGATAAAACACAATTATGAGCAAATATAAGTGGTACACACAGTAATTATAATTGTATTTTCTATGTCAGTACTTTTTCCAGTAGAGACATTTCTGTCTTGAGGTACTGATACTGGCTTGACTGTCATACAAGAAAAGCACATATTCAACAAATACACATACTGTACACAGTATCTGGAACCGATAACAAGCCCACTTGTTAGCCCACAAGTAACGGTCAAAATATTGCCAAATAAGAAGTAAAAAAAAAAATTGTCATAAAATTGTAAATAAATAACATGTGAAACAAACTTTATAATTGATCAAAGACAAATTAAATGAATCAAAAATACTTGATGAATACAAATAATTCTAAAGAACAAATAAAATATCAGCAGCCAAAGGGATCATGGTTAAAAATAAAACACATTTTGTTTTGTTTTTTAAAAAGTGCATGTATAAAAACTATAAGAACATAGGCATCTTAGGCAACTGCTTCATGGTACTCTTCAGTGACAGGCCATCATCACCAAGAGCCGTGCTGTCACGCCTATACATTATCCAGGCATCAGTGAGGCTGACATCAATGGCGAATGCAAAGAGCTGCATGTACCATCTCTTGGCTCTCAAGGGAGTGCATAAGAGGGGACCGGCATGTCACACTTGTCAATCCCTCCCATGCTTATGTTATAGCTCTTGGTGAGATATGGACAGCTCACTTGTTCCTTTATCTTGGTGTCACTGCAGTACCTGTAGACCAGGGGTCCGTTTCACAAAGCAGGTTCAACAAACTGAGTCTAACCCTGAACTCTAAGTTGATCTACTCTGAGATAGGAAACTCTGAGTTTTTGGTTTCAGAACAGCTGATTTTGCGTTAGGTTGATCAACTCAGAGTAGTTTGACCTGGAGTTAAGCGTGTGCACCACAAGTAAAAAAAGACAGCATCAATGGAGCCCTGATTCTACGAGTCACCATGGCAACAGGGAAGGGGAGGGCTACGCGACCCCTGGAATTGGAAATATTAATGCGCTCATACTGTGGCAATCACAATAATATCACAGGGAAAACTGCTTGAGTGGTAGTCTAGTCTATGTTTATTTCATTTAAGTGCGACCCGGCGGGGCAGAACCGCACTTGGCAGCAACTTAAGATGAAACATAAAAACATTGTTCAAACAGGTAAAACAATCGGCACAATCTCATGGTGACGCCTCATTTTGAGCATGTTTTACATTGTAAAGTAAATATTACCATAAGTGGCTGTTTTATATGTTGCATAAAAAACTTCCATTTGCAAAAAATGCAGCGCAACACACAATATCTGCTGGGATATGAGAGCATGACTTTGGTTGTTAATGTTGGAAATGTAAGGACGGATGAGGTTGTGTATGTAAATGGTGGGATGTGATGAAACAGTGTTGTGCGTTTTCAGCACCCCTGCTGTGAAATGCAGCCCCTCGCATTATAGGTGATATTCTGGATCAGAAGGCTGTTGTTTCCACCTATAGGAGTAGTTTATATACCCGTAACCCAATTAAAAGCACACACTTTTGAACCTATGAATTGCAAGAAAAGCTGGGATTATATTTAGGAAACGCTAAGTCAAATACATTCAACTTGCTCAAAAGATCCATTTCATTCATTTTGTAATTATGGCTGCAGTATATTTCCACAGAACATACTTTAAAAAAAAAAAAAAAAAATGTGTTTTATTTTTAACCATTATCCTCATGGCTGCTGATATTTTGTTTGTTTCACATATTATTTATTTACAAATTCTATGCCAATTTTATAATGTAATTACTTCTTATTTAGCAATATTTTGACTCTTACTTCTGTAAAGTGTGCTTGTTATCGATTCCAGAAACTGTTCCGAACTGATTATGTGTATATGTATTCTTTGAATATGTTTTTCTTGTATGAACAGTCAAGCCAGTATCAGTACCTCAAGACAGAGATGTCTCTAAATAAATGTTCCTTGCAGTTTGTGTGTTCCTTGCAGTTTCTCATATTTTTTTAAATTCACTGTCATTTGTTTTACCCGAGATAGGCAAGTGCTCATATACAGTAACTTCACTGACCTTGATTTGCAATGCCAAGATTGATCATTTTTAACAAAACAAATGTCCTGCAACACTCGCCATTAGCTCTCTGAGATTAAAATTTAGAATTTCCAAAGATTTCAATGAGTGCCCTTTAAAGGGTTAACATGAACCTTACAGGTCAAATATAAAGTTAGCTAGCCAAATAAGTCTGAACAAGCGGAAAGATTTTAAGTTAACGTTCATATAACATTTGATTTCCGTTTCTTTGTTCTTTGTTTTGTTTGGTAACTACCGTTATTGATTAATTTTAGCTTTAGACCGATGCCAAGTTTCACACAGCGGTAAGCTATTTTTTACATCCGAACATTAACGTCATTTCGCTGCCAGACTTTAATTGGAGAAACAAACTTTACTTGTGAACAAAAGTTAATCGTTACCGAATAGACCTGAGGAGAAAAGCTCACCTGTTTGGCGTTTTTGTGGCTGCGGGAGGGCAGCGTGCTCCTGAACTCATGTCGCGCTCATTCTGGAACTATGCTGCATTTGTGGCACACGGGGAAGATGGACGCACCACGATTAGATACGGCTGGATTGTATTTATTACAATACCCAGTGGTGGAAGATTTACTCCCATACCTAGCAATACCGCATTGTAGAAATACTCCGTTACAAGGAGGCTAAATGTCCTGAGTTAAAATTTTCTACTCAAGTAAAATTACAAAAGTATTAGCGTCACTGTAATTTCAGAATTATATATAGGCTACTGTACACAGGCTACATAATACATTACTGGATTATAGTTTTGATGTGATGCATTAATGTGTGTATCACTTTAATGTTGCAGCTGTATAAAGGCAAAGCTTTATGTATAGGCTTTATGTATTAGTAGTTTGAAAATGTGTATTATTAAACTAAATCAGTAGCATCTAAAAGAAATCGAATATCGTGGAAAAAGTTAATTTCTTTCTCGTAGGTTAATTAAAAAAGTGAACTTTTTTATATATTCTAGATACCTTACAAATTAGGTAAAATATTTAATTATAATCTTTTCATGATTAGGGCTTAAGCATACAGCTCATGAAAGAAACAAGTATGTTCATTTATGCACTCAATATTTTGTATTTTGTAGGAATGACTGCATCAAAGCCTGTGGCTCTGCTGAGCAGTTATGGAAGCCCAGGCCGCTTTGATAGCAGCCTTCAGCTCGTCTGGATTGTTGGTCTGTTGTCTCTCATCTTCCTCTTGTTCAGGTCAGGTGTGTTGACCAATCAAGCACAGTTATACCATGGTCAGCCAACCCGTTACTAGTAGTTTTTTCACTGTGGGCAGGAGCCAAGTCCTGCTGGAAAAGGAAATCAGCATCTCCATAAAGCTTGACAGCAGACGGAAGAATGAAGTGCTCTAAAATGCTCTTATATCTTGTGGTAGACGGCTGCTTTGACTTTGGACTTGATAAAACATAGTTGACAGCAGATGGACCCCAAAACGTCACAGACTGTGGAACTTTGCACTTGACTTCAAGAAATTTGGATTCCTCTCCCTTCCTTTCATCTCTTCCTCCAGACTCTTGGACCTTGATTCACAAAAGAAATACAAAATTGACATTCCTCTGAAAAGAGGACTTTGGACCACTGAGCATCGGTCCAGTTGTTTTTCTCCTGAGCCCAGCTAAGATTCTTCTGTTGTCTCTGGTTGAGGAGTGGCTGGGTACTAGGAATGCCACACCTGTAGCCCATTTCCTGGACACGTCTGTGCGTGGTGGCTCTTTAAAAAACACTGACAGCCTCAGTCTTTGTGACGCTCCCACGACTTCTTGAATCGTAATCTTCTGAGGGCTGCCGTTGTCCTGTGCACTTTTTCCTACCACACTTTTCCCTTCCAGTCAACTTTCCATGAATATGCTTTTGATACACTTTGACTCTGTCACCCTCCTTGTAGAGGCTGTCTATGACTGTCTTCTGGACAACTGTCAAGTCAGCAGTCTTCTCCATGATAGTGGTTGTGTACTGAACCAGACCACAGACTGTATAATGAATATCATTATAATATAATCATTATAAAGTCTATGAATCAGACTGATAGATGTGTACATAAAAAGTGATTTAAATGAAAAATAAGATTTTGAGATACGTTTTTCTCTCTTTGAAAGGGTTGAGAATGTGAGAAGTTATTTTAAAAAAAAAAACTGTGATACAATGTACAAATTCAAAGTCCAGTGGAACACAGTCATATAATCTATGTGAATGAGACTCACTGTGGCTGAATGATGACTGTAACCAAATGAAGTCAGGGTTATCTACAGCAGGACTTCATGTGAAGGAGTGTCTTTGTTAGAGCATGCACTCCTGTTTACAGTATAGAGGATAACTTAAACTGGCATTTAAAGTAAACCCACATCACTTAGACAGACTACAAAGCCACAGACATTAAGCCAAGCATACTATGGGATTCTGTTAATAAGGTCAAGCCTGGGAAGAAAGGCCATAATGTGGAACATGGCATGTGTCCAAATAATTAAGATACCACAAAATGTTTTAAAATGAATCTCAGAAGATTGTAACAAATTTAAAAAATGGACATTTTCATAATAAATGAGTATTACATCTTGGAATATTTACTTTTAAAAGGACTTGTACTCTTTTTGGCTCAGTTTATTCAGTTACCATCATTTTTTGTAACCCGATTCCTGCTGCAGAGGAACTTTTAAGCATGATAATTATGGAAAAGGATCTTTTGGAAACTATTTTTAGTAGTCTTTCAATTTTTAACTGACTTTTTTATGCCAGTGAACATATGTTTTCAATCAATTCAGTCCATTCAGCTTTGGACACAAGGAAAATTCTCTTCTCAGGACCAAACAGCAAACCCCTTTACATAATTAGTTTCATAACCCCTCTGACATTTGTCATTGTCATACAAAATTAGTCAGATATGATGCATGTTTCCTAGTGAACCTAAATTGTTTGAAACTCAAAATCAAATCCTAAAACATATAACCTATCATAATCTTATTTCTGTTTCTGTTATTTGCATCTAGAGGGGGAATGTCTCCACAGACACAGATATTGGAATACTCAGCAAAGAGGCAATAAAGTGCTTTCATTAGTGGGTCATATGATCAGTCCCCATTGTTTTAACTCACTCTGTGATTGATAGGAACTTAGACAAATAGAGGAAAATGTTACAGATATATATTTAACTCATGATAGCATTAATGCCAGTGGACCCAGCTCAGTTTTAGAGCTACATGATGAAGATGTTGGTTCCAAACGTGAAGGAAGCTAAACAACGCTCCAAAGTTGGGCTAAATATCGGCAAGGGCAAACCTGACACGGCCATTTTCAAAGGGGTCCTTTGACCTCTAACCTTAAGATATCTGAATGAAAATGACTGTAAAGCTGGGACTCTTGTGGATTGAATGAGTCCAGGTGTCTCCATGTCCCCATTGGAAACATTTCATTGTAGAGATAGCATTTTCTGTCTAAACTGAGCTGTTGTGACCTCTGGATGGATTTCCTATGAATACTGACTAAAGGGCGCTTCTGAGCACTTTACACAAGCGCTCGCCATCCAATCACCAAAAAATGCAATTCTTATAGAAATCTCGAAAGGTCAAAAGTTTTTGATACAGAATCATAACATGGCTTTTTCTATGGTGTGGTGTTCCTCGATTTCTGGGTGCCTTAATGTGGGATTTGGAAGATTTTTTGACCATTTTTTACCAATTCTCCAGTGGTAATAAAAATAGTCAGATTTAGCACCAAATCTGTGTAATAAATGGTATCAACCCAAAAATTGCTGGGCAGCTGATAATGTTCTTCATGTACACAAATTATTGCAATTTATTAAAACATTTCAGACTGTTCTGAGCAAATTCATCTTCAGGTTCCAGCTTTCAGATGATGTCCACTACTTCTATGTAATGTCTACTGTTGACCTGTGGTCCTCCTAAACATCGCAGAAAAACATGAATGAGGCATCAAGGGTCAAATTCAATTTAAAACCATTAAACAAAAAAACAAGCAATACCAATTCTTTAATAGAATAACTCAATATCCAAGTTGATCCCAAAGTGTAGTATTTAATACAGGTCATTAATTACAAGAGCTCAAGTCTCTCTGATGAAGTATAGGGGTTCACAAGAACTTTGAGAGAGAAAGATAGGGAGAAGAAACAGTGGACTGAAGGTTGAAATGGAGGAAAACATCCAACAGAACAGACGCTCAACTGACATCAAACCTTTGTGCTCAAAAGCATTCAGGTCAACTGGTATTACAGAAATAACCAAGCTGCTTAGTTCCCCTTGGTGAGTGCTTATCATTGACCATGTTAGCACTGAGGTACTGTTACACTTAGATCTATTTAACTTGAACTGATTTAATCACTTCTGTTTGGTTACAAGAAAACTCCACAGGGTACCTTCTACAGCACCTGCTGGGTCAAACTGAATAATAGGTCATAGGTTTTGTGAACTCACACTAGGTGACTGTGGAATTAGAACACATTTAATAGTTGAAAGAAAGTTGAAACAAAAGTTAAATGACAATGTGATGATAGTTTGTGGTTATTGTCAATGAAATGTTATTTCTTCACCTTCATCCCCCCCACAGTCCTTGGTGAATCTCTCAGCAATACTTACAGATGTTTTAAAACTTTGATTGTTGCTGATTAAATCATTAAATCAAATAACACTGGAGGTCAAGTTTTCTTTAGACAACATGGCATTGGTTGCATTATGGGAGATGGAGGAACTTGACTTGATACATACGATCGACTAAAAATCGGGATACCTCAGCCTCTGATCTTTCAGTTTTAACAATTCTTTTTTAAATCTGTCTCTAATGAAATCTCTGACGTTATGGATGTGCAACACACCAACACTGAAATACCCCTTTAACACAACACTGACTTCTCAAACTCCTGTGTTTCTGTGTTTTCTCATTGAACTAGTTGTTGTTAGAACTGTATTCAACTGTTTCCTCTACCTCAGTCCTCCTAGCAGGTGTAAGACTAAGTCCTCATCTTCGGCCAGAGAGAGACCAGTATCCAGGGCTGTGTGCTCATCATTCTGCTGCTTTACTTTCACCCTCTTCCTCACTGTGAGCTCCTTCTCTTCCTCATTGTCACTTTCACTGCTGTGCTGTCGTTTGGCTTTAACTATCTGATCTTCCCCCTCTTCCTCAGAGTGCAGTTTGTCAGGGTCTGGCAGGGTGGAGGGGTCAAACTCTTCTTCACTGTGATTGGTCAGGTATGCCACTAACTCATCCTCCTCCTCGTCAGATTTCTGTCCGTGCTGCTTGCTGGCCTCCTTCCTGGCTGCCTTGGCCTTAAGCCTCTTCTCTCTGTGTTTGGTTTTCACTTTGCGGCTGTACTCTTGCTTGTCATACTCCTGGTCCTCACGTCTAAGCCTCTCCCTGGCTTTCTCCATGTTAATGCCTGAAACCCCCTCCTCTTCGTCATCCTCTTCACCAGTCATGGCCCGTTGGACTGGAGGCCACAGCTGTACAGCCTTTCCTTCTTCGCTGAAAGCCACTTTGGTGTTGAGTTGGAAGTTTCTCTTCAGGGCCTTTTTGGCTTCTTTGAACTTTGTCTCTTTTTCCATTTTCTTTTTGGAGCCCTCGGCAGGTTCCTCAGAACTCTCATCTTCTGCCAGATTGAAGATATCCTTTCTTTTGACAGTCAGCAGGTCCAAGTCTCTTAGATCACCATCACTATCGTTGTCATCTGCACCCAGAAGTAGGACCTTGCACTGATCCACCTCTCCTTCATTACCAGTTTCCTCATCATCACCTGAACCTTCTGACTCTGAGCTCTGAGTTTCCTCATGACAAACGTTTCCTTTCAGCCTGGCCTTAAAGGTCTTCAGCTCTTCCTCTTCTTCAGACTGCTCTTCCTCTCTGTGTCCTCCTTTCACTGCTCTTTGTGCCTGTGCTTTACTTAAGAAGCGCACCCTTGGAGCCAAAGCGAGGCCTAGAGAAACAGCATATTTGTGAATCTGGAGCTTAAAGACATCGAACACCTCTTTGTTCTTCATCAGGTAGACGGAGCGCAGGTAGGACACAAAACACCTCTGGGCTCTCTCCTTCTGCTCCTTCTCCTGGGCCAGGAAGGCCTCCAGCTTCTGCTGAACACTCTGCACTTTGTCAGGGTTCACCTGGAATCAATCAGAAAACAAAGTCAATAAACACAGGTGTCTACTGCTCTGTTGTTGTTCTAACGCACACTTAAATCTATAGCGCTATTCATCAATAAGATGTGACACAAGATAATGATGATGGCGCATACAGGAGGACTTAACTTGGAACATTAACACCACAACCACCACTGTGTGTGTGTGCGTGTGTGCGTGTGTGCGTGTGTGCGTGCGTGCGTGCGTGCGTGTTGGTGTGTAAGCTTGTCATTTTAAATGTGTCTTTTAAAAGTTGAGTCTATTCTATTTGATGCTTTTAATGTTAAATTATTTCTGCACTTTTAAGGGATTGTACTGTAAATTTCGTTGTACTGGTACAATGACAATAAAGACAATTCTAGATTCTAGATAAGACTTTATTGTCATCCATCTATATACTTTAGTGCAATACAGTACACAAGGCCAAACTGTGTTTCCCTGGTCCAGTTGCAAAACAAAAGAATGAATGAAAACAAAAATAGGTACAGCCTCAGAGGTAGAGCGGGTTGTCCTCTATTTGAGAGATCACGGTTCAATCCCCAGCTCCTCCGGGCCGCATGTCCTTGGGCAAGACCCTGAACTCCGAATTGCTCCTTGTGCTGCACATGGGTATGTTAATGTGGTGTGAATGGTTATATTAGATTAGTAGTGTCCACTGCCATCAGTGTGAATGTCTTTGTGAATGGGTGAATGTGACAAGTAGTGTGAAAGTGCGCTATATAAGTACAAGTCAGTGACGATTGCACTGAGACTGCAAGGGAAGCTCAGCTTTCCATAAAATGTCACCAAAAAAAAAAAAGTGTACATTTCATTCACTCTAGAAAGTCAATATTGATTCTAGAAAGCCTTCATCTTTTGTTTCACTGTTCTGTCTCTCTGCAGTTTCTTTCCCCAACGAGCAGTGGCAGCTGCGGAGCTTCTCCCCCCGTCACTCACACCCACAGGCGGTCACACTTCACAGTAGCCTGCCACGGCAGCTCCATCTGGGCCAAAGCCGCTTAAACAGCCTAGCTCTGCTGGCCATTACTGGTCAAGTTCCTGGAAAACACGCCTAGTTGGTACGACAAGGTCACAGATCATTTTCTTGCCTGTGAATGTTCTCATTCATCCCCGTCATAGTCATCGTTATCCCCAAAGCAATTCCAGTCAAAAGCAACTGGACTTGGTTATTTGTCTAGGACGTTTCAACTCTCATCCAAGAGGCTTCATCAGTTCATGTACGCATCTGACCAGTCTGGGACTGGTCCAACTATCTGGTGTGGAGATCCAAGTACTTAACCTTTCACAAGGCCAATGATGTCACTAGAACCCTTTGTGCTCCAAGTGCCAACAACCGTCGTTGGAGTGACAGTCGTTGGTGGGAAGTAGGTATCGACTTTGTTAGATTGTTAAATCTCCTGGTAAGGGATGACAGGGCAGCATTGTATATTGTAAATAAGTGGTGTTTCAGACCCTCCTCCTCTGTTTAGCGATGGTTTCTCTACTTTTGCATAGATGGCTTCTTTTACTCCTCTTTCAAACCATCTGTCCTCTCTGTCCAGGATGTGGACATTGTTGTCATCAAAGGAGTGGGCTTTCTCCTTGAGATGTAAGTGGACAGCAGAGTCCAGGCCTGAGGAGTTAGCTCTCAAGTGTTGGGCCATGCGTTAATGCAGTAGTTGTTTTGTTTTTCCAATGTGGAGATCTTTGCATTCCTCGTTGCATTGGACAGCATAAACCAGATTGCTATTGGGGGTGTGGTGTTCCGTCCTTGGGATGTACTATGTTGTAAATTTACAAGCACATTTATGATGTAGGCCGAAAAAATTAGCTTCCCCTCCTTGAAAGACCAGCAGCCGCCACTGGTACAAGTCCATTTACAGACATGTACTGAAATGATAGAAACATATAAAAAATTGGATGGGCATGAGTAGTTAAGTTAAGTTCAAAGATTGAGAGACCACATCCATTCCTTGAGGGCCAATCAAGTACTCGTTTTCCAAATCTATAGAACGCAACACATTTTCCTGCAGGAATGCACAGCAATACAGCCTACAAACACCTAATGCTCATTCTCAATCAAGACAGTCACAGTTACCCTTTAAGGATTGATATTTTCACAACCACTGCCTCAAATCATTGTTTCCTTCCAAAAACCTAATTAAATCCTTGTGATGGCAGGTATCAGCAGCTGCTGCTTTGACACAACGCTCAGTTTTTGTACGCGGTACCCAGCTGTACCGTTACCATTACAGTTTCATGTTTTATTAGTATCTGTACTTTATGAACTTAGTGCGACAGCGGAGCAGCGTGTCTGTGTGCAGCTTCTCTCTGCTTCATCCCTGCCTGCAGCCAGAGTGGGCCTGATTTCATACTGACAGTCACAGAGTGAGACAGACATGAGTGCTTCTGCCAACTGTCCTAGGATTATTTATAAGACGACGTACGGAGCGAAAATATAGCTGACAGTGTCAAGCCCACCGACACCACAGAGCCAGTCTGTAAACGATGCTTTAAATTGATACAGACCAAGGTAGCAAACAGGACCAACCTGGAGAAACATGGACAGACATGCAGACTTCTTCAAAAAGTTCAGAGAGCTGCAGGTTAGAGATAGATAACATAAATATCCCCTGGATGTAACGTTAAGTCAAGCGAGTGTTTATTTTGTGACAAGTCAAGTCAATTTTAATTTATATAGTAGGGGTGGAACGGTTTATTAAAAAGATCTGTCCCATTCGGTACGCATGTCACGTTTCGGTACACGTGTGTACTGTTCGGTTTATGAGGTGCAACGAGCGTAAGCCTTCATGACCACTGTCCTTTCTCATATCCATCTCAGCGCTACGTCTCAGCGCGTCAAATCCCAGCATGTATGGCAGGCCGAATGTGCCACAATTCGTGCGTGACTTTGCGCGTCCCGCAAACATGGCCACAGCGCTACGTACGCTCCCGCTACGCTCTTCTTCGTGAGTTTCTGAATCCTCTTGGCAGCAGGCACATTTACAAACGGCTGAGCCGCTCCAAAGTTCTTCACAAGAAAGTGATTTAGTGCAGTAAACATAGGAATGACAAGAGTGTTATAATAATGCAAAAGAGAGAAAATTTAAAAAGGTAACCAGGGGACACTAAGCGCTGGCAAGTGAAAAAGGTGGATCATGGATCTTAGCCTGGGCAGCACAGATGTGGAGGCTGTTCCAGAGTCTGGGAGCTACTGCAAATACTCTGTCCCCCCTGGTTGTTAGCATGGTCCTGGGCACTCCCAACAGTCGGTCAGCTGACCGTAATGCTTGGAAGGGAGTGGGGAGTTGGAAAAGATCAGACAGGTGCAAGGGGACCAGACCATGGAGGGATTTATAAATAGCCAGTAGAAGTTTAAAATCAATGTGGAGACTTCCGATTTGGCAGAGATAGACTAGACACGGGTCATGGTCACAGTTACCAAGTGAAGGACAAAATCTCTTCAGAGCTTTATTTCATTTCATTTTTAGTTTTTCACCTACCGCCACTGAAGTGTTCTTGCTTTCTGTTGCTCACTTTTTTTTGCTTTGATTTTGATTTTGCTGAGGCCTGACATTTGTCATGCATTGATGTGTAGTTGTGGCATACGTTAATACAGCCTATGCGCTTTAATCCTAAGGCATCTTGGTGCCCTCTGCTGGCTAATTTACTTTACATGGTGTCTGCTGTCTGTTTGGGTTTTTCTTATTTATTTACTTATTTTTTCCTCTTTTCTTATGGTAACTTAAAAGGTCAAACACTGTTTGAGACCCCAGGAACTCAGTTTAGCTCTCTATAAATATATATATATATATATATATATATATACAGTATATATATATATATATATATATATATATATATATATATATATAGATATATATATATATATATATATAGAGATATATATATATATATATATATATATATATATATATAGATATATATATACAGTATATACAGTGGGTACGGAAAGTATTCAGACCCCCTTAAATTTTTTACTCTTTGTTAAATTGCAGCCATGTGCTAAAATCATTTAAGTTCATTTTTTTTCCTTTTAATGTACACACAGCACCCCATATTGACAGAAAAACGCAGAATTGTAGACATTTTTACAGATTTATTAAAAAAGAAAAACTGAAATATCACATGGACATAAGTATTCAGACCCTTTGCTGTGACACTTGTATATTTACCTCAGGTACTGTCCATTTCTTCTGATCATCCATGAGATGGTTCTACACCTTCATTGGAGTCCAGCTGTGTTTAATTCTAATGATTGGACTTGATTAAGGAAGCCACACACCTGTCTATATAAGACCTTACAGCTCACAGTGCATGTCAGAGCAGATGAGAATCATGAGGTCGAAGGAACTGCCTGAAGAGCTCAGAGACAGAATTGTGGCAAGGCACAGATCTGGCCATGGATACAAAAAAATTTCTGCTGCACTTAAAGTTCCCAAGAGCACAGTGGCCTCCATAATCCTTAAATGGAAGACGTATGGGATGACAAGAACTCTTCCAAGAGCTGGCCGTCCAACCAAACTGAGCAATCGGGGGAGAAGAGCCTTGGTGAGAGAGGTAAAGAAGAACCCAAAGATCACAGTGGCTGAACTCCAGAGATGCAGTGAGGAGATGGGAGAAAGTTCAAGAAAGTCAACCATCACTGCAGCCCTCCACCAGTCAGGGCTTTATGGCAGAGTGGCCCGACGGAAGCCTCTCCTCAGAGTAAGACACATGAAAGCCCGCATAGAATTTGCCAAAAAACACATGAAGGACTCCCAGACTATGATAAATAAGATTCTCTGGTCTGATGAGACAAAGATAGAACTTTTTGGCCTTAATTCTAAGCGGTATGTGTGGAGAAAACCAGGCACCGCTCATCACCTGCCCAACACCATCCCTACAGTCAAGTGTGGTGGTGGGAGCATCATGCTGTGGGGGTGTTTTGCAGCTGCAGGGACAGGACGACTGGTTGCAATTGAAGGAAAGATGAATGCGGCCAAGTACAGAGATATCCTGGACGAAAACCTTTTCCAGAGTGCTATGGACCTCAGACTGGGCCGACGGTTCACCTTCCAACAAGACAATGACCCTAAGCACACAGCTAAAATGACGAAGGAGTGGCTTCGGAACAACTCTGTGACTGTTCTTGAATGGCCCAGCCAGAGCCCTGACTTGAACCCAATTGAGCATCTCTGGAGAGACCTCAAAATGGCTGTCCACCAACGTTCACCATCCAACCTGACAGAACTGGAGAGGATCTGCAAGGAGGAATGGCAGAGGATCCCCAAATCCAGGTGTGAAAAACTAGTTGCATCATTCCCAAGAAGACTCACGGCTGTATTAGCTCAAAAGGGTGCTTCCACTCAATACTGAGCAAAGGGTCTGAATACTTATGTCCATGTGATATTTCAGTTTTTCTTTTTTAATAAATCTGTAAAAATGTCTACAATTCTGTGTTTTTCTGTCAATATGGGGTGCCGTGTGTACATTAATGAGGAAAAAAACTGAACTTAAATGATTTTAGCACATGGCTGCAATTTAACAAAGAGTAAAAAATTTAAGGGGGTCTGAATACTTTCCGTACCCACTGTGTATATATATATATATATATATATATATATATATATATATATATAGATATAGATATATATATAGATATATCAATATATATCTCTCTATATATATCTATATATATATATATATATACATCAAAATTATAAATATAAATATATATAAATTAAATCAGCTTTATTTATGTTACTTTTTTTGTCAAGACCAAAAGGAGAAACTACAAGAAGGCTGAAGAGCTGCATGTTAGTTGCAAGCTGGAAAGCTCAGATGTTTTCTTCTATGGGAGTAGCCCTCAGATTGGTCACATATGTTATTGTTTTGTTTCCTTTTATGTTGTTTCGTTTTGTTTTGTGTGTGTTTGGGAGGGGGTTTTGTGTTTTTTTATTTTATACCCTTGTCCCCACTCTCTTCCTCTACTACTACTACAGAATACTTCAGGTCATGCAGTGTCATTCTGACTTATTATCATTGTTCCTATGGCTAATGCTGTAAAGACAGGTACTGGAATGCGTCTTATTTCCTGGAATACTAAGGGAATGAACAACACGATCAAAATCTGTAAGGTCTTGACACAGTTACAGCAACTTCAGGGGAATGTGATGTTTCTGCAGGAAACATCTCAAATCAGCTGACACCTCACGTATTAAGAGGGCGTGGATGAGCCACTTATTCCATTCCAAATTTACAGATAGAGTTAGAGGGGCAGCTATCATCATTCATAAAAGGGTCCTGTTTGAGCCAACAAATTTAATCCTAGCTGGTGACGACCACTATGTCATAGTTTCGGGCACACTTCAGAACACACCAGTGGTCCACTTGGGTCGATGAACAGTTTTTCACAAGGCTATTTGCAAAATTTCCAAACGCCGACAGTCACATTATCATAGGTGGGGACTTCAATCTAGTGCAGGATGTGACTCTCCACAAAGCTCTCCCTACAAAAATTAGACTATCCAAATCAACAAAAACATATGCATCACAGTTGAGATTTTCCCCATGTACACCACATTATTTTTACTCGATAAAAACCTCATCTGTGTGAATGCATGTGAATATCACCCAATAGTCACTTCTGACCATGCTCCTACCACAGTTGACAGTTTTCCAAGTGATACAATGCCACGTTCACCATGGAGTTTCAGCTCACACTTGCTGTCGGATAGCAAGTTTAAAGATTTTGTTGTGACTCAAATCTGCTCTTAAATAGAGTTTAATGACACCCCTGATGTCAGCAGTGGCCCTCTGAGGTCGACGCCTGCGATTGCGCGTCCTAGTGATGTTTTTTCACTGTATCACTTTGCAGATGAAACTCTCTTTCTTTATTTGTAT
Organism: Echiichthys vipera; assembly: GCF_963691815.1. Classification (NCBI taxonomy): domain Eukaryota; kingdom Metazoa; phylum Chordata; class Actinopteri; order Perciformes; family Trachinidae; genus Echiichthys; species Echiichthys vipera. The sequence continues at coordinate 35,604,432 of NC_139828.1, read as the reverse complement.
GTGATTTTTATACTGAATGTAACTGTGGAATCCGTTTCTGTCTGCCACCAGGAACTCATCTGTCCTGTGTTCCTGGTCCTGTGTCTGCACCACAGCCGTCACCACCTCACCAGCACATGGCACAGCTGAATATACGAAGCCTAAAAACATGCACATTACGTTAATATTGTAAATTGTGTATTTTTTGTACATAAATATTTAATTTCGAATAGAATTATTTGTATTGCTATTTTTCTTCATTTGCACACATCCCATGAAGCTAGATATGTAGTAAGAAGTACCATTTCATCTGGTAAAAATAGAGTGAGAGACAAGAGAACACTTTTTCTCAAAAAGCGATATTGCCAAAACTCCATTTAAGACATTCATTCACTATTTTATTCATATATATATAATAGTGGATAAAACACTAATTTTGTGAACCTAAGACTTTGGCAAACTCATTTCAAGCACCAAAACACTTCGTCCACATGTGTAAAGGTATGTTTTCATAAGATATGAAGAATTTAAATTGAATTTTTAAGCATTTGGGCCAAATAATCTCTTTACACATTGCTCTAGGACAAATGTGGGCCTCGCTGCATTTGTTCTGAACATTTCCATATAAAACACTTGGGTATTATGTTATATGCAAGTACCCTTAAAAGGGGAATTTACAAAAGTATGCAAAATCCAGAAAATAGCCGTAGACCTCAGAGGGTTAAAGCTACTATTTGGGGACAAGTGATATCCTATATTTCTCCAATGAGAAGGGCTTAACATGCTAGGCTGGTCGAAATTTCAGAGGAACTGTTAAAACTCGATGGAACTTACGCCGCCTTTCCATCCCCCTCCTTCTATAAGAAACGGCTACAACTGCATTCAGAACACAGCCTAATGACACATGTAGTGGAGAGACAGATGCGATAATTCAAACAAAGCTTTTTTGAGCAGGGAGATAAGACAGGGAGACTCTTGGCACAGCAGGCCCGGGCAGCTAGCGCTTCTAGACTGATTTCCAAAATTCAACTACTTGACGGTAGCCACTCTTCTGATCCAGTGATTATCAAATTGTCATTTCTGCTTTTTTATACTAAAAAGATCAGAAAGCTGCCCAGCTGTGACAACCCTAGCAGAAGGATTAGAATATACAACTTTTTAGCATTTTAATAAAATTTGTACAGAATTAAAATATTTCCAAGACTTTCCACAGATATCCCTATTCCAAGTGATCAAACGCCTTTTTTCCGCATCAAGAAATAGGAGTCCATCTGGCAAGCCTGTCTTTAGGGATCAGCTGTGACATGTAAAAGCTGGTGGACGTTGTCTGATGCCAACCGATACTGGTTGATAAACTTCCCTACAATTTTGTCCAGATGCATGGCAATAACTTTGGAGTAAATTTTGTTTCTGTGTTTATTAACAATATAGGGTAACTTGCACATTTCTGGGGATCTTTGCCAGGTTTATGAAGCACTGAGATAAGTGCTGTATTAAGATCTTTGCAGAAATAGCCCCTTCTTTTAGCGGAGTTAAAGTGTCTAACCATGTCGGACCTATAATATTTCATAACTCTAAATATAACTCAGCAGGTTCCCATCGATTCCTGGGGAGTGCCCCCTATTGGTTAATTGACCTGTTGTCTGTAGTTCATCTAAAGTTATTGGGGCATCCAGCTCCTTAGATTCATTGTCAGATAGTGTTGGTTAGTTCAGCTTGTCACAAAATGAATTAAATAATTCTGGTGAAAGTCTGTCCTCTGAGGAGTATAGATTCTCGAAAAATAAACATATCATTAATATCTGCTGTTTTGGTGACCAGTCCCTTCACCGGGTAGTTAATAGATGGAATGTTGTCAACGTTAAAGCAAGGAGATGACTTGGCTTGCCATCAGTATAGTATCTATGTTTGGTGGTGAGCGGCATAAATTCAACCTTCAACTCGGTTCAACTCGACCGCAGCAGAAGGGGTGCATTTGATTTCAGCAGAGGGTGAATATTTTTGTAACAGGCTATTTTTTATTTTATTGGAGGTTAAAGTTTATGAATAATTAGGGGCGCAGCCTTGAGTGATAACTAGCCTCTGGCCCTCACTTCTCCTCAGAGGCTAGTTGTCAGGATTAGCATGCTAAATCCGTCATCTTCACCTGGACTGCAGTCATTCGTGTGGTGGTGTTACCATAACTGACAAGATGATTTGCTCCTTGATCAACTGTACAAACAGATGGTTTAAGAACACACCGTGTTAACGTTAGTTCTGTTACTCTAATTCAATAGCCACACTTGCACCATGACTTGCAGTACAGCCGGCTATCTATGACACATACACTAGATGCTAATCTGGAGCAACAGGCGGATTTGGGCTGTGATGGTCTGTGTAACTTTATTTCATATCATAGACAGTGTAGTCTTGAATTTACAGGAAAATAAGTTGATGTTTCAATATTCTGTTTGTATGTGTGCAGTGTTTTGCTGGACAGACAACGAGCGAGCAGCGCGTATTCGGCTTAACCAGATCTTGTGCCAACGTGTACAGCTGGTAATCAAAGTGTTTTAGCCAACAGACGTTTGTTACAAAGTCTGAGACTTTCACAATAGCACTGTGATAAAAAGTAATAGAGTGGTAAGAAGTCCTAGTGAAGGATTGATAAGTAGACTATAATAAATGATGAAGTGCCTTTTCCGGGGGGCTATGCGCACTATTGGTCAGTATATGATATGATAGTACCGGCAAGAAATCAAAACTACTGCCGTCCCTGCTGTCACTTTTCACGGCCCTATTCTAAACAGAACTGATTTGTCCACTTCAAAGTCCACAACAGATTCCCACTGGGCTAAAATCAAATCCCAACTTTACAATAATAACATAACAAGCTGCATAACATGTCAGTCAGCTCGTTTGGGTCAACGCATATATCTGCAAAGCTTCAAAACGGAGAGGAGGAGAAAAAAGGCACAGAGAAAAAGATCTCTATTCAGAGCCGGTTCACAGCGCCGTCCTTAATTTGCAGTCAAGACTCTGCATTATGTAATTATTGTCTGAAATTCCATTATTGGAACAACAGTAGTAATAACATAATCCTACCAGTATATGATTCTTACTAGTCAGCTAACATCACAGCAGATATTGTCAATCAAATCGTTTCTCACTGACCTTTGAACATTTGGAAGTTGTAGTGCTGCTCACAGCTCTGACAAATTACATTTAAAAAAGATTTAAAAGCAACGCTCTCTTATAGTGGATTATATTTTCTAATGTACAATATAGTTACCATAATCCCTATATGCACTTTATGAATGTCTGTTTACTTTCCTGTGTCTTCGGTATTAAACAGTGTTGAACATGAATTCTATATTGCAATCCAATTTAACATTACCTACAGCCTAAAAATGACCGCAGAGAGGAGCTGGACTGTTTCCATGGTTCTGCTCACTGAGTCTTTGCTGTGATGCTGTGGATGTATGAGCTCTCACCTGGATCTTATTGATGGGAACCTTCTTCTCCTGCAGCTGGCTGACCATGCCCTTCTCCTCTGAGGGGAGCAGCAGGAGTAGGGCCTCTCCTCCCTCCTTGTACCTGGCGGTCCGGCCCACCCTGTGGATGTAGGTGTCTGCATCCTCGGGACAGTCAAACTGCAGCACCCAGTGGACGGCAGGGAAGTCCAGGCCTCTGGCGGCTATGTCAGTGGCAAAGAGCACAGCATTCTGCTTTCTGAGGAAGTCATTGTAGACCTCCACTCTCTTCATCTGCTGCTGCTTGCCATGCAAAGCCAGGACCGGCATGCCGGGTCTGAGACGGCAGAGGACCCGGAACAGGTACTGCACCTCCTTGCAGCAGGCAAAGAAGACAATGACTTTCTTCTTCAGGTGGCTCTTGATGAAGGAGTAGAGCATGTTGACCTTCTGGTGGAGCTCACACACCACGTAGCTCTGCTCCAGGGTGGCCGGCGTGCTGAACTTGGCCTTCTCATGAACCCACACATACTCTGGGTCTTTGAGGCTGAGCCGGGCCAGGTCTTTGATCGACTTGGTCTGCGTGGCGGAGAACAGGAGCGTCTGCCGGGACTTAGAAAGGTTCTCCAAAATGGCGTTGAGTGTGTCGGCGAAACCCATGTCCAGAATGCGGTCCGCCTCGTCCAGAACTAGCATGTGGAGGTTGGAGGCGTGGAAAGTGGCCGTCTCGTCCATGTGCTGGAGCAGCCGACCCGGGGTGCATATGACGATGTTGGTGCGGTGGATCCTCTCAGACTCGCTTTTGAGGTCCTTCCCGCCAATGATGAGTCCCGCGGAGAACTCGTGGTTCTTGCCCACCTTGCGGAGGACTTCGAAGGTCTGGTAGGCGAGCTCTCTGGTGGGGGATATGATGAGAGCACCGAGGCCGTCCATGGATGTCCACTGCTGGCGGTACAGACACTCCAGTACCGGTATGAGGAAGGCTAAAGTCTTCCCAGAGCCAGTCTTTGCCGCGCCGAGGACATCTTTACCGAGCAAAGCGAAGCCGATAGTCTGTCTCTGGATCTCTGTGGGCTGCCTGTACTGAAGCCCCTGTAAACCTAATAAGGTCTTCTTCGAAATGGGGAAGTCTGAGAACTTGACAGCCTCTTTTGCGTTTATGTCTTCGTACCTGCTAACAAGCCTGTCGATGTACTCCCTCTCCACCTGCCACTCGGGCTTCTTCACTTTCTCTCGCTTCACTTGAGCTTTCGTCTTGTTATATTTTTTCTTCCATTTCTCGAAGTTTTTGACGGGGTCGACACCGTCTAAAATCTTCAAGGGGTTAGCTTTCTTTGAGCCTTCTTTCTCCATGATTCCAGACGAACAGAGCTAGAAAAGAGAGTTAAGAAACACTGGTAAACAGCGTGGAGAAGACAGCTATTCGTCGCATGTAGCTCGACGTCATCATCACGCGACAGTTTAGACCCTTTTGTCCTCAGACTTGCCTGTCAGGCAGCACTTTTTGCCGAACTCAAAGCTGCTACTACTACTACTTACCACTACTCATTGTGTCACTTTTCTGAAAATATCAATATACAATTAAAAACCTGAAATGATCAGAAATGTCAAGCATATCAAATTAATGTAATTGTCAAAAAAAAAAATTTTATGTATATGATTTTTAAGGATAATACATTAATATGATGAATATCACTCCGCTAAAAAAGAAATTCACTAAACAATGGATTACATTGCCTAAATATAGTATATTAATACATTTTTTAATATATATATACATTGCTATAAGCATAGTTCATTTAATTCCTATTTCATTCATTCACAGATAGGAACATGGAGCACAGATGACCAAATGGACCCTTCTACAAGAAGTCAATATTTAGAGGGGTCTGACTACCTGGGAGGCTCAACTCTGGGTAACAAAATCGCTTGGAGCAGCCCTGACATGTCGAAGGCAAATATTAGTGGCAGATTGCTAAAAATGAATAAAATACATATAGAAATAGAAATACAAGTGACTGCATATTTTGCCTTCTTAATAAAATAGTATGAATAACATGCAACTTCTCCTGAGGCTCACAGTTATGGGGCGCCAACTGTAAAGTGGCGCATGCTGAAATAAACAGCACCATTTCGCCACAGTTAGCGACTAAACAACATTAAGCAAAGTGATGGGAATTTTGAAAAGTCACTTTTGACCAGATTTACAGCAATATTTGTGAACGCTATCATCTTCCTGCTCCACCGTGCCTGTGCCCACCTGGACAGACCGGGAACCACAGTGAGAATCTTGTTCGTGGACTTCTCCAGTGCCTTCAATACCGTCCGGCCTGCTCTGCTGGGACGTAAACTGACGGCAATGCAGGTGGACCCTCCCCTGGTTTCCTGGATTACGGATTACTTAACGGGTCGACTACAGTATGTCAGACTGCAGGACGGAGTGTCTGACACTTTAGTCAGCAGCACTGGAGCTCCACAGGGAACTGTTCTTTCCCCCTTTCTGTTCACCCTGTACACCTCAGACTTTCAGCTCCTCTCTTAGTCCTGCCACAGAAGTTTGCTGACGATTCTGCAATTGTTGGCTGTGTCAGTGAGGGGAAGGAGGAGGAGTACAGGGGTGTTGTGGACGATTGGTGTGCAGCTAATCACCTGATTCTAAACGCCACCAAGACTAAGGAGCAAATAGTGGATTTCTGCAGGAGTAAATCTGCCCCCACACCAAACTTCAAGGATTGTCCAGGATTACAAATACCTTGGAGTATACCTGGATAACAAACTGGACTGGTCCAAGAACACTGAGGCTGTTTACAAGAAGGGCCAGAGTCGTCTCTATTTCCTGAGGAGGCTCCGGTCATTCGATGTATGTAACACCATGCTGAGGATGTTCTACCAGTCAGTGGTAGCCAGTGCCATCTTCTTTGCTGTTGTGTGCTGGGGCAGCAGACTGAGGGTAGCAGACGCCAAGAGAATCAGTAAGATCATCAGGAAGGCTGGGGGGTCAAACTGGACTCTTTGGTGGTGGTGTCTGAGAGGAGGATGCTGTCTAAAGTGCACAGAATCCTGGACAACAACTCTCACCCTCTCCACCAGCTGTTGACCTCCAGCAGAAGCACCTTCAGACCTACAGACTCATTCTCCCCCGGTAACACTGAACGCCGGAGGAAGTCCTTTCTTCCAGTGGCCATCAAACTCTATAATTAGTCTCCCCCCCGGTCAGGTAAGGAACAGTGGTGACACTGTATCCTGAGAAAATGTCTCTTTGTCACTTTGTCACTTTATAACACCACTGCATCACTTTATTTAGTTGTATTGTAACTTACTTCAGTCAGAATGCTGCTACACTTTACTGTGGTTTACTGTAACTAACTTACTTCAGTAAGAAAGGCTGCTACACTTCACTTTACTTTACTGTAACTAACTTACTTCAGTAAGAAAGGCTGCTACACTTTACTGTACTTTACTGTAACTAACTTAATATCAGTAAGAAAGGCTGCTACACTTCACTGTACTTTACTGTAACTTACTTCAGTAAGAAAGGCCGCTATACTTCCCTGTACTTTACTGTAACTTAGTTCTGTAGGAAATGCTGCTACATTTTTAACACTGTTTCAATTATCGCTCCTTATCACTTATTTAGTTTGTACTTATTTCATTTCAATATGCTGCTAAACTACACAGTGCGTATTGTTGTATATTGTATATACCTACGCTTAACCACAATGTCTGTTGCACTCTGTCACATTTAGTTATTGTTTGATTTATTTTATGTTAGCTTTATTTTATTTGATTTTGTTAGCTTATTGTCACTCTGATCCTTTCCCATCTTTGTATTGAAACTGTTGCACAATAATGTCCCTCGGGATAAATAAAGCTTCTAAAAAAGCTAAAATCTTTGTGAAATTTACTTTTCTAGTAGAAATATAAAGTCATTGTTAATTCTAAATATTACATGTTAAATCTACACATTACATGTTAAATAGAAATACTAAATATTAACTCTAAATACTAAATGTTAAACCTAAATGCTAAAAATGACATCTAGATACTAAATGTTTAATCTAAATATAGTCCAGTCATTTTATAAAAATAAAAAAAAGGTTGAACAAATGTCAACAGAAGCAAACTTAACTGATTTCTATCCTCAATATGTTCTGAGTAAAGGGAAAAAACCCTGTCGAATCCCGATAGGAGAACGTTTCTAAAAAGACCCAAATACACCCTATTCATTCACCTATTAATTATTTTTCTCAGGAGAATGGGGGGGGGGGGGGGGGGTGACGGGGTGACCTTTGAGGATATTGAGGATACAAAATTAGTTGAGTGTGCTTCTGTTGCAATTTGTTCAATGTTGACCCCTATTTTGGCTTAAAATGACTGGACTAATATTAAACATTAATCTAAAAAATTTATCCAAACATTAAATGTAAATCTAAATGATAAATATTAAATGATAAATGTCACAGGTAAAACTAAATATTTAGCGAATATACAAATTGGCACTGCTCTGCTCCTAACTGGAGTCATTTAGAGGCGGATCTTCGACTACTGGCAAAGCATAAGGAAACACACTGCACAGTAGTGATGATGGTGAAATCACTCATCAGTCTCATGAACCAGTGAACCTTATTTTTAGTGAATCTTTATTAAATCAGTTTGATACAAATAAGGAACAACACACAAACAGTCACTGATACATAAAAAACTGAAATCAGCAGACAGTTTCGAATATATACATTAAACATAGAGCATTAAACATAGAGCATAACTGAAACGTTTTAGCAGCTTTCTTTTTTATTTAGTCAATGATAACCCTGCCGTGCTAAAAATCCTAAAAAATCCTGCTATAAAATATAGAACTGCTCCAATACAGTGTAGACCACCCTTGGTCCTGAAGCTATAATGTCAAATCTTGGAAAACCAAGCAGAAATAGAGGGAAAACACAGACACAAGCGAAGTTAACTGACTTCAGGGCGCAAAGCATGGAAAACCAAGCTAGCAGAGAGGGTAACATTAGCACGGAGGCTCCTGAAGAAAGCGGCAGCGAGCTAACAGGAGCTAAATCAGAGATACTGGCAGCAATACACAGCTTGAAGTCTGAGTTCTCAACCGGACTTGATGGGATCCTGCACACAATGGAAGAAAACAGGAAAGAACTGTCCGACTGTACCAAAAGGATAACGCAAGCAGAGGTGCGTTTATCAACCGTGGAGGATGAACATGCCAAGCCACAAGAAGCGACTAAAGCACTGAAGAAAAGAAACAAAGTTCTGGAGGATATGGTTGTACATATGGAAACGAGGTCGCGCCTGAATAACCGGAGGCTGGTGAATTTGCTTCGAGGGGGCAGAGGACCTGGACCCTTGCTTATTCCCGGAGAGACAACGAAACTCCACCGAGAACGTTGATAATGAGATACCTGAACTACAAGTGTTAGAAGTGATCAAATCGGCTAAGGTAAAGGATATCCTCTACAAAAATCAACAGGTGCGCTTTTACAACGACCTCGCCACAGAAGTGCACAAACAATGGAGGCAGTATGACTCGGTGCGCCAACAGCTGCGGAGCCTGGGCTTCAGACACGGCATAATACCCCCGGCCAAACTGGTGACAACTTACAGGGAACAAACACGCACATTTAACAGCAACTGGACTTTAAGCTGAATGTTTGTGTTGACATCCCTGCAGATTTGAGGTTGATCATACGGTAAGAGGGATTGTGCAACAACAGACTGTGAAACAATATGAATTTGTGGTACTAAAACGGGGATACAATAAAACGTGAAAAGTAAAGTAAAATATTCTTTATTAACGTAGCAGGACTGGTCGCGATCTTGGTTTGGACCTCTCAAAAATCAATGAACAGCTCCTTCGTCTTGGAGGTGTTGAGCTGTAGGTGGTTAGTGTGGAACCAGAGAGCAAAGTCCCCCACCAGACTCTGATACTCCTCCTCTCTGTCACCCCGATACATCCCACGATGGCTGTGTTATCGGCATACTTCTGTATGTGACACAGCTCCGAGTTGTAACAGAAGTCAGAGGTGTACAGGGTGAAGAGAAGAGGGGCCTCCGGTGCTGCTGACCACAGTGTCAGGCGTGATGTCCTTCAGCCTGACGTACTGTGGCCTGTCAGTGAGGTGTCTCTGACCCAGACCAACAGATAAGGGTCCAATCCCATCCTGTTCGGTTTGTCCTGAAGTATAGGGGGCTGGATGGTATTAAAGGCACTGGAGAATTTCAAGAAGAGAATCCTGGCTGTGCCGCTTCCTTTATCCAGATGGGAGTGGCATCGGTGCAGCATGTAGAGGATGGCATCCTCCACACCAACATCTGGCTGGTACGCAAACTGCAGGCGGTCCTGGGTGTGTTGTACCTGGGGTGTGAGGGGGCTGAGGAAGAGCCGCTCCGAAGTCTTCATCAGGTGTGAAGTGAGTGTCACAGGTCGGAAGTCATTCAGCTCGCTGGGCCAGACAACTCTTGTGCACAGAATAGTTGAGCTGGTAGAACAATGCATACAACAGGTAGATTCGTTTATGCTCAGGGCAGCAGATCAAATCCCTGAGCTATCACAAGTGCCGCCTTCATTGTGGGCCGCCCATAAGTACGATGTGGGGCTCATAAGGGGCCCTGCACCACTGATAATCTACCCAAACTCTGATCGTAGGCCATGCCTCAAGCAATATCCACTAAAGCAAGAAGCTATAGATGGTATACAACCAGTGAATGAATCCCTTTTAAAATTAGGCATTATTGTGACATGTGATGATTCCCCTGTGCGCACACCTATTTTCCCTGTTAAAAAGATTTGTGATAAAGGCAAGCCGACTGAATGGAGATTTGTGCAGGATTTACAAGCAGTAATGCTGTGTCAACAGAGCCCTTAGCGAAGACCTAAGCAGCCTGCAACTGCTGACGGGGTCGGCTCTCCTACATTATGTAGACGATTTGATGGTTTGTAGCCCCTCAGAGGAGGTTTGCAAAATTGACACAGTAGCGCTACTTAAACATTTAGCAGAAAACGGACATAAGGCTAGCCTACAAAAAATTAAATTTGCTTAGAAACAGATTCTCTTTTTGGGACATGTGATCACAGGAGAGGGCAAATCCCAAAACCCAAACGTTATGCAGTTATTCAATCTGTGGCGAAACCTCACAAAAAGTCACAAAGAAGCAGATGATGAGTTTTTTAGGTATGATATCACACTTCAGACATCTCTCTCATCTCATCTCATCTTCATCCGCTTATACGGGGTTGGGTCGCGGGGGCAGCAGCTTTAGCGGGGGACCCCAAACTTCCCTTTCCCGGGCCACATTAACCAGCTCTAACTGGGGGATCCCGAGGCGTTCCCAGGCCAGTGTGGAGATATAATCTCTCCACCTAGTCCTGGGTCTTCCCTGAGGCCTCCTCCCAGCTGGACGTGCCTGGAACACCTCCCTAGGGAGGCGCCCAGGGGGCATCCTTACTAGATGCCCGAACCACCTCAACTGGCTCCTTTCAACGCTAAGGAGCAGCGGCTCTACTCCAAGTTCCTCACGGATGGCTGAACTTCTCACCCTATCTCTAAGGGAGACTCCAGCCACCCTCCTGAGAAAACCCATTTCGGCCGCTTGTACCCGCGACCTCGTTCTTTCGGTCATGACCCAGACAGTGTATCCCAAATTACTCAGAAAGAGAGGCACCCCTCTCTTCCATGGTCCATGGTAAAACTCTTACCCCTCACTCAGCTGCTCTCTGCAGACAAGGACCTTGACCCGTATGCTGATCTCCCACACTTCCATCTCTCGCCAATACCCAGGAGCCGACACGTGGACAAGCTCTGGTGCCACGTTCAGAGTTTGGACTGGGCCTGACAGCAAACCTTGTTTGCCACGGGCTCACTTCCATACGTACGCTAAGCTATCTCATGGAAAAGACCACATTGGCAAATGAGGGATGTCTACTGCTATTAATGCAAATTGGTACACCATATGGTTTTCAACTGTTGCTGCTGACTTTTGTAGAACAATGTAACAAAGATAACTGCTGAATGTATGCAATAGAGAATGATATATTGATTAAAGTCAACAATGATCTCATCCAAACGATATGTTTTGCAAGACAAAAGGCTGAGGGCGTATGTACAGTGTGGTTATATGATATCTTAGATTCTAACACAGACTTTCCACATTGGTGTGGAAAACCACAGGCCTGTCAGGAGAGTCCTGCCTATGGTGGCGATATTGATTGGAGAAGCATGTGTCAAAAAGTTCATCAGCGCATCAACCAGACACCACTTACAACAGTGAAACCCAAGGTCATTAACAAAACACTTGACTCACATCCCCTGATCATTCATAGACAAGCCCAGCACCGCAGGCAAGTAGGGGTGGGGGCAGGGATCTTCAGGTTTAAATGCCCAAGAAAAATATGTAGGAAAGATATGTGTAAAGCATATACACTATGACTTAGTAAGCCATTATTTGGCCATGGGTCAGCAGTAGAACCAAGTGTTCTAACGCAATGTCCAACAAATAACACCTGTTTGGTAACTCTAAGTCCAATCTATGATAGCAGCTAGGCTTACCCATTCTGGTGCGAGGAGCCTACCGGTTGTATCACAGAACCCGCCCACCCAACTGAAATGGACTGGCAGCCTGCATGCGGAGCAGGCCTGGTAATAAAGGGTCTCCCAACACGTATGCCAGTCTATGAAGATCACAATAATGCAATGACAATCATGACATCATTTGCTAACAAAAGAAACATTTCAAATAGTTGGATATGCCAATGCATGCCCGCTAATGCTCCTATGTTTACCCCAATCCCCTTCACAGGAGCAGACTGGAGTGTAATTGGGTGGCCTATCATATCTGATCAACTCATAGGGAACGATATAGACTGTTATACTCCTCCATCCAATCCTGAGCATAATAATACCAGCATACGGCGTATATAGGAGTCAAAAGGAAATAGTTGCATTGTCCACAGTATTAGAAAGACACATGAATAACACATCAATAGCTCTTTCTGCCATGCAAAATTAAATGAGTGAAATTAGACATATGGTGCTACAAAATAGAATGGCCTTGGACCTGATTTTAGCCTCACAAGGCGGGGTATGTAAAATTATTTCAGAAGAATGTTGTTCTGTTGTGTCAGATGCTTCCTCAGTAGTGCATGATATAATGTCGGAAACAGCAAGGTGAATTAAAGAATTACATGAAGATCATGGTTGGAATCCTTTTCGGGGAATGCAGACATGGGCGGAATCATGGGGAGCTTCTGTTATCGAATGGGTAGTGTGGAAAGTAGTTGGAATAATTTTGGTTATGATTGTCATCGTCATAATTGTAACCCTTTTCAAGGTTTGTGCTAAAAAAAAATGCTACGATTTTTATATCTGTTTCAGACACAGACAAACCTGAATTGTATCCGATTCCAGACTGGGTTCTTCCTTATCCAGACAGCCTTGATAGTGAGGTCTAGCTTGAAAATTATGTATAATCCAACAAAATATCATTTTGGTTTGGGATGGTAATAAGACAATACAAGTACTTTTGGATAGAGTTAATGATGTGATGTTCTGAATCTTGGTGAATTTACATCATGGATGTGTTGCTCTAAAGGTCTTATGAATTGTATTGTGGGTGTTTGCTTAGCTATTTGATTAAGTTCACAAGTTTGTCAGAGAATGACAAAAAGGGTGAAATGTGATAGACATTTGCAATATTCATAAGCCCTGCTTTCTTGTTATTGTAAACCTGTTGTTCTAAACTTGTTTTGCTGAATCATTACTGTCCTTTGCATAGACGGATTACCGCATGGGCAAAGTGGGCGTGTGCCCAGGGACCCAGAGCCAATAGGGGCCCTGGGCATTCAGAGGTTTTTTTTGTTTTTTTTGGTAAAATTTAAAAAAGAAAATATTGGAATGAATGTTGTTTTGAAAATGTACTATGATAATAAAATCATCTGAAAGTTTTAGAAATTATACGATTAAATCAGTAATGTGTGATGACTCAATGACGCACTGGCTTGAGGCATTTCAAGTGTCTGAGGTTCGGTTTCGTCTGCAGCTCTTTAGACCGGCACTGCCTCCGTGTCCGTGTCTGCTGCTGTGGTGGTTGCTTCCGCTGCTGCCCATTTTGTGCCGACTGCCGCGGCCGCTTTCCCCAGGCTCTCCTCCTGCTGCTGCTGCTCCTTGAAAAAGATGCGGGCATGTATCCCAGCCAGGTCGAGGAGGATGTTATAAAAGACCGCCACTGGCCGGCCATCTTCTGTACCGCCTTTGACAGAGTAGCCTACCCCTTTCGCATCTTGTCCGGGTTGTCCTCGTCGTACTTGGTGTTGTTATAGCACATCACAGTTTCTGGTGTTGCCTTCGCCCCACTAAAGGTGTCCACACCAGTGCGCAAGGTTCTCAGGATGCAGACAGTCTTCCTCGGCTTTCCCTTCTACACAGAGTCGCATTATTTCAGCACCGAACTGTTCCGGTCGCCGTTTCCAGGAGGGGAACTCCTGTTTTTGTTTGCCCATGGTGCCAACCAGGCGATATAATACAGCTATATAATAATTAACTTACAAGTAAATTCACAAAGAGGCACAGCTGGAGACCGCTAACAAAGTTAGAGACAAGAGAGACAGTGAAAGCAGCAAACCGCATGAAACATGTGACAATGAAACCGAAGTGAAGTGATGTGCGGTCAGTTTGACCGCTTATGGCCGAAATATGTAAAACATCTCATATTTTCTTTACCTTTTGTGTAATTTATATAAAATAAATAAATATAATAAAAACGATTCTCAATTAAAATACAGGCACGGCCAGCTGGGAGGAGGCCTCGGGGAAGACCCAGGACTAGGTGGAGAGATTATATCTCCACACTGGCCTGGGAACGCCTCGGGATCCCCCAGTTAGAGCTGGTTAATGTGGCCCAGGAAAGGGAAGTTTGGGGTCCCCTGCTAAAGCTGCTGCCCCCGCGACCCGACCCCGGATAAGCGGATGAAGATGAGATGAGATGAGATGAGATTAAAATAGAGACACTTTTAGAAAAAGCCTTTATTGTTTGCATTTTGTTATTTACATCACAGACTGATTATTTAATTGCGATAATATTCAAAGTTATTATTATTATTATTGTTTCTCAAAACAAACACACAGCAAGTATAACGGTACTGTGCTCTATTCTTCGTGCTTTAGCAATATATTTGTTGTGGCAACACAACCGCTCCGTTGTGTGACAGCGGAGCGGAGGGTCAGCAGCTGGATTTTGCATGCATGGTCAGTATTATTAGTGGGTGTCTGTGGTTTATTACTTTTGCTGACCTTATTACATTTGCTGGCGTCACAGCGCCTTTGCGTGCATGCGCACTGTTTGCATGTGTTGGCAGGGGGCCTTGGTGAGTTTGTGTCCAGGGCCTGTAGTCAAGATAATCCGTCTATAATCCTTTGCTCTTTAAACATGTTTGTCTCAATTGAACTGAGAAAACCCAAATGGACTGGCTAAGGTAAACAGGGGCTCAGGCAGCTTTGAACAAAGTTTGCCCCTGCGCAAATAACTGAACGTTGCCCGTGCGTCATTCCACGTCTACTGCACATGGAAGCTGTGTATTAAAAGGCCTGCTTAACTTCAAGAAATTGTCAGACTCTGAAACCAGCCTTGTGGATGACTCTGATCCTACTCAGCAGAATAGTATTGCATGACTCTGTCCGTTTAATTGTCAGCCCATTTGTTGGCCTGTATAATTGTTGACTGAACCTATTCCTTATTAAATCATTTTAAAACTCAGTCGACTTATACGTTTATTTCTCACCAGGGAAGCGTTCATGAAATTTCGACCACAGAGAGGAGGATTACTTTTCAAAATAAAACATGAATTTCACAAGACAAAAAAACCAAGACAGGACACCTCTCACGGTACTCACGGTGTGACAAAACCTCAGTACATGACTCAAATTAACTTTTGCATCAATAATTTTACGTTTTGATTCATTGCAGTGGAATCACGTGGAGGCCAACAGTCACTATTGTGATCTAATATCATGTTGAATTCCCCCCATTACTGTATCTGAATTTGCAACGTTATTAAGATTATTTTGTATAACTTCTCTATGTCATTCTCATGGTTAGAGTTATAGCTATATATGTTAATAACTATCAAAGTAAAGTTTTCAATGCTTAACACTTGAAGTTTAAAATTACCTGATGTATCACTTAAGGCCCCTACGCATGATACGCGGTAAAAACACTTTGTGCCGGCCTTTCCATTCATTTCCTACGGAAGAAGCGGTTGCGTCCAATGTACTGTAGCAGCAGCACCCAATGTAGCGACGTGTACCGCTCACATTTGCCTCTTTGCTTATCTTGGCATGTGCCCAAGATGTTTGTTATTGGCAGGGGCGTAGCCATCATTTGTTCAGAGGTCTATTGAGCAGTAGCTCAGTCCATAGGTGACTTGGCTGGGAACCGGAGGGTCGCCGGGTTTGAGTACCTGTGTGGACCTTAAATGGAGCGTGGACTGATGGCTGGAGAGGTGCCAGTTCATCTCCTGGGCACTGCCGAGGTGCTGTTGTGCAAGGCACCGAACCCCCAACTGCTCAGGCGCCGGTCACTGGCAGCCCCCTCGCTCTAACATCTCTCCATTAATTGCATGTATGTAGGTCCGTGCATGTGTGTGTATTTCGGGCCTGTGTATGTGTAACATGAATAACAATAATAGAGTGAAAAAATTGAATAATATGAATAAAGGAATTTTTCTTCTTCTTCTCTGCCAACTACAGGCTTAAAGCATCTCAAAACTTGTGGGACATCTCAGTGACACTCACATTTTAACATTAACATCAACAGTCACAACAGCCTGTTATATATGTAATTATTATTTATCTTCTTATCAATATCAATATGTTAATATATTGTAGCGTCACTGGGTTTGGTAGATGAGACTTTGTTAACCTGTGAAAAAAAATTAAAAAATACAAAATTAATGTTGAATGTCCGACAGTGTTTTTGCTGGAGTAGTAGCAGAGGGTTGTTTGCACACTGTTAGTTAGGGGGCAGTTGTACTTTATCTCGGCCTTATTGCACATGGTTCACTTTAATAATTATATAGGGTGGGGTGTTGTTCTGTTCATTCCTCGGGGTGAGGAACTTTGTAAGTAATGATACTCGCCTCTGGGAGCCACCATCTTGTCAAACTTTAACTCCGCCTCATTTCCTCTTACCAAAAAAGGGCATTGATGTGACGTTGGGGGTGTGGAGATACTTCAATCTTGCTGAAGTATACCTGTATACTGAA
Source organism: Echiichthys vipera (assembly GCF_963691815.1). Classification (NCBI taxonomy): domain Eukaryota; kingdom Metazoa; phylum Chordata; class Actinopteri; order Perciformes; family Trachinidae; genus Echiichthys; species Echiichthys vipera. Next base: position 35,587,731 of record NC_139828.1, on the reverse strand, counting down.
TTAGCAACATTAGCACCACCGCCTGGAAGCTAGGCTAACCAAAACGTAACTAGATAAATGGGAATGGGAGTCAATGTTGAGATTTTTTTCCGGGATCAGGGGGGAACAGGAGGCCTTTTTAAAATTTCCTGTGTCTCTAGCGGAGATTACACCGGCATTTATAATCTATGATTTAAATTGATATTCAACACAGTACCATGCTCGTGGACTGTAAAACACCGCCCCTTACGGCCCCAATCCTCCCAGTGCTCCAGATTAGCATCTAGTGTATGTGCCATCGATAGTAGGCTGTATTGCAACTCATTGTGCAAGTGCGGCTATCTAATCAAATCAAATCAAAATTTATTTATATGGCACTTTTCATACTTTTTACAGTAGCACAAGGTGTCTAACAGAAAATAAAAGCAAAACAAAACACAAAACAAAACATGAACAACAAAGAAACACCATAAAAACCCAGACCTCCTACCCCCAAAAATATACACATAGAGATACACAAAGACATACACACTCACACACACACACATAGCCATACACACACCCACACACATACACTAGCTGTTGCTGAGGAGACATGGCTGGGTACTGAGATCTGAGGTGAGGAAGAATCTACCTTTGGGGGCCACACACACCGAGAGGAATCATGGTCCATGGCTGCAGGGGGCGCCGCCACATGGACCACCCCAGCCCAGGCAGACAGGAGGTTCCACACCTGTAGAGCTCTCAAGCCACCCGGGCCAGGGCTGTCCACTGGACAGCACCCCCATCAGTGGACCAGAGACAACTCCCGGTGTAGTCGGCCCCCTGGAGGAAACACTGAAAAACAGAGGGGCTAAAACAGTCAAATAAGATAAAAAAGGTATAGAAGCTAAAGACTGAGGAAATAAAAACAGTCAAAACAGTAAAATAAGATAAAAAAGAATAGATACTATGAGGGAATAAAAACAGTCAAAACAGTAAAGTAAGATAAAAAGTAGAAGCTAAAAACTGAGGAAATAAAAAACAGTCAAAACTGTAAAATAAGATAAAAAAGAATAGAAACTATGAGGGAATAAAAACAGCCAAAACAGTCAAATAAGATATAAGGAATAGAAGCTAAAAAATAATTAAAAATATAAGAAGCATAAAAGGAATTATAAAGAATCATACAGATCAGTTAAAAGCCTGATTAAAAAGGTGGGTCTTGGGCCTCTTTTTACAAACATTCACACATCAACATTCTCTGAGGTTCTCCAGCAGGCTGTTCCACAATAGGGGGCCATAATAACTGAATGCCGCCTCCCCATTTGTTTTGGTTATTACTTGTAGTATGGTTAAAAGGCCAGCACTGGAGTACCACAGGGTCTGCGAGGGTCGATAGGGTTAAAGTATTGCAGATACATAAGAAGGCCTAAGACCATTAAGACATTTAAAAACTACTAAAAGAACCTTAAAATCGATCCTGAAGCGCTTAGAAAGCCAATACAGCGATTTTAAAACTGGCGTGATGTGCTCCCGCCCTCTGGTGCTTGTCAGCGCGCGTGCGGCGGAGTTCTGTAGTAATTGTAAGTTGTACATGTTCTTTTTGGGAAGACCAGAGAGCAGGGCATTACACCCCTACATTAGTTCTCGAGAACGTGTTCCCGACTATGCCCGAGCACCAAGCACAAGTCAGTCTTCAAAATGGTTTTGAACGAAGCAGTATCAAAAGGTAGTTAGTAAATTGAGTAAATGTTGTCCTGAGACCCGGCTCATTTATGTCCTTTATAATGGACATTCTGTTCACCTGCATCTTCCTTAAGTATTTGAAGTTACCCTACCAACCCCTATAGTGTTCTGTAGAGGACATCCTGGGCTTTCCAGTGATGTATCATGTTGTGGGATTGCATGCTGGGAACTTTACTTTCTTCCTCTATCAAGATGGCCGCCATACCAACAACCCCATTTTATGGAAAGAGGAGAGGTAAGTCTAATATTCTTTATTTATTGCTATTTTTATCATGATAATTATATGTATTCTTGTTCATAAACATGTTAATAACAAGATTTTGACATCTCAAAACAGTTTCATTATTTCTGTTTTGAAATAACAGTCATTTAATGAATGTCAACTGTAGTGGACACCAGGACCATTTTAATGTATTTAATGACTGCACATTGTTGTAGGAGAAAGAAGTGAAGCAGAGAGGATTCTATACCGGATAGTTGAGGGAGATTCAGATTTGGAGCTTTCAGATGAGGAAAAGGATAAGGAGGATGAGTATCAGCCTGTGATAGGAGAAGATGATGATGGAGAAGGAGAGGAAGAAGATGCAGGAGAATCTGAGACAGAGTCAGAGGCAGAGAGGGAGCCGGAGAGTTGTCGTGCTCTGTGGACCAGGAATAACTTGTATGTTTTATTTAGTTTCAGGCTAATGTATTCAATTTTATTATCATGTTAGATTATTGTATTGTGCTATACGTAAATGCTGTTAAAATATGCAAGTTACCTAAAAATACGCTTATAAAGATGGTCAATAGGGAGTCATATCACATCCATGACACTGAAATTACTGCATTAATCCAAATGGATGTGAAACAAATTAACTGCTACTCCTTTTATTAATTTGAATTTATTTGTGTTTTTTTTCCATCCATCATAACAGATTCACACCTGTGCTACCTGCCAATCAAGATGACCCCAAAATCTGTGAATACTGGAGTCCAATCCAGTACTTTTCACAGTACATAGATGACACAATCTTTGAGGATCTGGCAGCTTTTACAAATCAAAGACAGCTGCAAACTACAGGAGTGTCACTGAATGCTACTGCCCAAGAAATCAAGATTTTCTTTGGCATATCAGTACACATGGCTTGCCTTGGCTATCCCAGAGTCAAAATGTTTTGGGCTAAAAAAACTAAAGTGTCAGATATTAGCAGGAAAATGACAAGGGATAGGTTCTACAAGCTGAGGAGCTCACTCAAGATTGTCAATGACCTGGATGTAACTGAAGAGGCAAAGGAGTCAGACATTCTTTGGAGAGTCAGACCATTGCTTGACCGTGTGAGGCAAGGTTGTCTCAGCCTTCCAAGGTGTGACAAGGTGTGCATTGATGAGCAAATCATCCCGTTCACAGGCCGCTGCCCAGTCAGGCAGTGTGTGCCAGGAAAGCCAAACCCTACTGGGCTAAAGGTTTTTGTGCTTGCCTCCCCAAACGGTCTGGTCCTGGATTTCAAAGTCTATCAGGGCAAGTACACTTTCATGGGCCAAAGACTGGGAGTTGGAGCTGCAGCTGTCTTGTGAATGGTTGAGTCAGTTCCTACAGGAACTTATGTGTTCTTTGATCGATATTTCACAACTATCGATCTCATGGACGCTTTGCTCTCAAAGGGTCTTCCAGCAACTGGAACGATTATGAAGAACCGGGTTCCAAAGCAATGCCAGCTGCCAGAAGATAAGAAGCTGAGAAAAGAAGGGAGGGGTTCTTCAGTGACGGCGGTCCGGAAGAGGCCTGAGCTTGCAGTGACAAAATGGTTTGACAACAAACCCGTTCTGATGGCCTCCACTGCCTATGGAAAAGATCCAGAGGATATCTGTAGCAGATGGTCCAACAAAGACAAAGGTCATGTCCAGGTGAGACGGCCAGCAGTCATCAGTGAGTATAATGACAACATGGGTGGCGTAGACCTCTGTGACCGAATGCTGAGCTTCTACCGCATGTCAACCAGGACCAAGAAGTGGACGTCACGTGTGATGACACATTTCTTTGATGTTGCCATCACCAACGCTTGGATCCAGTACAAGTCTGACAGCAAAGCGCTGAATCGACCAGCTAAGAACACACAGCAGTACCTGGACTTCAAGTTGCCCCTGGCTGAAGAGCTGCTGAATAGATCTTCATTTAATGACAGCAGTGAAGATAGTGAGGAAGAGTATCAGCCACCAAAATATAATGAGAATCCCACAACCAGAGCCATCTGTACGCAGACTAGGAGCCCGGCACATGCCAGAGATGATGGACATCAAACATGCAGAAAGATGCAGGAACAAGGGCTGCAATGGTAAGACATACATCAGGTGCACCAAAAGCCAGATGTTCCTCTGCATAACCAAAAAGAAAACACGCTTCCAGGATTATCACAGCTAAAATGTCCAGAGGAGGAAGAAAAGCAGAAATACTTACGTTCTATGTCTTATACAGTAGTTCACTGTTGAACTGAATACATGTTTTACATTCTATGTAATGAATTATTACATACATTTTGTCCTTTCAAGCAACAAGTAACAGAAGAGTGATACAGAATTTTATTGTATTTGTTCAAATGAAATGTGTTCTTGGGTGAATATCACTCTAAAGATATAATCTGCTAATTGTTTCTCATTTTCTAAATTCAGTTCTATTTTCACGCGGATATTGTCCTGTTGTCCTCTACAGTGGACATGCTGTGAAATAAAAATAAAAAATATATTTAAAAAAATTTAAATTGTAAGGTGTTTTCTTAGGCCCAAATAGATAGGAAATCACACAAAAACAAAAATTGTAAGACACTTTTTTCCCTTGGTTCTCAGGAGGATAAACGTAGTTGGCATATGTTATATATGTATTTAAATTAGCCGAAATAACATTAGTATATACTGTATTGACGGTTGTAATCAAGCAAAGTGATGTTTTTTCTATTCTTTAGTGAGCATTTTAAAATTTAAATTCCTTAACTAAAATTGTCAAAAGAATTGTAAAATTCCATCTAAAGCTAATAGCAATATTAGTTTTACTTTCCTGTCCTAAGCAATATCTTAAATGTAACTGGTACTATTTTATTCATAGATTTATTAGCCTATATTGAGATTTTTATAAAGCCTACTAATTGTAAAAACTCTGAATTTAATGATTTCAGCAGACTTTTATTGGTTAACACACAAAATATATAGTCAGGTCAAAGCTGATTAATATAACACATTTAAAACAACCCCCATTTGCCCAATACAAGTTAAAAAACAACTAGAGAAAAACCATGGGACCCAATGTTTTAAAAGTGTGAGCAGCAGAGTTGTGTCTCTGCCAGAGCCTTGCACTGGATCTTTACAGAGACGGGACCTAAGCTGCTGGATGTGTTTCACTACGGCTCTTTTAAGCCGCCCACCCATCTTCTCCTGCCCATACCTCGATTTTCATAGACATAAAGAGTAGACGCCTCATCGAACGTTGGGCCTATTGGCGCTGACGAGCGGTGGAGCCGCCATCTTGGCCCGGTCGCCCGCTCCACTCAGTGTAAGGACAGGACACGGTTCAGCGTATTTTAATATTCACAGTGGGATTAACAGTAACAGAATATTCTGATATATGATATATGTGATGTATGATAGGTGTTTGCAAACACTATAAATATAAACACAACAAGAGAAATCATTTATAGAGTATTAATAGGCTATATTTCATACATGAATACATAAATCTCTCTCTCACTCACTCTCTCTCTCTCTTTCTCTCTCTCACACACACACACACACACACACACACGCAAGCACACACACACACACACACACACACTCAGAGAAAATTAAAATACATATAAATCAAGAGTATCAATACAATTAGGTCAGAGAGAGAGATGACATTTTGGACACATCTAAATACAAGTCAAACAGACACACTTTCATTTAAAGCACTAAAAAAAACAAGAGCTGAACCCTATATGTTTATAAATATTCAGAAATGATCCATGCTCTGCCAGTCGCATAGTCGTGGTAGTGGAGAGGAGAGGGAGGGTCCACATTTGAGTGAGTGTGTGTGGTATAAAAATATATATAAAATTTTGTTAAATCGATCATTTTCACACTGTTTTGTTCTTGCACAATTACCAATTTGAGTGTAGCTCTAATTGGTAAAGAAAGTGATGTTGTAGGAGTACTTTGTATAGTATCTAAAATGACTCTGTCCTTTGTTTTTAGGCAAGGTCTAATTATGTGAATGTCTTCTTTATTACATATTTTAATTATGTAGTAATTGTATTTAATGTGCAAACAAAAACACGGGGCATAGTTCAGTAATATCCATTTTAAATTATACAAACGATTTAAGATTTTTCCTTAGTTAAATAAATGTATGATTTTTTCTTTTCAGACTGTTTCAACTTCTCTGGTACAACTGAACTAAAAAAGCCTGGACTCATCAGTTCTGGTTTACAAACATGTGACGTTCGTCCTGCTTTAAGTGGAGATGTGGAGAACCAAGTAAAAATGTATGGAACATTTAGTTCAGCTGTGAGAATATCGGGCACAGAGTGGAAATACATGTCACGCTTGCCTCGTAAATCTCTAATTCATTCTTTATAATAAACCCCACATCATGTTGCTCCTGTTTGATGAAACAGTTTCACAGCAAAGGATGTTGGTCAGATTCTGTCACTTCTCCTTTGATAGTCTAAACTTTAAAAAAAAAGTGACATGACATGAAAAATGATCTCATAATTCATCTCAATGTCATGTTCAATATTTAAAAAAACAAAACTGAGAATATCTGAGGTGACCTGAGATTAACTGTCTCTGAAGTGTCTTCCTCTCATGAAACCACAGCACATCCTCCGCTGACCTACTGCTGGAAATGTGCAACCATTTACACTAGACCACATGTACGACAACCCCTCTCCTCCCTGCTTCTCCTTTCATATCTACACAGGCACACACACACACACACACACACACACACACACACACACACAGGCTTGCACACACACATCTGGCCGGGGGGTAAATTAACTAAGATTCCCACAGAGGCTAATCTCCACGCCTCTACTGTGACGAGATAATAATAATATAATAAGGGACAGCAGCTCCTCTGGCAGCTAAATATGTATCTACCTGCCACAGCCTGAGGGACTCACTATAACATTCAAAAATGCATGGATTTATGTATAATTGTTTAAAGTTGTACTGTACCGTACTGATTATGAATTGTAATATTGTAATATTAGATTAGAGCAGGAATACGCTGCACAGTGCTCTGGTATCTTGTTCCTTCTGCTGCTCAACTCAGAGGCTCAACGAGTCACTCATAGAACTGATCTGGGAGAAGGACCGATCCAAGATGGCGGCCGCATTTCTCGCGGCCCAACGTTCGATGCGGCATCTACTCTTTATATGTCTATGTCGATTTTGGTAGGGTCTAAAATTATGAATACCTACATTTTTTGAGTACGTGGTCTCAAAATAGAGGTGATCTCCTCTTCCCCACATGTATGGGAGTGAATGGGCGGATGTGCTTCCGGGCCATCGGACACATCACATGATGCACTGTATGACCGAGCGGCCCTGTTCCAAGATGGCTGCGCTTGTAGGCACGCCACCCTAGTGGGCGACAGCAGTTGATGCGCCGTTTATGTACTGTATGTCTTTGTATGAAATAATCAAAGGAAATAACATGTTTTATTTTGAAATATTTGACCGGAAAGTGTGTGCACTGTCGCCTTATCCAAACTGACAGTGCTCTTTGAACACCTGACAAGACTAGTTATAAACAAGTATTGGGACGGGTTGTTTTTGACAAAGCACAGTGGATATTGGTCAGCTAAGGCTCGCTAACCTCCATGTCCTTATGCTGCAGCAGGCATGGATCCAGAGAGACAGGACACTGAGGTAACATCTTCTTTAACCTTCTTAAACCTTCAGAAGTCGACCAAGTCCTGTTCAAAGTGAATCATAAGGAAAATAGTCCCCAGCAAATATGGCTTTGTTACGAATAGCAATGACTAATAGAAATGTCGGTTAGCTAGCTCGGCAGCTAGCAGTAAGTTAGCCAAGTTGCAAGTGAACGTTTACGTTAAAGTGAGATGTCTGCTTATGTTACAATCGAGTGTAGAGAAGTTCGTGTGTTTCGGGCCCACCAACAGAGTGCAGAAAATGAATGAATTGTTTCATGTAGCTAGGCCATGCAGTGGAGTATTCGGCGTAAAAAGTAACACGTTTAGATACATTGTATTTAAGAAAATGTAAATGCAACTTGAAATGGTAACAAGGCACTTAAACGTCCACCAAGGACCTTACAAAAGGGATGTTAGCCAACAGGAAGACTATTAATAAAGGTAGAAATGTCAGAAAGACGATGCTAGTCGGTGATTTGGGGTTAGCTGTGAACGCCAATATTAATTAAAGGTATTAAATAATCATTTAGCATCATTTAATGTTGCAAGCAAAGAAGCGTGATTGGCTTTGACCTGTAGGATTTTTAATTGATTTTGGTGTGAAAACATGTAGAGGCTCAAACTGCGATCGAGCCAACCCACATGTTATTTTGAGTTACGACTAGACAATATACTATACGGTATCAGTCGTTGCCTCAGTCAGATTTCAAAATATAATAAACGCTCCTGATATAAGAAGTGATCCGACACCGTACACACCAAAGACATAATACTCGCAGATCCGAGGAAACTCCATAACTCTAAAGCTGAAGCAATGTTTATGGTGCAGCAAAATTCACCGATAATGTCCACGTGACACTCTGATATGGTCTACTATCAATCTAAACTGAAACTATTCTGAATTGCCTCATTAGAACCTCCTGAAATTTCCTGGGTGACACCAGGGGGTGGTCTAGCATCAGTCTGAGGTGGAGCTGTTCTGGGGAAACAGGAATTTAACTTTTAATTCTATTACGACTTTAATGAGGACAATGGCTTAAATATGACATTTTAAAGGAAATTTATTTTGAAATGCCACATCAGAACATCCTGAAATCGACTGAGGGACAGTGGGAGGTTGTCTACTATCAATCTGAGGTGGAACTGTTCTGTGGAAAAAGGAAGTTCACTTTTAATTAGGGCCAGAGCAAAGACTAAATTGACGAGGGACCTGAAACCCCAATGGTGGTTCTTCTTCTTCTTCTTTTTTTAATTATTATTATTATTATTATTATTATTATTATTAGGGCCCGAGCACTACCGAAGTCTGCGAGGACCCTATTGTAATTGGAATGATTATTATTATTATTTTTCCTCCTTATATTTGTGGGCCTAAACATGAATAACTTATTTTAAAACTTTGCACACTGATCAGAAGTGGTGAAAAATTTGGCACTGAGAGGTGATGTCCTAGCTTTATAACCTGGGCTTCAGACCCGTGCTGCTGTTCCCTGCCAGACTGGTCTCAGAAAGGCTCTCTTCTGTCACCGAGGCGAAAGCCTTCATAACATCCACCGGAATAGACCTGATGGCCGCAGCGAGCTGCTGATTTCACCACAGACGAGACACTGTCATGTTATCTGGATAACCGTGAGTTTGTGTGTTGCTGACTGTATAGCTGTGCTTTAACAGCCCCGGA